>NW_025721612.1:927540-1236721 GCF_922984935.1 Meles meles
GCTGTGCAGAAGCTTTTGATCTTCATGAAGTCCCAAAAGTTCATTTTCGCTTTTGTTTCCTTTGCCTTTGGAGACATATATTGAAAAAAGTTGCTGTGGCTGATATCAAAGACGTTATTGCCTATTATCTCCTCTAGGATTCTGATGGATTCCTGTCTCACGTTGAGGTCTATTATCCATTTTGAGTTTATCTTTGTGTACGGTGTAGAGAATGGTCGAGTTTCATTCTTCTACATATCACTGTCCAGTTTTCCCAGCACCATTTATTGAAGAGACTGTCTTTTTTCTATTATATATCTTTCCTGCTTTGTCAAAGATTATTTGAAGATAGAGTTGAAGGTCCATATCTGGGCTCTCCACTCTGTTCCACTGGTCTATGTGTCTGTTTTTATGCCACTACCATGCTGTCTTGGTGATCACAGCTTTGTAGTAAAGCTTGAAATCGCATAACGTGATGCCACCAGTTTTGTTTTTGTTTTTCAACAATTTCTTAAGCAATTCGGAGTCTCTTCTGATTCCATACAAATTTTAGGATTATTTGCTCCAGCTCTTTGAAAAATACCAGTGGAATTTTGATCAGAATGGCATTAAAAGTATAGATTGCTCTAGGCAGTATAGACGTTTTAACCATGTTTATTCTTCTGATCCAAGAGCATGGAATGGTCTTCATCTTTTTGTGTCTTCTTCAATTTCTTTCATGAGTGTTCTGTAGTTCCTCAAGTACAGGTCCTTTACCTCCTTGGTTAGGTTTATTCCCAGGTATCTTATGTTTCTTGGTGCTATAGTAAATGGAATCAATTCTATAATTTCCCTTTCTGTATTTTCATTGTTAGTGTATAAGAAAGCCACTGATTTTGTATCCTGCCACATTACTGAATTGCTGTATGAGTTCTAGTAGGTTAGGGGTGGAGTCTTTGGGGATTTCCATATAAAGCATCATGTCTTGAGAAAGACATCATCACTTGAGAAAAATGAGTATTCTGTTGTTTTAGGGTGGAATGTTCTTTATATGTCTATGAGGTCCATCTGGCCCAATGTTTCATTCAATGCTCTTATTTATTAATTTTCTCCTTTGCTGATCTGTCTATTACTGAGAGAGGCATATTAAGATCTCCTACTATCAATGTATTCATATCAATTTGACTCTTTATCTTGATAAATAGTTTTCTTATGTAATTGGCTGCTCCCATATTGAGGGTGTAGATATTTACAATTGTTAATTATAAAAGATGTCAAATCATCTTGGTGGATAGTCACTTTAAGAATTATGTAGTGTCCTTCTGTATCTCTGACTACGGTCTTTAGTTTAGAAATTACTAGAAAAATCTCTTGTGCATTATTCTGTAGAGTCTAAGTGACAGAAAATCCTTGATTTCTAGAAATAATCAAATCATCTGACTAGTGAATAAATGCGGATGAACCAGGTATGTGATTCTGCTTCAGGTTAAAATACTAAATGTGGCTATAAAATAAAGAGAATAGCTTCTTATATGGCCTCTACACACTGGCTCCTTTCCTACCACAGGATCCTTGAATAATTGCTCCTACTTCTTAAAATCTTTTTTACAGCATCTTGTTTTCACTCACAAAAGAGTAAATCCTCACTTAAAAGAGGCCTTCCTGGAAACCTTAATGAGAGTGGCCTAGCTCCATTTCCATGTTTTTTTTTTTTTAATAAGAGTTAAAAAAAAAGAGTTAGCACCATTTATTAATTCTTGTTAATATAGCATTTGTCTCTTTCTATCAACATGCACTGTCCATTCTAGTATCCAATAGACACCTGTGGCAACTCAAATTTAAATTCAAATAAATGATAATTAAGTAAAATTACAGAAAAATGATGACTTTGATTTCATTAAAATTGAGAACTCTGTTCCTTTAAAAACACTGTGAAAAGAATAAAATGACTAGCCACATAATGGGAGAAAATATTTGTAAATCACATATATGATAAAGAACTTGAATCAGAATATAAAACTCTCAAAACTCAGTAATATAAAAACTAAAAATCCAACTAAATTGGGCAAAATCTTTGAATACGAACTTTACTCAACTTAACATATGAATGATAAGCACGTAAAAAGATTTTCACCATCACTAGTCATTAGGAAAATGCCAATCAAAGCCACATTGAACTGCCATATCATTCCCTCTACGATGGCTATAATCAAAAGGACAGTAAGTCTGGGTGAAGATGTGGAGAAATTGTACTCTTACACTACTGTTGGTAAGAATATAAAACCACTTTGGAAAACAACTGGATATTTTCTTAAAAAGTTAAATTTACAGATAAAATATGACCCAGCCATTCAACCCCTAAGTGTTTACCCAAAAGAAATGAAAGTGTTGGTCCAGACAAAGACTTATACATGTATGTTCATAGTAACTTTACGTATAGTAGCCAAAACCTGGAAACAACCCGAATATCCAATACTAGGTGAATGGATAAACAAGCTATGGCTTCTTTGCATGATGGAATACTATGCAGCAATGAAATGAAGCACTGATAAATGCAAATACACGGGTGAATCATGAAATAATTATATTGAATTAAAGATGTTAAAAATACATAGTATGATTCTATTTATATATAATTCTTGAAAATGCAAAATAATCTACAATGACAGAAAACAGACTGGTGGTTTCCTAGGAATGGGGAGCAACACGTGATTCGCAAGGGACATAAAATTTGGGAGATTATAAGTATGTTCACTGTCTTGACCATGATGGTTTCATCAATATATACATGTGCCAAAGCTTCCTGGTGTATAGACCTCAAATATGTACAGTTTCCTGTATGTCAATTATACCTCAATAAAGCTGTTCCTCAGTTGTACCAGCCACAAGTCAAGTGCTCAATAGCCACATGTAGCTAGTGGCTATCAGATTGGACATTGTAGATAAAGAGCAGTAAATCAGCACAGATAGTTCTAGTCAGCAGCAATGCTCTAAAGCAGGGGCTGAGCAAACTATATACCAGGGACACACTGCCTGTTCTTCTAAACCCATTTTTTATTGGAACACACTTATGCCCAGTCATTTACATACTGTAAGTGGCTGCTATGGTGCTACCAGGGCAAAGTCGATAGTTGCAATAGAGGCCTTATTATCTACAAATCTACATAATTTGCTATCTGTCCCTTTAAGAAAGGATTTGCTGATCCTGGTCTAAATAAAACACTCTGAACATGGGCTACATCTGTCCTGTTCACTGCTGTATAACCCAAGCGGTGTTTATGGAGTACCTCATGAATGCACTGTCCTAAACACTAGAGAGGCAGTCTTCAACAATACAGAAAATAAGATCACAATTCTCATGGTTTTCACAATCTGGCAAAGGGTTCAGGTCACATGAGAAGTAAATAAGAAAAGAGGCAAGGATGAATGCTAAGATGAAAATCAAACAGAGGTATGGAGCATGAGTGAGGGCAGCAACTTCCACTTAGGTAGTCAGCACAGGCCTCTGAGAGGACCAGACATCTGAACATGAGAGCGCCAACACTGCAGAGACCTGTGGCAGAAGCCGAGGGAGGAGCAACACCCAAGGCCTCAGGACAGGAATTAATTGGAAGACCTGATGCGTGCAAAAGAAGGCCCATGTGGCTGGAGAATACACAAGGTGGAAAAGGTAGGTAAGGAGGGAGAAATAGAGAAGGCTAAGAAAAGGTGTCTGAATTTTATCTAAGTATGATGGAAAGCCACTATAGGATTTCAAGGCAGGGAGCAGTCTGATCAGTGCACATTTTTACAGATCACTCTGGTGCTGTGAAGTGAAAACCGGGCCAGGCAAGAGCAAGGAAGGTGTTAGAAAAGTTACGGAGTTTCTGGAAAGGTACATGTGAGAGACGGTGGTGGTCTGGCTTGGGCTATGCGGCAGCAGTACAGAGGAAGTGGAGAAAGTAAAGTTATGTTGTGAAGTAATAGTTGACTGGCCTTTCTGATGGTTGTGGTAGAGGTAAGGAAATGAAGGAGTTAAAAATGAACCATAGATTTTAGCTTGAACAAGTGGGACAACAGTATGAACCGCAAATATGGGAGAAACTACTAACTGTAAGACCTAATACTGTGTGCTTATTCTATGACAGTATTCACTCCATTTCACAGTTAATACTCCCAACCATCTTGAATAATAGGTACTACTGTCATGTTCATTGTATAAATAGGAAACTGAAGGTGAAGGTCAGAAAAATAGGACCAACACAGTGAAGACTTGAACCTGGGTCACCGCACTCGAAATTTCACCACATTGTATGTAATTGCCTCCTTAACAGTAATTTCGGGGAATATGAACTTCATTAGAGGCAATGGCGGTACCACTGGATTAACAGTCTCTCAGAATGACTAGTTTGAAAGATGCTACTGTTCTGCTTTATCTCTTAAACATCACCCTGTATTCTTAGAATAAAAGAAATAATTGGCATCTATGCATTTTTCAAAGCACTTTCTGCAGCATTACCCTTTGATTCCCGTTTACAAAGGAAGAAACTGAAACAAGTCCAGTGATTTCCTTAAGATCATCAAGAGAGTAACAGAACTAGAACTAAAAGCCAGACGAACTGACTCTATGTAATGATCGTTCAGAAAAACAAACAAGCAAACTAACAAAAACGTGTTTTATATCACTACCCCAAATACGGATACATATGTGAAATGGAGAAAAAGAAGTAATACAAAACTGTTCTCACCATTACTAATTTGTTAGGATTTCTTTTTCTTTTCTTTTTTTTTTATAATTTTGATTGTAACTAGCAATTTAAACAACATTGATCCACACCTTGGTAATTAACACTACAACACATACTGCAGTCACGTAGTAGACTTTTTAGGAAATAAGTCTCATGGCTCACAAAAACTATCAAAACCCAAAAGGGCAAGATGGAACACATAGATGAGTTTGCTGAGTATTTTGGTTACCTGAGGACTAGTGTCTGTAAGAGTATAAATGGCAATGATTGCATGAACTACAGTTTAGAAAAATTCTTTATTATGATTATTTCCTAATCATCAATAGAATAATAATCAATCCTAATATGGAGGTCTGAAATCAAGGCATGCCTGCTAATATTTAAAATGAGAGAGGTGTACTTTTATGGAAAAAAAAATTAAAAACAACAAAAAAGTGCTTCACCTTGTCTTTGCCCCAAAGGAAGTAAAGAGCTACAGAATGCCCAGATTAGCAAAATCTATTTCCTTTGGAAAGAAAGAGAGAAAGAGAGAGAGAGAGAGAGAGAGAGGTGATAATGTGGCAGCCCATTAAGATATATAATGAAAGACAGCATCTTGAGGACAACGGCTTAAGATGCAAGTAATCTTTCATTTATTGGGTAAGTACTACTTGTTAAATGATCAAGCTACTCAAATATCCTTTGCCAGAATGCTTAATTTCCCTTAGGAAAGGAAGAAAACTGCTCAGGAGTATCAATCTTTGATTTTCCCCCAAATGCTTAAGTTTACAAGAATAAAAGAAAAGTGCTTTAAAGTCCATGTCAATTACTCCGAACATTCCTGAATGTGGTGCTAACTTGGTGAATTTTCTCTCTCTCTCTCTCTCTCTCTCTCTCTCACACACACACACACACACACACACACACACACATATCCCTGCATCTCATTTCAGAAGGGGAAAAGCCACAAGGACACTCCACAGACAGTCTCAATATATCAAAGGACACCAGCACTTAGGCCCATACATCATCAAGTGCACAGGCATCCCTAGGTGCCCCGCAACACAGTCAAGATCCCAGGGAGGCCCATTCCCTTCCATACTCAGAACAGCATCTCCCCTCTCCTCAAATGACCTCTTGCCAACCTGGGATCCTGGTGCGTGGACTCAGGAAAGGCTGTGAGGTCTGGACCATCAGAAGTTCCCCGTCGCCCCTCCAGGTTCTCACAATAGACACCTGGTACCTCCAGACATTTCTTATGCAACAGTTCAGTGACTCCTCTAATCCCAGTTGGTTTCCAGAGAAACTGGAGGGGCACCACCAGGACACAGGGCAAAATAGGGGTCCAAATAGTAGGTCTTTGGGGGAGGGGTGGAGGAGGAGTGGACAGGGCCAGAAAACCCAAATGCCGCCAATACACAGATGGGCTGCAGAGTTCTGCGACTCTGAGCCATGTATTCTTGCTCAGGGGACCCTTTCCAGACACCTGGCTGGTCTGCACCAGCACGCCACAGACAGGGCCGCCCTGTGCACCAGGACCAAAAGCTCCAAGTGGTCGCCAGAGTCCCCGCTCCAGACTCTGACAGAGCACCCGCGGGCTGCCCCATGCCCCCTCCCGGGCCCCTATCCAGCCCGCAGCAGCCTGGGGACCAAGGGACCCCCAGTGCGAAGGCCCCTGTGCGGGCCTGGGACCCTCCTCCGCAGTCCACCGCCCAGCCAGGCCGGTTCCTGCCTAACCAAACCTCCGTGCCCCTGCGGGATGGACCATGAGCATCCCAAGCACACATGTGAGTCAGACCACCACCCCCGAGCCCCGGAACCTTGGTGGAAGCACGGTGCGGGCGCAGGGACCTCCCCCCACCCCACCCACCAGAAAAAACCTCGCAGTGGCCGCACCTCAGCCTCCAGGTGGGAGGCCCAGCGCCGCAGCCCCTCCGCCTACTTTCCTCAGCGCGGGTTGCAGAGGCCAGCGGAAGCCGCGGGCCCTGACGACTTGGAGGGGACCCTGTCTGCAGATGGTGAGCGCCAGGGGGACCTCGGGGGCACCCAGAGGCCAAACCCTCAGGGAGGGTGGGGGCCGGGGAAAGACGAAGCCCCAGTGTCCGTCCGCGGGCCCAGATTGAAGGAGGGGCCCGGCCATCAGTCCGGCGGCAGACGGAGATGAGGAGCCAGACTGGGGGCCCCTCCGAGAGCCTTTAAGACTCTAGACTGGAAACCCGGGGACTCGGGGTGACTTGCCAGACCTGGGCGCTGGAGGGCGGGGATGGCAGAATATCAGGGAACTCAGGCTGCAGGCCAGGAGCCGCTAGTCCGGAGCGTTAAATCCCCCAGGCGGCGATCTCTAGCGCGGTGGTTGCGGCACAGAGGGCGCGCGCGTGGAGAGGGTGGGGGCGGCAGAGGCAGCGGCAGCAGGAGCAGCTCCATGTCCTCACGTTCTTGGTGCCCGGGCCTCCTGAGGTCCCAGACTCGCCTGTCAGAGAAGAGGAGGGCCCTGGCTGCTCCCCTAAAGTGTCCTGCTGGGGGGACATCGCTTGCATGAAGAAGACTTTCCCGCAAATCCCAGCCCAGGAAGAGGCCGCACAGTCATGTCCGGGGGAAGCTGGCCAAATAGGCGAGGACGCGCGGGTCTAGGCGGCTGTCGCGCTCAGGCTGGGAGCCGGGTTCCGGGTGCTACCGGCGTGCCTCCCATCGGGGCCATGCACCGCCGCTGTGCTTGGCACCATGGGCTGCAGGTCCTGACCGCTTCCTCCAACTGGGGCGCAGCCAGGCTGGGTGTCTTTCTCTGCTTGCAGAGATCTGCTGGGGGACAGGCAGCCGACGGACCTTGCTAGCCTGCGACTCAGGGGCCCGTGTCATGAATGGGAACCTCTAGGGCACCAACGCGCGCCTCTCCCGCTGACCAGCCCAAGAGCACCTGGCTGCGTCCCTGCCCGCCCTCCCAAAAAAACCCCCACAACCCGGACCCCGGGCCCCCACTCAGGAGGTCTTAGGTTGGAGCTGCGCATGGCAGGGTGCCAGGGCTGTGCAAATTGGGAAGCCCCAGGCATCACCTGGCCTCCTGAGCAATCCTGAACATTTGTGTAGCCCTCCTGGACTTCTGCAGCTGCAGGTCAGCAGCCTCTGCACCATTTGCCCCAGTGGTTTCAGCTGTCTGAGGCTGCAAAGACAAGGGCTTTCCAATCCTCAAAGTGCAACTAGGGAAAATGCAGGCAAGAAGGACTCTGAAATATGGCTTAGCCATTGAGAAGGCTATGATATGTGGGAGTGTTTATCGGATATCTGCGCTGAGAGCATGACTTCCATACAGCCCTAATAGTGGGTGCTTTTGTTGTTGTTGCTGTTGTTTGTTTGTTTTTGCCAGAGAGTAATCAGGAAGGGGATTTGGAACCAAACCAGATTGAGTTGAGTGATGTACTTTGCAGAACTGACTGATGGGTGCAGATGATTCCATAGGTGGCCTTCCCCCTTGGAGTCAGGTCTACATGAAGGGTAGATGAGTGACAAAGGACACACCACTCCATGATACTATGTTGTTGAAGGACTTTTGTTTGTTTTGTGATTTTTTTTTTTTTTTAATTGAGGTTCCTGTGGGGTTCGGCTGTTATCAAGACAAGCTGTAGAAGAATAGGGCTCTGGCAGACTCGGTTCCCAGCAAGAGATGCTATCCAAAACACACACACACACACACACACACACACACACACACACACACACACACATACACACATTTACATACAACCCCCACCCCCAGTCACTGGCCATGTTTATTGTGGAAGTAATGGGTAGAAAATGTTCCAGCCCATTTTAAGCCTTGTTCACACATTGTTCAAAACAAACTTACACAGGCTGTAAAAATCTTGGTTTATGTAATGTTTATTATATATAATATATATTATATATAATATATTTAATATATATTTATAAAATATAAAATATATTATATATAAATATATATATAAACATATTTATAAATTATTCCAATATATATGTATGTATATGTGTTCAGATGCAATTTTTCAGGGGTAGCTGTCTTTCTGCAGCTTAGACCCAAGTGTACTGAGAGGACTTTGCACCCACTACAGAGTTTATCAAGGATTGTATACTGCAGATGGCTTTGCAGTTCCTTTCATCTGGGCTGAAATCATGCTATTATGTTTCCTATCATGAATGGACAATCCAAGGTTCCTTACACTGGTTCATTTTTAAAATTTAATTTATACTCATCTCTTTTTAATATTTCATGTGATTAACTTATTATCTTTAATGTTTATTATCTGCCTGTCTTCCAGCGGTCAGAAATATTTTTATTATTGTTGTTTAGAGAAGTGCCTGGCACAATAAATGTTTCTTGATTAAATGAACGAATGAGACACAAAAAGAATATGGGATCGGTTCCAGAAGGACCAACCCTGGATGGTTATTTTGTGCTGAGAGTCTCACGGATTATCAGCTGTTTCTCTTTGAGATGATACATCATGCTCTAATCACATGTGGAAAACTCACTTTCACTTTAGAATTTGTAAGTGCTTTTATTTCAAATTCCATTAGTTTTGATTTGCATAAAATCCATCCCACCCCTCTCCTGTAAGGAGCTTTGAGGGAGAACTCACTTCCTAAGGAACATTGTGTTTGCTCAGATTAATATTATCACCAGGGTAGTATTGGAAAGGACACAGATAAGATCACAGTCACTCCTGGACTTAAAATCTTCCTTGGCTCCTATGTCTATGGGATAAATATCAAATGCTACAGTGTGATAGACAAGACTCTCTACAATCTGATACCTCACTCCCACTCCCTTGTGTTATCATCTGCTCTACTTCAACTCTAGCCCTGTTCTCCCTCACACTGAACTATGTGCACTTCCAGGAATGGCTTGATCTAGCCCATGGTCATGGCTTTGAACCTGCTGTTCTTGTTGCCTAGGAAGTTTCCCTTCTATATATTTCAACCTGTTGTTTTACATGGATTCCTCAAGGGCCTGCTGCATAGCAAATACCTGGTATGCATTTGTTGAGGAAAGAAATCTTTAAGGCTTATATCTATAAGTACCTCAAGAAACTCTTTCTGTCTTTCTTTTTACCTAGCTTCCACCACACACCAACCACACACACAAGGTTAAGTGCACCTTCTGTATTAGTAACAAAATTGATTGAGTCGCTTTATGCCAGGTACTAATCTAAGCATTTTACCCATTTTAATTCATTTAAATCTTAACTACAAGCTAGAGTCCCTTACACCCCATTTTAACCATGGGAAAACCCAAGTCACAATGATGTTAGATAACTTGTTCCAACAGCTGGTAAGTAGTGAAGCCAAAGTTGGAACCTGGTAGTCTGTTCCAGAATAAGTGCTCTTAACCCCTTGTCCATCCTGCCTCTCCTGTGTGCTTCCTTCTCCTTACAGCACACATTACACTAGGCTGTTACCATCTGGTTGACTTGACTTTAAGCTCCTTGAAATTAAAGGTTATATTTTGTCTTCTCTCTCTCTCTCTCTCTCTCTCTCTCTCTCTCTCTCCCTCCCTCTCTCTCCCTCCCTCCCTCCCTCCCTATTTTGTGACAAGCACAGAGTTAGACTCTCAATGATCCACCCCCAATGACTTAGCTTTGAATGAATGAGTGAAGTAGTAAAAATAACCATTTTCATTCTCTATACAGGTTAATGAAGATGCTCTGATGTGGGAGAATTATTGGTAGACTAGTCCTCTCATTCCTTAGAAAGTGAAAGCATTTTCCCTGCACTGGGAATCTTAGCTTGTAGAAAATGTGAAGCCAGAAAGCAATACTGATAACAAAGGCAATTGGAGGCGTGTGATGACCACGTCTGACACAAGCAGGATGCATCCAGAATATTTTGAAATAAACTGTAAAGTAAAGTACTAAGAATAGCGGAGATTAACAGCTGGGAAACACCAACACCAGACCTTTAATAGGAACTCCTCTAAGAATGAAACCAAAATGTTTGGCCAACCATCCAAACATGATTAGAAGTTTGGAACTTTCTGCCCCATCCCCCATCCTCCAAGGAAGAAAGAAGAGCTGGAGATTAAGTTAATAAATCAATCATAACTATGTGAAAAGCCTCCATGAAAGTACCTAAACTAAGAACTTCTAGGTTGGAGACTACATTCACATGCTGGGATGTTGGCTCACCCCAACATCAAGGGGGACAGAAGTCCCTGTGCTTGAGATGCTCCCAGACCTTGCCCTACTACCTCTTTATCTTGCTGTTCATCTGTATCTTTTTTCATATCCTTTATAATAAAACAATGGACATAAGTCTTTCCCTGAGTTCTTGGAGTCTTTACAGCAAATTATGGTACATAAGGAGGGTGTTGTAGAACTCCCAATTCATAAGTGGTTGATCAGAAGTATAGGCAACAACCTAAACCTTGTGACCGGCGTCTGGTGTCATGGGACATCTTGTAGAACTGAGCCCTTAACTTCTGGGGTCTACAGCTAGTTAGTAGAGTCTCCAGCTAGTTAGCCTCATAATTGAATTGCAAGAAAAAGAATTAGTATCCAGAGAGTTGAAGAATTAGTTGGTTTGGGGGAGGGAAACTTACACATGCAGTGTCAGAGTGCTATGAGTGAAGGAAAATGATTTTTCCTTTAGGTAGAGAGACGTTCCCAAGGATTTATAAGTAGGAAGAAGGGGCAGTGCTTGTCTGATTGCATCTTCCTTCTCTAAGAATTACAAAGCAATCCACAATAAGAAAGTTATCAAAGGTCACACAGTTAATCAGTGGTTAAGAAAAGACTTGAAAGTAAATCTGATTGCGGAATTCAAGTGCTAAGTATTGTACCTTGACTCAGGAAAGGCAACTGTTTGTCTTACAGAAATCCGATCAACTGAATATTCATCTCCTTCATATTTTTGCTCTACTGCTCGGCATATTGTTTTGTGATTGACTTACTTATCATGTGTCTTTTATTTTTATAAGATTGTATTTATTATTTGACAGAGAGAGAGAGAGGGAGAGATCACAAGTAGGCAGAGAGGCAGGCAGGGGTGGGGGGAGCAGGCTCCCCTCGGAGTAGAAAGCCCTATGTGGGGCTCCATCCAAGGACCCTTAGATCATGGCCTCAGCCTAAGGCAGAGGCTTAATCCACTGAGCCACCATGGTGCCCCTATCTTGTGTTTTTTAAAGTAGATCTCAGTGCCCTCTAGGGCAAGCAATGTGCCTGTCAGAGTCCATTATTTGGCAAATGAAGTCAAGATAGGGAGCGACAGGGGGAGGGTATATGGAAAGGAATAAAGAAATCTGGGTAAGAAGAGAAAGAGATGAGGATGCCTGAGTGGCTTAGTCAGTTGAGTGACTGCCTTCTCCTTGATCATGGAGTCCCAAGATTCCCATCTGGTTCTCTGCTCAGTGGGGAGTCTGCTTCTCTCTTTGGCCCTCCCCCTTCTGGTGCTCTCTCTCATTCTCTCTTAGGTAGATTAATGGAGTCAAAAATTTAAAAAAAAAGAGGTGAAGATGGATAATGTATACAAACAAATACCTGGTCCTGATTCTGCCATATATACTGGCTTGTACCTGGGGAGCTATAGACAATCAGGCATAAAACCTCCATGTGCCCTTGTTCAGTTTCCGTGGGAAATGTCTTCAAATAATACAAATATGATTTATAAAAAAATTGTTTAAAAGTTGTTGAGGCTAATAAGTGATGAGTAAAATCTACTTATTTCTCTCTGCCCTGAGAGCACCAGAGTGATTATGCAAAGTCAGATATCCACCAGAACTTGAAAACATTAGAAAAACACAGAATAAGGTGGTTTCCATCTTTAAAGATTGGTCAACCTCCAAGGGATGAGTTTGGCAAACCTCAGGTTGCAGGAATGGGGATGATTCTTCTTTGCTTAACTAATACCTAATGCCTAATACCATCAAACCTTATCTGAATAATCAATTATTTTAAAGAACAACAAAAGGAATATTGTTTTACATGACATAAAAATTCTATAACTATTAAAAAAATCAGCTTCATCATCCCAAGTGTCCACTGATGAATGAATGGTTGAAGAAAATTTAGTGCATACACACACACACACAGTGGACTATAAGTCAGCCATAAAAAGAGAATGAGGGGCACCTGGGCAGCTCACACAGTTAAGCATCTGACTCTCAATATCAGCTCAGGGCATGATTTCAGGGTCCTAGCATCAAGCCCTGTGCTGGGCTCCTTGCTCAGCAAGAAGTCTGGTGGAGATTACTGCCTCCATCTCCTTCTGACCCTCCCTGCTGTGCTCACTCAATCTCTCTGTCTCTCTCACTCTCTCTAAAACAAATAAACCTTGGGCACCTGGGTGGCTCAGTGGGTTAAAGCCTCTACCTTCAGCTCAGGTCATGATCTCAGGGTTCTGGGATGGAGCCCCACATCAGGCTCTCTGCTCAGCAGGGAGCCTGCTTCCCTTCCTCTCTCTCTTCCTGCCTCTGCCTACTTGTGATCTCTGTCAAATAAAGAAATAAAATCTTAAAAAAATTTAAAATAAATAAATAAAATAAAATAATCCTTTAAAAAATGAGATTTTGCCATTGTGATGATGTGGAAGGAGCTAGAAGTTATTATGCTAAGTGAAATAAGGCAGAGAAAGACAAATCACTTGATATATTTTTTTTTCTAAAAAACAAAGCAAATGTACCAAAAAAAAAAAAAAAACAAAACACAGAAACAGACCTATAAATACAGAGAACAAAGTGATTGAACCAGGGAAGGGGAGTAGTGGCATGGACAATATGGGTGAAGGAAGTGGGAGATACAGGCTTCCAGTTACAGAATGAGTAAGTCACTGGGATGAAAGATAAACACAGAGCATAGTCAGTGATACTATAACAGCATTGTATGGTGACAGATGGCAGCTAGCCTTGTGGTGAACATAGCATCACAATTAGAGTGTTCGAATCATAATATCGTATGCCTAAAACAAAGGCAACACTGTGTGTCTACTATACTTCAATTAAAACATTAGCTTCGGTCAAGATGGCGGGGAAGTAGGAGGAGGCACCGTTTCAACCTGTACTCTAAAGTGAGCTGATTACCTACCAAAGAACTCCGACTACCCATGAAATCAGTCTGAGATCAGAATTATAAACGTCTGGATCTCTACAGGAGCAGAAGACGCCAGGTAAAGCAGACTGGAAGCTTTGGACTGATATCGGAAGATAAAAAAAGAGAGGGAGGCAGCCACCAGAGGTGACCAATTGGAAAGTAATACCCCAACACAAGAGAGCTCTGCGTCTGGGGACCAGCATTAACTTGGAGTCTGGTTGAAAGCACGCAAAAAACAAAGAGCAAATGATCGCGTGGGGGTAATAGTGGGAACCTGGGCGGTTAGGGTCAGGGACCTAAGTCCCAGGACCTAGGACAGCCTCCCCTGGCGCTGAGCCAGAGAGAGTGTGGCGGAGAAATCAGGTCTCCATCCCTGAGCCCCCAGTGCACCTGAACACCAGCGCTCCGGAGAACAAGTGGGGTCTTGATCCCGTGAGGGGCTGGGAGCCTGACCAGATGGCAATCCTGAAATGCGCGCATCCCACACCCTCCCTTGGGATAGGTGCTCATAGGCGCTAGCCTGGAGCTCTGGCATCCAGAAAAAACAGACATTCCCAGCCCGGGACAGCGGGAAAATCTCAGTGTGCGATCTCTGCTCGGAACCTCTCTGGCGGCCTGGAGCTGCCTACACAGCCACTGCTGCCCTGGTTTTGGGTACAATGAGGAGCTCCTGCATCCCCAGGGACAGTGACTCAGAACTGACTCTGCCAGCAGCTTTTGCAAAACATTCTGAGGCTTCTCTCTGAGAGGGAGGTCGGGGTGCAGCTTGCTGTCCTCTAAACCTCCAAAAACCATCAAAAGCTGTCAAGGTGAGAGAAAGCAGATGAAAGAACATAAAAACCCCCAGAGAACAAAAGGCTGAAAAAAAACCAGTTTCCTCAGAGCTCACCCCCTTGAGGGGAGCAGGAGGACCTAACTCAGGGAACATCATTGTCTGAAAACCCATGTGGCAAGCCCCTCCTCCAAAAAACCAACCAGGAAAGAAGAAAAAAAAAAAAAAAAAGACTACAAGAGAACAACCACCACTACTTCATAAATACAACTTTTGTTTTTAACTCTTTACCAATATTCTGGTTCTTTTTTTTTTATATACATACAGAAAATTTTTTTTATATTTTTTTTCCATTTTATTTATTTTTTCAGTGTAACAGTATTCATTCTTTTTGCACAACACCCAGTGCTCCATGCAAAACGTGCCCTCCCCATTACCCACCACCTGTTCCCCCAACCTCCCACCCCTGACCCTTCAAAACCCTCAGGTTGCCCCAACCTCCCACCCCTGACCCTTCAAAACCCTCAGGTTGTTTTTCAGAGTACATAGTCTCTTATAGTTCGCCTCCCTTCCCCAATGTCCATAGCCCGCTCCCCCTCTCCCAATCCCACCTCCCCCCAGCAACCCCCAGTTTGTTTTGTGAGATTAAGAGTCATTTATGGTTTGTCTCCCTCCCAATCCCATCTTGTTTCAATTTTTTAACCTATTTACCACCACACTGAGATGTCCAGTACATCAAATTCTTTAATAACCTTCTAACCTGAACTTTTGGATACATACACCCATGTTCCTACCTTTAATTGTGGATTTGTTCTGCCAGTCTTTTGGTCATTTTCTGAATATTTACACTGAGATGAGTGTTATCTAGTTTTCTCCAGGGGACAAGGTGACCTTAGGGTCCTCACTGCACCATCTTCCCCCAAGGTACTTTTTTACTAGTTACTTCTTTAAAGTGCTCACTATGGCAACTGCCTGACCTCCACTAGATGTATAGATGTATGGATATTTTTGTTCATTCTTGATTCTGTTCCATTGTTCTAAAGCTCTGTCTTTATGCCACTACCACAAAGTCAGACATCATGACTTTGTTGTAAATGAGGAAATGTAAGTCCACTAAATTTGGTCTCTCTCTCTCTTTTTTTTTTTTTTTTTTTTTTTTTTTTAAGACTGTTTAGGCTAAGTTCATCTTTGATCTCCTGGTTGATCCAAACATTCTTAAGCAAGGTGGTCTTTAGCTTCCAGGTGTTTGAGTTCCTTCTGAAATTTTCCTTGTGATTGAGTTCCAGTTTCAAAGCATTGTAATCTGAGAATATGCAGGGAATAATGTCAGTCTTTTGGTATTGGTTGAGTCCTGCTTTGTGACCCAGTATGTGCTCTATTCTGGAGAAGGTTCCATGTGCACTTGAGAAGAATGAGTATTCTGTTTTTTTAGGGTGGAATGTTCTATATATGTCTATGAGGTCCATCTGGCCCAATGTTTCATTCAATGCTCTTATTTATTAATTTTCTCCTTCGATGATCTGTCTATTACTGAGAGAGGCATATTAAGATCTCCTACTATCAATGTATTCATACCAATTTGACTCTTTATCTTGATTAATAGTTTTCTTATGTAATTGGCTGCTCCCATATTGGGGGTGTAGATATTTACAATTGTTAATTGTAAAAGATGTCAAATCATCTTGGTGGATAGTCACTTTAAGAATTATGTAGTGTCCTTCTGTATCTCTGACTACGGTCTTTAATTTAAAGTCAAATTTATCTGATATTAGAATTACTACCCCGGCCTTCTTTTGAGGCCCATTGGCATGAAAGATGCTTCTCCATCCCTTCACTTTCAGTCTGGGTGTATCCTTAGGTTCAAAATGGGTCACTTCTAGGCAACATATGGATGGGTCCTGTCGTTTTATCCAATCTGCAACCCTGTGTCATTTTATGGGCACATTTAGGCCATTCACATTGAGAGTGATTATTGATAGATACGTTTTGATTGACATCGTGTTAACTTTGAAGTCTTTCTGTCTGTAGATTGTTTCTATATTTCTGTTCAATGATATTCCTAGGATTTTTTCTCTTTTATAGAATCCCCCTTAGTATTTCCTGCAGTGTCAGCTTGGTGGTTGCATAGTCTTTTAAGCCTTGCCGGTCTTGGAAACTCTTTCTCTCTCCATCCATTTTGAATGTCAGTCTTGCTGGATTAAGTATTCTTGGCTGCATGTTCTTCTCATTTAGTACTCTGAATATATTTTGCCAGCCCTTCCTGGCTTACCAGGTCTCTGTGGACAGGTCTGACATTATTCTAATGGGCTTTCCTCTGTATGTCAGGAGCTTCTTTGTCCTAGCTGCTTTTAAGAGGGTCTGTCTAGAATCATAATTACTCATTTTAATTATAAAGTGTCACGAGGACTTTTGAGAATCTAAAACCTTGGGGGAAACCTGTCTGCCGCTAGTACATGAATGTTCCAATAATTCTGACGTTGGAACGTTTCATGGCATCATTTATTTCCATGATTCTGTTTCTCTGGCTTCTGAGCTGTTTGTTCCAGGCTTCCTCTTGATCCTTTCTCTCTATCTGTTTGTCCTCCAGATCACAAATTCTATCTTCTATCTCAGTTTCCCTAGCTTTTAGAGAATTTATATTAGATTGGAATCCATTGAGAGCATTTTGAACATCATCCCTGGTGGCTTTCAGTTCTGCCCTAACATTGTGAACATCATCCCTGGTGGCTTTCAGTTCTGCCCTAATCAATTCCGTTTGGTCATCCATGGCTTTCTCCAACCTAGCTATTGCCTGAATAACTGTTAGCCTGAATTCCTTTTCTGACATATTGTCTATGTCGATAGCCATTAGCTCTGTTGCATAAGGTCCATCCTCTGTATTTTTCTTCTGTTGGGCATTCCTCCTCCTAGTCATTTTGGTAAGAGATGAATGAACAGATGCCGCTAGATGTATTGATTGTGGTGCAGTCAAGGTGCACCCTGGAACCTTCTGTGCAATCAGGGTTCCCCACCCAAATGAGAGAAAAAAGAAAAGAAAAAGAAATAGAGCAGAAGAAAAAAAGAAAAGAAAAGAAAAAAAAGGGGGAAAAAGAGAGAGAGAGACAGGAAAAAAGGGAAGATAAAAGAGAAGGCTCAGCCCAAATGGGCCCCATGGTAAGATTTATATGACAAGAGAAAATTATATATATATATGCAAAAAAAATGAAGAAACTCATCAGAAAGAATCCCAAGTATAAGATTTATATACTATCAGGACAAACACAAATACACAGAAACACAGGTAGAAGGAAAAGTTTGGAAAGTGGTTATAAATTCTCAGTGTGGGCGAGGAAGGTTACTTTGATTCTTCCTGTATATATCTTGATGTTTTTGTTAAGGGACTCAGCTTTCCTAAGATACAGGGAGATTAAAAATTGGTTTGTCTCTAGGGTAGCATTGATTGGGGAAAGGGGATTACCTTGAAGTTTAACTCTATATGTATATTAGAAAATAAAAATTAAAAAAGAAGAAACCTGACTAAACTAAGATAAAATTTTAAAAAATTAAAAAAATAGAAAAGCAAAAGAAAAACACGGGTGTATGTATCTAAAAGTTCAGTTTAGAAGGTTATTAAGGAATTTGATGTACTGGACATCTCAGTGTGATGGTAAATAGGTTAAAAATTATCTGTTTGTATATAAAATAAAAAAAAGAACCAGAATGTTGGTAAAGAGTTAAAATTAAAAGTTGTATTTATGAAGTAGTGGTGGTTGTTCTCTTGTAGTCTTCTTCTTCTTCTTCTTTTTTTTTTTTTCTTCCGTGCTGGTTGGTTTTCTGGGGGAGGGTCCTGCCACGTGTGTTTTCATACTATGATGTTCCCTGAGTTAGGTCCTCCCACCCCCCTCAAGGGGGTGGGCTCTGAGGAAACCATTTTTTTCATGCTTTTGTTCTCTAGAGGTTTTTATGTTCTTTCATCTGTTTTCTCTTGCTTTGACAGCTTTTGATGGTTTTTGGAGGTTTAGAGGAGAGCAAACTGCACCCCGACCTCCCTCTCAGAGAGAAGCCTCAGAATGCTCTGCAGAGCTGCTGGCAGAGTAGGTTCTGACTCACGGTCCCTGGGGATGCAGGATCTCCTCATGGTACCCAATACCAGGGCAGCGTCTGCTGTCTGGGCAGCTCCAGACTGCCAGAGAGGTTCCAAGCATCAATCGCATACTGAGATTTTCCCGCTGGCCCGGGCTAGGAATGTCTGTTTTTTCTGGATGCCAGACCTCCAGGCTAGCACCTTTGAGCACCTCTCCCAGGGGAGGATGTGGGAGGCATGCATTTCAGGATTGCTGTCTGGCCAGGCTCCCAGCTCCTCATGGGAGCCGGACTCCAGGCCTTCATGGACACGGAGCTGGTTGCTCAGGCCAGCTGGCAGGTCAGGGACAAAGACCTGGTTTCTCTGCTGCACTCTCTCTGGCTCAGTGCCAGGGGAGGTTGTCCTGGGTCCAGGGACTTAAGCCCCTGTTCCTAACCGCCCAGAATCCCACTATTTCCCCCCATGGTCCTTTGCTCGCTCTTCCTTCCTTTCTTTCTTTCTTTCTTTCTTTCTTTCTTTCTTTCTTTCTTTCTTTCTTGGGCTTTCACCCAGGCTCCAAGTTAATGCTGGTCCCCAGATGCAGGGCACTCTCGTATTGGGGTATTACTTTCCAATCGGTCACCTCTGGTGGCCCCCTCCCCCTTTTGTTTATCTTCCGATATCAGTCCAACGTTCCCACTCTGCTTTACCTGCCACTGGCGTCTTCTGCTCCTGTAGAGATCCAGACGTGTATAATTCTGATCTCAGGCTGATTTTGTGGGTGATCAGAGTTATTTGGTTGATAATCAGCTCACTTTAGGGTACAGGTTGAAACGGCGCCTCCTCCTACTTCCCTGCCATCTTGACTCCACCCAATGCTTTTCTGTTATTAATTGCTATTTTAATTCTCCTGTTATTGGATAACATACTCTGTATGATTTCTTCAAATTACTAGGATTCTGAATATGTAGATCGATCAGGGTAGAACTCATATTTTAATCATTCGGAATCTTCCAACTCAACATGAACAAAATGAACGTCTCATTTATTTAGGTCTTCTTTATTTTTCCTCAGCGGCATTTTATCTTTTTTGGTGTACTCATATTTTACATATTTTATCATATTTACCCTAAGCATTTCATATTAACTGCTATTTGTAAACA
The DNA here is from genome assembly GCF_922984935.1 of Meles meles. NCBI lineage: Eukaryota > Metazoa > Chordata > Mammalia > Carnivora > Mustelidae > Meles > Meles meles. The sequence goes on from NW_025721612.1 coordinate 947,235, forward strand.
GAGTTTTTTTTTAAGAGTTTGTTGCTTGTATGCAGAAATACAGCTGGTTGTTGTTCTTTGTATGTTTTGTATCCTGTACCTTTGAAAAACTCACTTATTACTGTTAGTAGTTTTTTTTTTTTTTGCTTGTTCTATTGAACTTTCCACATAGATGATCATTTGTCTATAAACAAGGATAGTTCTACTTCTTCGTTCCAATCTAGATTCCCTTTATTTCCCATTTTGTCCTGATTTCTCTGGCTGAAGTCTAAATATATTGTGGAAAAGAAGTGGTGATGATAAACATCATTCTCCTACACTTGCTATTAAGAGGACAGGGGAATTTCCCTTCTATTCCTCGCCTGCTGAATTTATCACGAATACTGAATTTTGTCAATTTTTTCTATTGTCAATTGAAATAACCATATGATTTTTTTATTATCAATTTGTTAATATGTAAATTCTGTTCATTGGTTTTAGAATGTTAAAGCAACCTGCATTCTTGAGATCAACCCTACTCTGTCATGATGTAACTTCCTTTTTCATGTATTGTTGAATTCAATTTGCCAAAGAGTATTTTCAGAATTTTGGCATCTGTATTCCTGAGGGATACTGGTCTGTAATTTTCTTTTCTTATAATGTCTTTGTCTGCCTCTGGTAATCAGATTAATACCAGCTTCTATGAATGAGTTTCTGTGTCTTCCCTTTAGGTTTATGGAGCAGGTTATGTAGGGTTAGGTTGTTTGTTTGTTTGTTTTTCCTATCGTCCTTTCTTCCTTTTTTCTTTTCCTATCCTCTCCTTTCCCTTCATTCCTTCCTTCTTTACTTCTTGTTTTAGAATTCAGCTGTGATTGCTGTATGGGATTTGAGTTTTATTTTGGGGGAAGGCTTTAACTATATACTCAATGTCCCTTATAGGACTATTCAGGTTATTTGTTTGTTTTTGAGTAAACTGTGATAGATTGCATAGGTTATGGATTTTTTTCAATGTCCTCAACATTGTCAAATTTATAGCCATATAATTATTCATAATAATTCCTTATTGTCCTGTTAATATCTATAGAATTTGTAGTCATATTTTGTCACAAATTTTGATAGTAGTAATTCTATTATTAGTATATTATATAGCAGTAGTGTTAGCATCTTTTTTTTTTTTAATGGTTGGCCAATCTACCAAAGGTTTAATAGTTTTATTTTTTCAATATTTCATTTCATTTATTTATTTGAGAGAGAGAGAGAGAGCATGAGCATGGTGGAGGGGCAGAAGGAAGAGAAGCAGACTCCTTACTGTCCAGGGAGCCTGACTCAGGGCTTGATCACAAAACCCACACATCATGACCTGAGCCAAAGGCAGACACTCAGGATCCCAAAAGATTGAGATTATTCCCTCCAAATTATCAGAGCACAATGCTTGGAAACTGGAACTCACCCACAAGAAAATTAATGGAAACTAATGAGAATGCAGACACATTGTTCTAAACCCATGCGATACAGCAAAGGCAGTCCTTAGTCCTAAGTCCAAAAGGGGAAATATATAGCCACCCAAGCCTCACTCAAAAGAAAAAAAAAGTGAAAAACCCCAAATACACCAAATCTCTTTATACCTTAAAGAACTAGAAAATCAACCACAAATTAAGTCAAACCCACCTGTTGCCAGCTTTTTCCTGTGTGCCCCTTTGGTTGGTGCGGTGTGTGGCCAGGCCACACACTCTCTTCTTCTTTTCAAGGACCACATGGGGAAGCCCATCTGCTCCCGTTTCTTCCAGAGTACCTCTCTGTTCTCATTCTTCTCTCCCCTGAGCTCTAGAGCTTGTGTATCTTAACAGAGATGAGATGGCTCCATCTGACATCTCACTCGTTCAACAAGTACTTTATTGGAACTTCTTATGTGCTGGTGGGGAAGAGCTATGGAATGCCCCTGAAAGTATTCTTTATTTTTTAAGTTTTGGGGGTTCAATTTAGTGATGCATCAGTTGGATATAATATGTGGTGCTCATTTCATCAAATGCCATCCATGATGCCCACAATTCAGTCACCCCATGTCCCAGCTTACCTCTTCTCCAGCAACCCTCAGTTTGTTCCCTAATGTTGAGTCTCTTATGGTTGGCCTCCCTCTCTATATGCATCTTTTTTTTTCTCCCTCTCCCCTATATTCATTGGTTTTGTTTCTTACAATATGCTTATGATAGAAATCATATGGCATTTGGCTTTCTGTGACTGACTTCTTTCCCTTAGCGTTAATACCCTCTGGTTCCATCCTCCTTCTTACAAATGACAAGGTGTCAATCTTTTGGTGACTGAGTAATATAACAAGGTATCTAGGTACCACCTCTTCATTATCCAGACTTGAAAAAGTTCTGCTTTTGCACCCAGCTGTTTATATTATTTTGTGGTATCTTCCTGAAACAGACTGCCCTCCCCTCCTTGGTATCGTCAGCTCTACTACACCTGATTCAAATCTCCATCCTCCTGCCTTCCCAATGGCGGTCATGTTTCTACTTGTATACTTTCAGAAAGTATATGATCACACCTTTGATTGATTTCTTGAGTGTACAGAATGATTTGAAAAGTATGAACTTGTATTTGAGGGAGGAGAGCAATGTAATTCTTCCCCCCAGAATTTCCTGATTGGCTGCTCGACATGAAGACTATGAACCCAGTGACAGGGTGTATTTTGTTGCCCCCCTTCTATGAGAGCTAATGGCCACTATGATATGGGCAAGCAGGTACTTCCTGGTGACACCACTTCATCTGCTCCAGGTTGACGTTTATTGTGGGAAGATGTCCTACACGTAATGCCTACCATTTTTTCCACGTATTATTTAAGCTTTGATGGACAAGCTGAGAGTAGCATTTTCTATGGACATGTGGTCTGACTTAAGTACAACTGTGACCTTTCATGGTGTCTAATGCTCCATATCTTTATTAATATCCACCTTAGTGTTCTAATTAATGGTGCCTCTGTGTGGCAGATTAACCTTTGTAGTGTTTGAATCTTTCAGCCTCACTATGCCCATCAGTCTAAATATAACTCAAATATTAATTTTTCCTCTTGAAGGACGTTTTGCCTCTTTTCCTTTTAAAACATGGTTTCCATGTGATGATATCAGTCAGGGGTGTCACTGAGAAAGCCATCAGTAATTGGCCAGCTGACCTGCCTGGTGATTGGTCACCAGTATGAGGCCAATCTGAGAAATCCCAGGTGATTGGCCAGCACACATTGGTGACACCACATGGTGGTGACATCACATGAAGAAGGCATTGTGATGTCCCAGGGCAGTTATAAAAGCTTGGCAACGGCCCAGGCTGCAGTGAGAAGAGAGATGGTGGTTCACTCACAGCTCTTCCTGCTGCTCTTCCTCGACTTCTATGTCCTGTTCCCTGTCCCTGCCCATGGCAAGCCCCCTGCCCACTCCACCTGCCCCGGGCCTCTCTCCAATATGCTACACACCACCTTCATGTTAGCACCTACTTTTGTGCCCCTCTGTGGTCCGGATAGTCCCCGAACCCGTACACGCTGACTCGCTGACCCATTTCGCACTCGCAGGCTGGCCCAGGCCCTCAGGGAGACATTCTCATTTGGCACGTGGGAGTGGGACACTGTCTACCGGAGTACCATGGATTCTCAGCCAGCTGGGCCCCACACCTCTCGGGTCACAGGCGTGTTCAGTACAGGAAAGCTGGTTCCACATCCTGAGGGAACACTGGACACACTACTACTCTGGAGCCCTCCAACCTGGCCCAGCACAGGGCACATGAATGCTCTGAACATCCAGCCGACCCAGATGTGCACAGTGTGTGGAATGTCTGGAGACACCAGGCAGAGAGGGAATTTTACAAAACAAGTAGGTACTGGGAAAAGGAATCACCACATCTCTGTATGCAGTGTTAGTCATTGCAACAGTGACCCTCCATCCATGGACTGTCTGAAACAAATCATCAGTGGACAAAATAATTCCCCAGAAACCTGGCTAACCTGGAGCCTACAGACCATCAATCCTCAAACACAGCCTAAGAAAGAGAAATTCAGGCCTCAGAACAGAGCACCTGCCAAGATCCCAGAGACTGGGAGGCTTCTGATCCCATTTGAAACTGGGCCGATGAGTCACACAGACACTTGGTGGACAAGGAGCCTCCATACCTCAAGTTGGCCAGCCCAATGTAGCACAAGGCAAGTAAGCCCCGAGAACAGGTTTGCCAAGAGCCATGAAACCATGATTCCTGCATCCCAGCACTGTATCGGGAAAGCGACTCCACTCACCAGAAGCATGACCATGGGCCTTTGTACCCAGTGTACAAAAAATCAGCTCTCCCCTAGGCCAAGCAGGCACCTGGACAGCCCACTGACCAGGTGCTCTTGGACCAGGAGACCAACAACTGAGCTGTCTGACAAGCTAAGTAGGCACCTTGTCAGTGGGCTCCCCATGTACGCTTGGCCCTGGACCGCAACAACTCAGCTCTTTGCTTGGTCAAGCAAGCACCATGACCGTGGGTTCACTATGTGCCCATCGACTTGGAGAGCCACAGCTCAGCAGTCTGATAGACTGAGGAGATACCTTGACACTGAGCTCAACATGTGTTCTTTGTCCTTGAGACCAACAAATCAGCTCTTTGTATGGCCACAGAGGCAACTTGACAGCAGGCTCACCATGTGCCCATGGACCTGGAGACCAACAAGTGAGCTGTCTGGTAAGCCCAGCAGGCACCTTGAGAGTGGGATCACCATGGGACCTTGGATACTGAGCCCAAGAAAAGAGCTCTCGGGTAGGCCAAGCAGACAACTGGACTTGAGGCTCACCGTGTGCCCTTGGATCTGGCAACCAACAACACCTCTCATTGCTTGGACAAGCAGGCACCATGACAATGGGCTCACCATGTGCCCTTGAACCTGGAGACCAACAACACATCTCATTGCTTGGCCAAGCAGGCACCAGGACTGTGGGCTCACCATGTGCCCTTGGACCTGGAGACCAACAATGCAGCTCCATGATAAGCCAAGCAGGCTACTTCAAAGCTGGATCACCATGGGCCCATGGACCTGGAAACCACAACATCAGGTCTCTACTAGGCCAAGCATGCACCTGGACAGCTGGCTCACTATGTGCCCATGGACATGGAGACCAACAAGTGAGGTATCTGGTAAGCCCAGCAGGCAACTTGAGAGTGGGCTCACCATGGGCCCTTGGATACTGAGCCCAAGAAAAGAGCTCTCGGTTAGGCCAAGCAGACAACTGGACTTGATGCTCACCATGTGCCCTTGGACTTGGCAGCCAACAACGCCTCTCATTGCTTGGCCAAGCAGGCACCAAGACAATGTGCTCACCATGTGCCCTTGGACCTGGAGACCAGCAATGCAGCTCCATGATAAGCCAAGCAGGCTACTTCAAAGCTGGATCACCATGGGCCCATGGACCTGGAAACCACAACACCAGGTCTCTACTAGGCCAAGCATGCACCTGGACAGCTGGCTCACTATGTGCCCATGGACATGGAGACCAACAAGTGAGCTGTCTGGTAAGCCCAGCAGGCACCTTGAGAGTGGGCTCACCATGGGCCCTTGGATACTGAGCCGAAAAGAGCTCTCGGCTAGGCCAAGCAGACAACTGGACTTGAGGCTCACCATGTGTCCTTGGACCTGTCAACCAACTACACATCTCATTGCTTGGCCAAGCAGGCACCAGGACAGTGGGCTCACCATGTGCCCTTGGACCTGGAGACCAACAATGCAGCTCCATGATAAGCCAAGTAGGCTACTTCAAAGCTGGACCACCATGGGCCCATGGACCTGGAAACCACAACATCAGGTCTCTACTAGGCCAAGCATGCACCTGGACAGCTGGCTCACTATGTACCCATGGACATGGAGACCAACAAAGGACCTCTGGGCTAAGCCAAGCAGACCCCTAGACATGTGGCTGACCATGTGCCCTAGAACCCTGAGACCAACAACTCAGCTCTTTGCCTGGCCAAGGGGGCACCTTGACAAAAGGTTTACCGAGTGCCCTTGGACCTGGAGACCAAAAATGGAGCTGTCTGGTGGCTTATGCAGGCACCGGGATAGTGGGCTAAATGCGTTCCCTTGGACCTTGAGCCAAAGCAATGAGATCTGGGCTAGGACAAGCAGACACCTAGATAGGAGGCTCACCCTGTACCCCTGGACTGGGAGACCAGCAACTCAGCTCTTGGCTTGGCCAAGTGGCCACCTTGGCAACAGGCTTCCCATGTGTCCTTGGACCTGGAAAACAAGAACTGTGCTGTCTAATGGGATAAGAAGGCATTTTAACTGTCATTATGCCTGGTGCCCTTCAACCTGGAGAGCGACAATCCACCTCTGTGACCAGCCAAGGAGGCAGCTTTACAGCTGGCTCACCATGGGCCCATGGACATGGAAACCACAAAATCAGGTCTGTACGAGGCCAAGAAGTCACCTGGACAGCAGGCTCACCACGTGCCCTTGGACCTGGAGACCAACAAAAGAGTTCTGCACGAGGTCAAGAACGCACCAGGACAGCGAGTTCAGCATGTTTCCATGGACACAGATCTTTCCTTCTCCCCAGAGGACAGGGCACTCAAACACTGGGCTTTCCAGCTGGCGGCAGATTAGGAGACCTGCAAACCTGATCAGCATTTCGCCGATTTGTCCAATGCAGCCATGGAGACCTGGGAGCCTCCAAACCATGAGCCCTCCATCCCAGGACAGCACGGGACTAAGAAGCCACTGGCACACCAACTTGACCCCAAATCTACGACTGCATGCTTTTCACCTCTGCAGGGAAGGGAGCATTCGAGTCTCTTCTCACTTTCAATGTACTTCAGCCTAAGGTCCTTGTGGCCTGCTATCTCTGCATTATTCATTTTGTGGGGAGGTCTCCTCCTGATGAGAAAACTATGCCATGCCGTAGAAGGTGAATCAGGCCAGTGGTTTCAACACTTTGTTTTCGAATTCATGGCAGGAAATGAAGAGGGGCAATGGGAGGAAGTAGTGCAGGAGACCCAGGCACTGAACTATGTGGAGTCATTGGCAGAAATCCTCCAGTTGAAGGAGCAGTGTTCCATCCTCAAGGGAGAAGTGCAGGCCTTAAGGCAAGAAGCCAAGCAGTGCACTGAGACGCTGGCCCAGCTCCATGAGGTGGAGAGCTTCTTTATTCAAATGAAGGTCTTCCTCGATGTTTCTGCCTTACGCGCAGTGCCCAAGGGTTAGTGTTTGTGCACCTACCCACTATGGCATTGAAGGGGAGTTGGAAAATAGGTGTTCGTCTCCCCAATTGATGGTATGTTGTGAATTTAAATATTAGGCAAATAAACCGTTTAAAATAAAAAATTTAAAAGAAAAACAACCAAAATTGATGATTTCTAAATAACTGGTTTACAGAAAGCAAACCCTGGGTGATTATAAAGGGCAGCCTGTCTTACAGTCACTACTATCCCTTATGATCCATTGCATTCTTCTGAGGTTGGGGTGTCCATGGCTCTGAGAATATGTCGATTAAGTATGCAGAGTTGACATTGAGCACAACCTGCCTGTCTTCATCAACACGTTCAGACACACTGAACTCTAGAAGCAAAGCAGAGGACCTAAGTTCAGCAGCATTCTGATCGGAAGGAATAGAGAATCTGTGTGTCTGTTCACAGGTATTTCTGCCTAAAGCATTGGCAGAGACCATTTTTGTCAGATTTTTGCTATGTGGGAGGTTGGCCCCTGATGTTATGGCTTCAGATTGTTGCCAGGAAAACAGCTGTTGGTTGGGGACAGATTCGTCTATGATGCAGTCCTTGGAAGAACAAGTGTGACAAGACCAGGCAGGAAGGGTAGAGTGACTCCAGAGGTGGGGGACGATGCCCTGTCTCTGGGTGAATAGGTTTGGGGTCAGAGCAGGAGGCAGAATGGTGGCCAGGCTGGTGGGCTCCATTCTGACCAAAAGGCACTGCAGGAATTGGGGGGACATGTGGGATTCACTTTGGGTGCTTTAGGTTTGCCCAGAGTAAGGCGCAGTGGGACAGAGGTGGGAACAGGGGCACCTTGGAGACTCTAGGGTCTGCTTGGGTATGAGGAATGGGGCCACTCCAGAGAGTCAGTGCTGATCTTCTGATAAATTGGACATTGGGTGTCAGAATGGAGTTGGAAAGTGAGATTCCTGGCTGACTCCTCCTGGGCTATGCTCCATCTTAGCTCCAGGGATGTGGAGTGGGAATGCAGGTGGGGTGCCACTAGCGTAATCTGGCATCTACATTTGACACCAACTGAGATTGTAGGGGAAATGCCTAGAGCTGTGTCTCCTGGGCTGACCTCCGTAATGATAGTGTGCTCATAGCAACTGGGCATACACAGAAGGGAACCATGAGGAAGTTTCCTTTGGGGCTATATTGAACTTCAAGGGAACTTGGAAAGTGGGAGACTTGCAATCATAAGATGGATGATGTCTGGGCTGATTGGAGGGGCTGCTTCCAGGAGCCTGGGTGGATGCTAGTTGAGTCCAGATCACTTAAATGTAAGGCAGGTATGGGTTGCTTATGTGATGCTAGCCCTCAGAAACTCCTGTGATTAGCTGCTCAGATCATGCTCACTGAACCAATGGTTCCACAAACATCAGGCCCCTGGGTGGGCTGGCACCCAAGAGCTGCTCACCTCTTCAGTCCCTCTTCCTTCATATGGAAAATGAGGGTAACTTTCGTAGGAGGTGATTGCGTGAGCAGGAGGCAGGAGAAGTCTGGTTTGGGGAGGGAATCTACAAGGGCAGGGACAGAGGCAGTCTAGAGGAGGGAGGGAAGATTGCATGGTAGACAGTGAGCTGGGTCCTTTTCCTGGCCTTTTCTCCCCAAAGGCAAAATATCACCTTTGGGAAGGTAGTTCGTGAGATGACTCTGTCCCATAACCAACCTTCGCTGCCCCTATGGGCTACAGGAAATCACAGGACAGCATCTGCCAAGTCACAGGCCAGCACCAGACCCACCCTGACTCCTTCACTGTTGCTTGACAGCCACACCTTATGGTTCTGGGGCCTTCAGGGACATTTCCAACGCCAGTGAGCCAGGGTGGCACTACTAGGCTTAGGGATATGCTGACAGGTAGAGCACTACTACATATAGGATGAGGGAGGTAGAGAGGTAGATTTCTAGATGACCAGAAGCCACAGGTATTTCAGAAGGTCCCTTCACAGAGGCAATCTTCACTCATTTTGGCTGCTTCCATTCTTTTCAGCAGTTACAAATGAATCTGAAATGAACCATTGTGCACTGTGTTTCATGGCATCTCAAATTTTCATTCTCTGGGTTCAGGAAAGTGCTTGCTAGGTTACATGGTTTAGGTTTTGTTTCTTTAGAACCCATCACATGTTCTTACCAGAACGGCTCTTCCATTGACCTTCCCACCTTCAGTGTAGGAGAGCTGGCTCTTTCCAACATTTGATATTTGTACTGTGTTTTATATTAGCCAGCTAACCTAAAAGGCGGGTAGTACTGGTAAGTCCGTCAGGTTTTCAGTGGCATTTTTCTTATGGCTAGAGAGGTTGAACTTTTTTTTTCCCTTAGCTTTATGTGATATCTGCATGTTCTTTTTGGTATAATGGCTGGCCACATACTTCTGTCCATTTTCTCTTTAGATAGTTTGTTTTTTTTCCTATTAAACACTGAGAGTTCTTTACATGCACTCCATAGAAATTCTTTGTCAGATATGTGGTTTGCCAATATGTTCACCTGGTCTATAACTTGTATTTTTGTGACCCTAATAAGAACAAAGTTCTTAGTAGCATAAAAGTTTTCGATATTGGTAAAGTCCTGTCTATCAAATGTTTTCTTTTATGCAGTGTGCTTTTAGGGCCAGACAGAGATCACCAGTGGGCAGAGAGGCAGGCGGGGGGGTGGGGGGGTGGAAGCAGGTCCCCTGCTGAGGAGAGAGCCCGATGTGGGGCTCGATCCCAGGACCCTGGGATCATGACCTGATCCAAAGGCAGAGGCTTAACCATTGAGCCACCCAGGCGCCTCCTTTTTGGTGTTCTACATGCAGCATCATGTCTTCTCATGAGGACAGAAGTGTAAATATGTTAATTCCTTCATTGCTGACTTGGTCGCCTCTTATTTCCTTTTGTTGTCTGATTGTTGATGATAGGATTTCCGGTACAATGTGGAACAGCAGTGTTGAGAGTGGACAGTCCCTTTGTGTTCCTGACCTTAGTGGAAAAGTTCCAAGTGTTTTCTCATTGAAAATGATATCCCCTCTCAGCCTTTCCTCTGTGACACAGGATATTGAGGTGTTTTCCCTCTATTCCGACACACAGTGGGATCTTTTCAAGAAAGATGGTGTGTGTTTTTTTCATGTGCCATTTCAGCATCCGTGGAGAGGATCACATGGTTGTTCTTTCTTATGTTAATGTGGTGTATCACGTGGATCGGCGTGCAGATATTGAAACACTTCTGCAGAAGTGCAGGAATTAAACCCCCTTGGTCCTGTTGAAGAATGCTTCTAATGTACTCTTGGATCATCTTGGCTAGTATCTTTGTGAGAAGTTCTACACCCATATTCATCAGGCATATTGGCCTATAATGCTCCTTTCTGGTGGAGTATTCATCTGCATTGGGGATCCAGGTTATGCTGGCCTCTTAGAATGACTTTGGAAGGTGTGTTGGCACAAAATTGGTCATCATATTCTCTTACATTTTTTTCTATTTCTTTGGGGTTGGTTGTGATCTCTTTTCCTCCATTCCTGATTATGGTTTCTCAATCTTGTTAGTTCTTTCAAGGAACCAGCTCTTTGTTTCAGTGATCTATATTTTTAACTTCTGTATGTTGTGTAGTACTTTAATCTTTTTTTTTTTTAAGATTTACTTATTTATTTGACAGGCAGAGATCACAAGCAGGCAGAGAGGCAGGCAGAGAGAGAGGAGGAAGCAGGCCCCCTGCCAAGCAGAGAGCCCGACATGGAGCTCCATCCCAGGACCCTGGGATCATGACCTGAGCCAAGGCAGAGGCTTTAACCCACTGAGCCACCCAGGCGCCCCTAGTGCTTTCATCTTTATCATTTCTCTCCACCTGCTGGATTTTGGCTTTCTTTGCTGTCATTTTTCCTGCTCCTTTATGTTACATTTTGTATTTCAGACTTGTTTTGTTTCTAAAAGAAGGCCTGTCCTGCTGTATACTTCCCTCTTAAGACACACTTTGCTGCACCCAAAAGCTTTTGCACTGTCGTGGTTTTACTTTTCCTTTCCTTCCAAGTATTTCAAATAGTCTTCTTAATTTCCTGGTTCTCCCATTCACTCTTTGGTAAGACGTTCTATGGCTTCCATGTATTTGTGGCCTTTCTACATGTTTCTTTTTGGTTGACTTCAGGTATCTATGCCATGTGGTCTGAAAAATGCATGGGTATGAAATCAATCTTTGTGAACCAGAGGAGAACTGAGTTTTGAATTGGTACATGATCTATTCTGGAGAACATTCCTTGTGCACTCAAGAAAGAGGTATACTCCTTTGCTTTAGGGTGAAATGCTCTGGACATCTCTTTGAAGTTCATCAGGTCCAATGTGTCACTTAAAGCCCTTTGTTGCCTTGGTGATCTGCTTAGACAACATGTCCCTTGCTGTGGGTGGGGTGTTAAAGTACCCCACTATCCTTGAATTACTATCAATGTGTGCCTTCATTTAGTGATTAATCAGTTTATATTTTGGTTTCTCTAAAGATAGGGGCATCAGCAATGGCAATTGAAACATCTTCTTATTTCATAGACACCTTTATTATTATAGAGGGTCTTCCTTTAACTCTCACTACAGTTTTGGCTTTACGGGTGACTACTCCAGTGGTCTCTTGATGTCCACTACCATTACAAATAGTTCCTCAACTCTCATGTTGAATCTGGAAGTGTCTTTTGTCTAAAACGAGTCTCTTGTGCAGACCACATCAATGGGCCTTCTTCTCTTTTTTGTAAAGTTTTTATGTATTTATTTGCCAGACATAGATCACAAGTAGGCAGAGAGGCAGGCAGAGAAAGAGAGGGGGTTTGGGGAAACAGGCCTTCTGCCCAGCAGAGAGCCCAACCTGAGGCTCGATCCCAGGACCTGGGGATCATGTCCTGAGCTGAAGGCAGAAGGTATAGCCACCTGAGCCTCCCAGGCGTCTCTCAGTGAGTCTTCTTGTTTCATTTTGGTTTGTTTCATTCCATTCTGATACCCTATGTCTTTCAGTAGTTGCATTTTACCTGTTTACATTCTGAGTAATTATTGAAAGATATGAAGTTAGTGCCTTTTAGAATGTGTAATGTCACTGTTTCTGTACCTCGTCTGTGTTCTCTCTCTCTCTCTTTTTTGATATGGCTCCCTGTCTCTGGACTCAAAGGATTTCCTTTAATGCTTCTTGCAGTGAGGGTTTATTGTTCAGAAATTCCTTTCATTTTTGTTTGTCCTAGACGCTCTCTACCCCTCCTTTCACTTTGAAAGATAGCCTTGGGGTATACACTTATTTGTGGCTGCATATTCTTTTCCTCCATTTAGTACATTGCCTATACCCTACCTGTCCTTTCTAGCCTGGTAAGTCTCTGTGGACAGGTCTTCTGCCAGCCTCATGTGCCTACCCTTAGGGGTGAAGAAACTCTTGGCCCAAGTTTCTTTCAGGATTTTCTAGTTGCCTTTGAATTTCACACTTCAGGATTATATTTTTATACATTGACATACTTTTACTGATTTTGAGGGGTATTCTCTGTGCCTCCTGGACTTGTTTCCTTCCCCATATTTGGGAGATTCTCAACTCACTACAATTTGTTGAAATAAACCTTCTGCTCTTTTCTCCTGACCCTCATCTTCTGGGACCCCTCTAATAATAAGGATATCATTTCAGTTTATGGAATTCCCAAGCACTCGAAGTCTCCCTTCGTGACCCAGTAGCTTTGTTTCTCTCATTTTTTCAGCATTTTGATCCATCCTTTGATCTTCTATAATCACTGATTCATACTTCTCCCTCATTCATCCCCTTTGTATAGCCTCCACTTGAACTATATCTCAGTAATAGCATTTTTAAGGCGGACCTGAGTAGATATTAGTTCTTTTATGTCTATAGTGAGGGTTTGTTTCTCTTGGGCCTTCTATGCTTGTTTCAAGCCCAGTTACTATCTTCATAATCATTGGTTTTAATTCTAGTGCAGAGATCTTACTTATATCCATATTGATGCAATCCCTGGGAGTGGGGACTGCCTCCTGGACATTCTTTTGGGGTGAATTTCTCCATCTCCTCATTTCGCCCAGAAAATAATTATGAAAGCAAAATCAGCCATGACAGACAGAGCAGAAAAAACAGGAATAACAAAAAATGGAAAACAAAATAAACAACAAAGAATACAAAAAAACTGGACCCAGTACGTGTTTTGGACTGTTCATGAAAAGAAACTAGATGCCAAAATAAGGAGAAAAAGAAACAGAAAGAAAGAAAAAAAGAAAATCTTAGAAATATAAAACAATTTAATGAAAAGGACTAGAAAAAGATATACATGTACATAACTTATATGTAAAAATAAACATCAAAAATAATAAAAAGTTTAAAAAGAAAAAAAAGTAAAGCACTAAAGAATACAAATAGATCTTTTCAAATGCACTTGCTATCTCAATTCAGAAGACCTTGTGTTTATTCTCTCTTCTCTTATTGATTTGTTCTAATACATTGATTGATTTGTGAATGTCGACCCACCCTTGTGTCCCAGGGAAAAATCCCACGTGTTCATGGTGGATAATGTTTTTCTGTGCTCTTTGATCCTATTAGATAGGATCTTGTTGAGAACCGTGGTCTTCATTTCATCAGGACTATTGGTCTGAAATTCTCGTTTTGGATGGCATCTTTGCCTGGTTGCAGATCAGGATAATGTGGGCTTCATAGGAAGATTCTAGAGGTTTTCAGCATTCATTCCTGATTAAAACGCATCAAAGTACAGAAATAAAGGGACCATTCCTCAACTTCATAAAATCTGTCTATGAAAAACCCATAGCAAATAATCATTCTCAATGGGGAAAAGCTGACAGTCTTTCCTTTGAGATCAGGAACATGAAAAGGATGTCCACTCTCGCCAATTTTGATCAATATGATATTTTCCTCTGTGACCTTACAATCCCTTTTTTTTTTTACTTTCCCATATTAAACACCCCGCAGCCCTGCCCTTATACCTAGTTTTATGTAAGTGTATCTCATTAAATTGGGAGCTCTTTAAAGGCAGGAAAACCTTAATGACATTGTATGTCCAGTCCTGACCTTACTTCATTCACGTAGATTTGCACATTCATGGAATTTGTATTATTAGGGGCTCGATAAATAAAATGTTGAACTGAATTTAATGCCCTACTTGCCCATCAGCTACCACTTCCTACTGGGAGTATCTAGATTGAGCAAAGCAGGATAGCTCGCACAAGTGCGAATCTGGAGTAGATTCTAGTCAGAGTTTAGGATACAGCTGAAGCAGTAAACCGCAAGATTGGAGGAATTGTGTCTCTCATGGCCTTCTGGACAGGCTGAGGGTATACAGTCAAATTCAAACATTTGAGCCATGTTTCTGATACCAGTAATGGTCTTCTTACCTAGATGTCCCCCAAGAAGATTCTTTCAATGATTCTATTTGCCAAAACTTATTTCTCTACTTCTGGGCCCAGGGTGTTATCTCTTTAAGAAAACTGAACTCCAATGGGTAGGAAAAGAGAGATTAGAAATGACTTTAGAAGTGATAAGTGAATTTGTATCTTCCCCTTAATACTTATTTTTATATTACACATTTTAAAGAAAGATATCCACCCTTTATTTCTGACAGGTGGATTAGGAGATAATGTATTGGATACAATATTTGACAACTTCAAAAGACTATGCCACATGAAGCTATTCTTCTAACAATAAAAATGCAGCCAGCTTCAGTTGCCTCTGTCCATGTCTTTTTTTTAATATATATTTTATTTATTTGACAGAGAGAAATCACAACTAGGCAGAGAGTCAGGCAGAGAGAGAGGAGGAATCAGGCTCCCCATGGAGCAGAGAGCTCGATGTGGGGCTCGATCCCAGGACCCTGAGATCATGACCTGAGCCGAAGGCAGAGGCTTTAACCCACTGAGCCACCCAGGCGCCCTCTGTCCATGTCTTTTAATGCAAGGAATTTGTAAACTTGGATTCATATCCTGGAGCCAGCTCCTAAGTCCAGCTGTCAGGAATGTCATAATTGAGTCATTGTGTTTGGGGGGAACCATCCTCCCATCCCCAGAAACTCCTCTCCAGTGCTCCATTAGTTGGACCTTTGCCTGCCTCATATCAATTATGCTCTTGAGCATAGGAAAAATATAAACCACGTTTATACCCACTGGGGATGAACAGTTAATTCTGCATTGTGCTCCAGAAAGAAAGAGAAAGAAAGGATAAAAGGGTGTGAGAAAAGTCCAGAAGTAGGTATTAATCCCAATAATTGAAAATTCTCTCAATACAGTGGTTAGTTGTACAGAATCTACTAAGAATATAGCATTATATAAGGGGTCAAATGAATATTAACCTTAATATCACCAGGTCCTTATGTCTAGACATATACAAGCTTGCTGAGGAGTAAAAAGTTGTACCCATAACATTGTTAGAAGTCCATCATTAAGTGCCAAATGCATCAAGTCGCAAGAAATGCAATAGAAGGTAAAAGAAGGGATCCGGAAAGATAGATAGTCACAAAGAAGTTCATGGGGATAGGACCTCATTATATGTGTTTTGTGCCGTAGAATTACGATGGCTCCAACTTATTTACCTACCCTCTTTCCTTTAGTTGGGATTTGTCCTTTTTTAATTTTTCCCATTTTGTTACATTTCTATTTTTTATGCCAACTTAAATCTTTTTGTTTCGTTTTTGATAAAAGGGTAAAGAAATGGAAGGAAAGAAAGAGGGAGGGGAGAATGGCAAGTATCTCCATTAACCCTTGGAGCTTACTATGCTCTAAGCTATGTAGTCCTGAGACATACTATTATGTAGACACTACATAATTCTCAGCTCTACCACTCATAGACATGTGACCTTGGACAAGTTGTTTCTTGAAAAAAAAAAAAAAAAACCTTGAAAGGAAAGTTTGGAAGTACTTTCTATACTGAGATTTTGAAAGTTTTGGTATATTGCTTTCCTGTGCCCCTTATTTCATAAACCACATACTGAGGCCTCAGGTTCCTCCTCTATATAATGGAAATTAAAAATAAAAACTTTCTTCAATAGGTTTTTGGGAGAAAAAAGTGAGTGAATTGCATTAAAATGCTCCGGGAAGCCTCTACACATAATTATTCATTAGTCATTCAACAGCTATTTCCTGAATAGTTGCTATATTCCAAGAATGGAGCTAAATCCTGGGAATATATAAATAAAGAATTTATAGTCCCTATGTTCAAATATTTCATAGTCTAATGGAAAAACACTAAGCAAATCATTTTAATATAGCTTGGTATTTGATAAGTGAGGAGTTTGTACAAGCATATCTTCATGATATACTTTTCTAGCAGAGCATACGAATGCCTTCACTTTTTACTAGCTATATCAAACCACTGGCTAAAATTCAACTTGTGGTCAACTAAAATGTACAGATTTCGTCCTAGGAACCACTGATTATTGGTATAACACGTAATCAAATTTTTATATATATATATATATATATATATATATATATAACTGCATTATATCTCATCTGCTTTAAGCACATTGTTTTAACTTTTCAGGATGGTTTGAAATCTAAGTGTCCTTGTGGACCCTAGCTCCCCCCAACAAGGTTTGCCTCTTCTGTAGATTCAACAAGCATGCCTTCTACATCTTTTCTAGGTTTACTGAAGAGGACAGTCATAAACAGGAACTCATAGCACCATGAAAGACACCCTTTTGTGTAAATACCTAGTTATTAGTTACCCTTTTGAAATGGAACCAACTCTAAATTTTACCTCCCTGTACTATCAGTCAATCCATGTTTTTCAGTTTTGTTCACCAGAATATTTCACTGAGGAGCCATATTAGGTAAGAAGGAACCAGGGTGTTTTCTTAAAATTAAGGTATATTCTCTGTACAGTACTCCCTGGTCTACAATGAAGGAACATAAACCCTTTTTTATGGTTCATTCTGCCTCCTGACAATCACAATTTTCTTTTCTAGTTTTAAAATGCCTAGTGATTATCCCACCTCTCCAACTCCGCATCCCTCCCCTTCCTACCTCCTAAATTGTGAGCTCTTCTAGGTCAGGACCACATAACTTTTTGTCCATAGTGCTTAGCGTAATTCCTGACATGGAACAGATAATCAACAAATAGTTGTTGAATAAATGAGTGAAACCATCTGCCCTCTTTGGTTTTGGTACAAGTTATATCCAGGATAATTCTTTGTTTAATTGCAATAATTACTCCATGCCCAGTATGTGATCACATTTTGGAATTTATTAAGTTATGGGTTATTAATAATAATACTAAATACTACTTTTAATAATAATAATTTCAGACATTAACTTAAGAATGATGGTGAAATGTTAATGGATAACAAATGAAAAAATAGAGTGCAATTCCTGTTTTACTTCTTCCTTTTCAGGCAAAATTATCTCTCTATTGAAAAAGAGTGAATAAAATGGGTGAGGGAGATATAGAGATTGTAAGAAATCATCGGCCATTCCCAGTGAGTTCAAGTTCCCCAGTGGACTAAAACCAGGGGACTCAGAAATCTTGCAGGCAAAATCATTGTATCAATACTAGTGAACTCTAAAGTAGAGATGGATCTTAGCAGATAGAAGAAGTAAAGGTAAATAGAACTCTAATTTTCTAAAGGGGAAAGAAAGTGGATTGGTATTTTATTCATTCAATCTCTTTCTTTGGTATTTTATTTAATTTATTCTCTTTGTCCAGATTTGGTCATTATGATTATAAAGGTCATTTAATATTATAAAATGAGTTGGGAACTTTTTTCGATTGTTTTTTACTGTTGTTTTTGATCCTCCCCCCTGCACTCTCTTTGCCTCTGTCTCTGTCAAAGAAATATATAACTCTTTAAAGATGTTAATTCACTATATTGTACACCTGAAACTAATATAATACTATGATCCTAGCTATCCTGAAATTTAAAAAAAAGTGCTAAATGTTCTAGGAAAAATTAAATAAGAACTAAATAAAGGTAAAGATACACCATGTTCATGGTTGGAAAGAATAGAGACTATGAAAAGATCAATTCTAAACTCCTTAATTGATCTATATGTCCGATGCAGTCTTAATTAAAATCAAAGGAGAGGTTATTGGTTTTTTCAAAAATTAAAAGCTAATTCTCAAATTTTGAGGAAATTCAAAAGACTTTTGAATAGCTAATACAATCTTGAAAATTGGGCACCTGGGTGGCTCAGTTGCTTAGGCCTCCAAATCTTGGTTTCAGCTTGCATCATGATCTCATGATTCACAGGACTGCATCCTGTGTTGGACTCCCCACTCAATGGGAGCGTTCCTCCCTGCTATTCCTCCTCCTACTTGCATTCTCTCTCTCTCTCTCTCTCTCTCTCTCTCTCTCTCTCTCTATCTCTCTTTCCCTCAGTGTTTTTTCCTTAGTGTTTTTTTGGAAACACTAATCTTGGAATTAGTCAGAATGAAAAATTTATCCATAAGACTTTAAAATTTCCTATAAAGGTGGAGTAATCAAGATAGTGTTCTGTTGACATAAAGATGGAGACATAGATCAATGTAACCAATTAAAGAATGAAGAAATAGGGCCACATACACATAATAATTGATTTAAGCAACAATATTAAAAAAGAGTTAAAAAGTAGTTAAAAAGAGGGAAATTTTTCACACAATTGGATATATAGATAGATAGATAGATCTAGATATATCTATATATAGATCTAGATATCTATCTATATATCTATATCTATCTATAGAGATGGATATCTATATATCTATATCTATATCTGTATCTATATCTATCTATCTATCATCTATCTATCTATCTATATATTTAAATTACCCTCAGTTCCTCCATCTTATACCATATACGTAATTAATTTCAGGGATGCCTGGGTGGCTCGGTCAGCTGAGTGTCTGACTCTTGGTTTCATCTCAGGTTGTAAGCTCTGTGTCTAGATTTTTTTCCTTTGGTGGGGGCCAGAGGGAGTCTAGTTGTTCCAACACTGTTACTAAAGAAACTATCTTTGCTCCAGTATATTGCCTTTGCAATTTGATCAAAGATCAGTTTGCTGTATTCATGAGGGTCTATTTCTGGGATCTGTATTCTGTCCCATCAATGTATTTTTATTTATCAATATTACCCTCTCTTGATTACTGAATCTTTACAGTAAGTCTTGAAATCAGGTAACATCAGTCCTCCAACTTTATTCTTCACCTTCGGTATTGTGTTGGGTCTTCTGGTTCTTTTGCCTCTCTATGTAAACTTTAGAATAAGCTTATCAAAATTCATAAAATAACTTGCTGGGATTTTGATTGGGATTGTACTGAATCCATAGATAAATTTGGGGATAATTGACACCTTGACAATATTAAGTCTTCCTATAAACTAATAAGGAATATCACTTCATTTGGTTAGCTCCACTTTAATATCACTTATCAAAATTTTACAGTTTTCCTCATATGGATCTTGTGTATATATATATATATTTAATGTTAGAATTCTACTATGTATGTCATTTTATTTCTTTTTTTTTCTTTTTTCTTTTTTTAATTACTTTATTTATTTTCAGCTTAAGAGTACTCATTGTTTTTACACCACACCCAGTGCTCCATGCTATATATGCCCTCTCTGTTACCCTCCACCTGGTTCCCCAACCTCCCACCCCCCGCCCCTTCAAAACCCTCGGGTTGCTTTTCAGAATCCATAGTCTCTCATGGTTCATCTCCCCTTCCAATTTCCCACAACTCCCTTCTCCTCTCCATCTCCCCATGTCCTCCATGTTCTTTGTTATGCTCCACAAATAAGTGAGACCATATGATACTTGACTCTCTCTGCTTGACTTATTTCAGTCAGCATAATCTCTTCCAGTCCCACCCATGTTGCTACAAAAGTTGGGTATTCATCCTTTCTGATGGAGGCATAATACTCCCTCGTGTATATGTACCACATCTTCCTTATCCATTCGTCCATTGAAGGGCATCTTGGTTCTTTCCACAGTTTGGCGACCGTGGCCATTGCTGCTATGAACTTTGGGGTACAGATGGCTCTTCTTTTCACTACATCTGTATCTTTGGGGTAAATACCCAGCAGTGCAATTTCAGGGTTATAGGGAAGCTCTATTTTTAATTTCTTGAGGAATCTCCACACTGTTCTCCAGAGTGGCTGCATATACCTAAGTATTTCATTTTTCTTTGGATGGTAATGGAAATGTTACTGTGTTTCTAGTTTCAAATTTCACATGTTCATTGTTGGGACATAAGAAATCAATTGACTTTTGTACATTAACTGTGTATTGTACACCCTTGCTGTAATAACTTATTGGGTCCACAAGTTAGCTGACTGATTTTTTTTTCAATACTCTGCATAGACGATTGTGCCACTTGAAAAGAAAGAGAGAGAAAGAAGGAAAAATTATGTCTTCCTTCCAATTTGTATACCTTTTTTCTTTTCTGCCTGAACACATTAGCAAAACTTCCAGTATAATGTTGAAAATGTGTGGTGAGATGGAACATCCTTGTCTTTTATGTGATCTTAGTGGGACCTCTGAGTTTCTCACCATTAATGTTTATATTAACTGTATTTTTGTGTGGATATGCATATATGAATATATATATGCTTATGCATATGCCATAGATATAGCATATGCATAGGCATACATAACTGTACATCACTACTATTATTTTTTTAACAAACTGTTATGCCAGATTAGTTAAAAATAAGTAAAAAGATTTTATTTTATCTTCACTTCTTCTGTTTTGATTTTTTTCCTTTCTCTATGTAGCTCTGAGTTTCTGATCAGCATTATATTCTTTCTGTCTAAAGAATTTCTTTTAACATTTCTTGTAAGGCAGGTCCTTCACTTTTTAATAAAATATTTTCAGGGTGCACAATTCTATGTTGGCATTTTCTTTTCTCTCAATACCTTAAATATTCCACTCCACTGTCTCCAGAGTAGCATGGTTCCTGAGAAATCACATGTAATTATCTTGGCTTTGCTTTAAGTAAGGTGTCTTTTTCCTCTGGCTTCATTTTCTATTTTTTCTCCATCTTTTATGTTCTGTGATTTGAGAAGGATACACTTAGGTATAGTCTGTTGGTATTTATCTTCCTTGTTGATGGATCTGTGGTTTCATGTCTGTCATTATTTTGGGGCAATTCTGTGATTATTGTTTCAAACATTTCTTCTGTTCCATTCTATTTTTGTTCTCCTTCCCTCTGGGTTTTCTGATGCGTATCTTCATTATGTGTATGTTACACTTTTACAGTTGTCCCACAGTCCTTAGAAACTACATTCTTCAGCCACTGTTCTCTTTCCTAATTGATTTTCAGGTATTCTGTTAATATATCCTCTAAGAGTGTTTTTCCTCAGCCATGCCTAATCTACTAATGAGCCCATCAAAGACATCCTTTCTGTTTTTTGTTTGTTTGTTTGTTTTTTGTTTGTTTGTTTGTTTGTTTGCCTCTAGCATTTCTTTTGGTTCTTTCTTAGGATTTCCATCTTTTGGCTTACATTGTCCATCTATTCATGCATTGTCTGCTTTATCCAGTAGAGCTGTTCCTAAATAACTCATAGATGTTTTAAATTCCCCGGCTGATAATTCAATGCCCCTACCATGTCTGGATGTGATACAAACTCTGTGTCTCCAGGTTGTGTGTGTGTGTGTGTGGTGGAGGTTGTTTTGTTTCCAATTTTTTAATGCCTTATAATTCCATCTTGATAGCTAGACATGCTGTACTGAGTAAAAGAACTGCAGTAAGTAGGCCTTTAATAATGTGCTGGTGAGGGGCACCTGGGTGTCTCAGTGGGTTAACGCCTCTGCCTTCATCTCAGGTCATGATACCAGGGTTCTGGGATCAAACGTGGCCTGGACTCTCTGCTCAGTGGGAGCCTGCTTCCTCCTCTCTCTCTGCCTGCCTCTCTGCCTACTTGTGATCTCTCTCTATCAAAAAAAGAAATGAAATCTTTAATAAAAATAATGTGCTGGTGAGGTGTTGGAAAGGGAAAACATTCTATATTTCTACTATGAGTCCTGTGATTTAGTGTGCCTGTGCTTCTGGACTGTGAACTTCACAAGTGTTTCACAGGGATTTTTTTCTCCCCCCCACCCCACTAGCTTCACTCCTGTGGGCTGGGCCTATCTACTAGAGTCACAAACTTGTAAGGTAGGTAGGTCGCCTGTCCCTTAGTAGATCTCTGCAAGACGAGATAGAAGCCAGGCCTACCAGCGTCACAGTCCTAGGAAGCCCCTCTGAGCACCATGGTCCAAGGAGGGCCACGGGGGAAGGTCCAGGCATGGAATGTCCTGCGTGGAGGGGGCACGTCTGAGCAGGGTGGGCCTCAGAGACCTCTGGTGGTCATGGCCACATTCCCTTGCAGCCTGTGGTGCCCAGCATGGGGTGGTGAATGGCAGCAATGGTAGGCGCGCCATCAGCACCAGGAGCCCGGCTCCCTACCTGGTAGGGACAGCAGCCTAGGGCCCCGTGTCCTCAACTGACCCATGGGCTCCCCGAGGTCACAACTGTGTAGCCTTCTCTTGGGCTGGGATTTGTGGGAAAGTCTTCTTCATGGAAGCAATGTCCCCCCAGAAGAAGACTCTAGGGGGCAGTGGGGGCAGCTCCTCTTCTCTCACAGGCTTGTCTCAGCTTGGCCCAGACACCAAGAATGTGAGGATGCTGAGTGGTGCCCTGCCCCTGCTGCCTCCATCGCCCCACCCCCCAATCCCTGCCCAAAATCGCCAACCCTCTGAATCTTCACTGCCTTGCCTGAGCCAGCTGTGACAGGTATTTAAGGCTCTAGGCTCATGGCCTGCTGTGTGAGTTCTCTGATCTTCCTGCCTACCCTGCCCTCACAGGACAAAGGCTTGAAGTCACACCCTGATCCCAGGTTTCCCATCTAGAGTCCTAGAGGGTCTCTGAGCAGACCCACAAGCTCCCTCCCCATCTCCATTCGCCAGGGCTTGCCTCCGGTGGCCAGGATCCCCCTTCATTCAGGGCCCATGGGCAGGCATTGGGGCCTTGCCTTTCTCGGGCACCACCCCTCCCCAAGAGCTTGGCCTCTTGGGTGCCTCCGAGGTCCCTGGGCACTCACTGTCTGGGAACACGTTCCCCTCCAAGTCCTCAGGGCCCCTGGCATCAGCCAGGGAGTGGCAACACATGCTAAGGAAGTTAGGTGGGGGGGGTGCTGTGGTGATGTTCCTTGCACCTGGACGCTGAGGGACAGCCACTGGGCACTTTTTTCTGGTGGATGGCATGTGACGGTGATGTTCCTGACCCCACACCTCGCTTCCAACAGACTCAGGGGCTCCTAGGTAGTGGTCAGACTCTCAGGTGTGCTTAGATGTTCAAGTAATACATATCCTAAGCTTTTGGATGTTGTAACAATGTATATATTTTATTTCTGACAGCTCAGCATTTTCCCCCCAAAAAGTCATTTATTTATTCAAAGACTGCCCACCATGAGGAAAGCACTCTTACTAGATAAGAGTTTCTCAATACTAGCCTTCAAGTAGTTAAGGAAAAAAAAAAAAAGGTCAGAAATAAATTACTTTAATAGACTATAAGTGCTATCATGCAGGTAGAAAAACAACAACAAAGCAAATGCCTTAGGCCTTGAGGGAAAGTCTCCTAGAGGTGATATAGTCTATGCTAGGGTTTGATGGATAAGTAGGAGACTTTTAGCAGAGGGAACAGGTGACATAGTGTACTATTAGAATGCTCAACATTCATAGGAAGGAATGACAGGTGATGAGGATAGCAAAACAAAGTCCAGATGGGGAATCACCTTTGTCAGCTCAGAACTCAGGATTTCTTGATAGTAGAGCTATAATCTAAGAAAACCAGAGTTAATTATGTGATTTAATTTTTGTTTTTAGAAAGACAGTTCTCTCAAAGAACTGATGGGAAGAGAGATGGTCCAGACAGGTAGGAGATAGTTGAAAAATATTCAATCAAATGTTAATGAACAGCTTGCATGTTGAAGGGGAAAATTTAGAGAGTGAGATGTGGATGAAAGAAAGAAGGAATTAAGAATGAAGTTTTAGCTTTTGAAGCCTGGATAATTATGGTGACATTAACAGATTGGCCAGTTGAGCAAATTTTTAACATGGTGAATTTTAATGGTATAGGATAAAGTATTAGTATTAGCAATACAATGAAAGTTACAATTTAAATTGAATGCTAAGCATTTACCAGGTTCCCAGTTAAGTATTTGTGTGTGTGTGTGTATGTGTGTAGGTATATATGTATATGTATATATAAACATTTTAATTTAATTTTATTTTTTCATGTTTCCAATGTTCATTGTATATTCATTGTTTATGCACCACACCCAGTGCTCCATGCAATTTGTGCCCTCCTTAATACCCACCTCCAGGCTCGCCCAACTCCCACAACCCCCTCCACTCCCCCACCCCCTCACCTCCAGAAACCTCAGTTTCTCTATGATCTTACATTTTGTGACCTTACCCAATGTACTTTATATTACCTCAATATAATCATTTCAATTTTGAGAATTTCCTATCTCATATGATAAAGAACATTTTTAGAATCTAGATTTATGAAACTGCATTATTACTATTATAATCTCTTTGTGGCCATTAGATTCTGTCCGATGTAGTTGCACATGACAGATGAGAGACCATCACTTAAATGAAATTATAGAATGGCTTTGAAATGATTCAGTGACTTTTATCTCCAACTTAAAGAGCCTAAAAATTACATTGTGTAATGGAATTAGTTACTTAGCTCTCAGAATTTTCTATTATAAAGTAGGGAAGTTGAAATGTGTATTTTGCATTTATAGTTCTTGGGTTTATTTTCACTTTTTACTGTAATTTTTAATGTTACCATCTAAGTTTCTGGCCTATGCCAGAGAATATGATTGCATGGTGTATGATTTATAACTTTCTTTGTGACTTGTTGCAAACTCAGATATTGAGAAGTATGGCATGTGTTTTGAAAAGGATATTACCAGTTATGTGAATCATCAGTCCCTTCCTAATATTGTGTCCTCTTCTTCTGTCCCTCACTAAGAGAGCTGTGTGTTGTTTTCCACTTCAGTTGTGGGCATATCAATTTCTTCTTGTTAATTGATTAGTTTGAAACCTATATTGTGATGTCCATAAAGCTCAGGATAGTTCTACTTTTTATCAAGTGGAAATATCTTTCTTTTGTCCGATTTTTGTTTTTCGTCTCTGTCTCCCTTGGCTCAGTAGAATGTGTCTGAGATTCTTCCATGTTACATGCATCAGAAGTTTGTTCCTTTTTATTTCCAGGCAGCCATTTGTGGATATACCACAGTTAGCTTCTTCATTCGCCTGTCAATAGACATTTGAGTTGTTTGCACTTTAGGGCTATTATGAAGGAAACTGCAGTGAATGTTTGTATCCAAGTCTTTTCTGTTTTCACTCTTTTGGGTAAATGCAACAGAGTTAAATTAACAGATCATATAGTAAGTGTTTCTGTACCTTTAAAATAAACTGTCAGACAATATTCTAAGGTGTTCATACTATTTTGCATACCCACCAACAATGCATGAGATCTCCAGTTGTTCCCCATCTTGGCCAAAACTTAGTAAATGAATGACAATTTAAAAAATATATATGCTTTCTAATGGGTATATAGTGGTATCTCAGTGCAGTTTTCATTGCCATTTTCCTGAAGACTAAGATATTGGACGTCATCTCATGTAATCATTGCACATTTCCTCCGTGAAGTGAACTTTTGTGCATTTCTTTACATGCCAACCTAGGGAATTATAGGAGTTCATTCCATATTCTGAATATATAGGTCCTTTGTCAGATGTATATAGTGAAAATATTTCCTCTAAATCTGTCTTTTCATTTTCTTTAGTACTCGTTTTTGAGGGATAAAAATTTTTAGTTATGATAAAGTCCAATTGGACAAGATTTCTCTTTCATAGCTTACATGTCTGTGCCTTTAAATAATAAATATTTGAGTATTTGAAAGTTCCACATATAGTATCCTATGTTTTCTTCTGTGCTAAGACTATGATAGATTGGATTTCATTTTTGTGTATGGCATAAAGTAAAGGTAGAGGTTTATTGTTTATCCTTACAGATATCCAGTTGTTGCAATACCAATGACTGTGTAGAGTTTCTTTTGCCAATTGGATAAATAGGGTCTGTCTTCCTTCTGGAAACTCTGTCCAAAACCAGCTCACCATATTTTTATAGGTCTACTTCTGAACTCCATTCTCTTCCATCACTCTATATGTCTATTCTTGCCAATAACATCATATTTCCTTACTGAACTTTCTAATAAGATGTTCATGTTTTTTTGTTGATATTGAAACTTTTTATTGCATGTTCCATTTGATAGTTGCTAATATGTAGAAATACAACTGAGACTTTTTTATTGACCTTTAATCTTTGATCTTTCTAAATTCACTTGTTAGTTTTCTTTAAAAAGCGCTTTTAGTTTCATGTAGATTTCTCAGAGTATTCTATGTACATATTCATTTCCTTTATGAATAAAGTCAGTTTTACTTCTTCCTTTCTGACCTGTTCAATTTTCCTTTTCTTTTCTTAATTTAATGTACTAGCTAGAACCTCCACTATATTGTTTAATAGAATCGGTGTGAAGAGACTTAACTTTTTTAGTTCCTTAGTTTAGACAGGAAAATAATCTTCCACCATAACGTATGATGTTAGCTGGCTATAGAGTTTTTCTGTAGATGTCCAGTATTAAATTGAGGAATTGTCTTTTTAGTTTTGTAGGGTTTTGTCAGTATGGGTGTTGAAGTTTGACAAATATGTCTCTTGCAACTTTGGAATTATCATATGTTCTTGCTGCTTTCTTTTTTTAGTATTAATATAGTAACTAGAGTGATTTTTTTTTAAATAAACTTTTAGGGGCACCTGGGTGGCTCAGTGTGTTAAAGCCTCTCCCTTTGGCTCAGGTCATGATCCCAGGGTCCTGGGATTGAGCCCCATCTCGGGTTCTCTGCTCAAGGGTGTGTCTTCTTCCCCCTCTCTCTTTGCTGGCCTCTCTACCTACTTGTGATCTCTCTCTGTCAAACAAATAAATAAAATTTTAATAAATGAACATTTATTTTTTAAATGTTTATTTTAGAATAGATTCAGATATACAGGAAAGTTGCAAAATGTTGGTAGAGTTTCTGAGTACCATCTACCAGTATACCTTATAAACATCTTAAAATACTGTAACACAATTGTCACAACTAATGAACCAGCATTAATCATTGTTATTGACTGAAGACTGTAATTACCAGACTTTTACCTAATGTCCTTTTTCTATCTCTAGATCTTATCCCAAGTACAATATTAGATTCAGTCATTATATCTTCGTTAAGCTCCTCTACAGTATGACAGCTGTTCAGACCTTTCCTATTTTTGATGACCATGACAATTTTGAGGCATTTAGTAGAATGACCTTCATTTGGGTTTGTCTGATGTTTCCTTACAGTTAGAGTAGTGTTATGTGTGGGTTTATTAAGTATTTTCAGTCCATACACATTAGGGATAGGTTTGCAGTTTTCCTGTCCTGTCTATGTTTGGTCTTGGAACCAGGATAATGGTAGACTCATATATTGAGCTGGGGGGGTGTTCCCTCTTCCGTCCAGAAGGGCATAGAGGGAATGCCAGTACTTCCTCCTAAAATGCTTTGTTGAATTCACTAGAAAAGTGATCTAAGATTTGAGGGGTTTCTTTTCTGGAATGGTTTTAAACTATGATTTTAATACCTTAACAAGAATAAAACACTCCTTCTTGAGTTAGTGTTGGTAATTAGTTTATTTCAAGGAATGTGCACACTTCATCTCAGTTGTAAACATAATCACCACAAAATTAATCATAATATTTTATGAGTTTAGTATATATATGAACTGTCATTTTAGTTAATTTCTTTCATTTATTCTTTTATTTTGGATATCAGTAATTTCTGAATTCTTTTTTCTTCCTAGATCAGTCTATGGATGAATCAGTTTCATTTATTATTTTTAATTAACTAATTTATTTTTTCAGCAAAACAGTATTCATTGTTTCTGCACAACACACAGTGCTCCATGCAATACGTGCCCTCCCTACTACCCACACCTGGTTCCCCCAACCTCCCACCCCTGCCCCTTCAAAACCCGTTCAAATAATCTTTGACAAAGCAGGAAAAATATACAATAGAAAAAAGACAGTCTCTTCAATAAATGGTTCTGGGAAAACTGGACAGCGATATGTAGAAGAATGAAACTCGACCATTCTCTTACACCATACACAGCGATAAACTCGAAATGGATAAAAGACCTCAACGTGAGACAGGAATCTATCAGAATCCTAGAGGAGAACATAGGCAGTAACCTCTTCGATATCAGCCACAGCAACTTCTTTCAAGATATGTCTCCAAAGGCCAAGGAAACAAAAGCGAAAATGAACTTTTGGGACTTCATCAAGATCAAAAGCTTCTGCACAGCAAAGGAAACAGTCAACAAAACAAAAAGGCAACCCACGGAATGGGAGAAGATATTTGCAAATGACAGTACAGACAAAAGGTTGATATCCAGGATCTATAAAGAACTTCTCAAACTCAACACACACAAAACAGATATACATATCAAAAAATGGGCAGAAGATATGAACAGACACTTCTCCAACAAAGACATACAAATGGCTATCAGACACATGAAAAAATGTTCATCATCACTAGCCATCGCCATCGGGGAGATTCAAATTAATACCACATTGAGACACCACCTGACACCAGTTAGAATGGCCAAAATTAGCAAGATAGGAAACAACGTGTGTTGGAGAGGATGTGGAGAAAGGGGAACCCTCTTACACTGTTGTTGGGAATGCAAGTTGGTGCAGCCACTTTGGAGAACAGTGTGGAGATTCCTGAAGAAATTAAGAATAGAGCTTCCCTATGACCCTGCAATTGCACTGCTGGGTATTTACCCCAAAGATACAGATGTAGTGAAAAGAAGGGCCATCTGTACCCCAATGTTTATTGCAGCAATGGCTACGGTCGCCAAACTGTGGAAAGAACCAAGGTGCCCTTCAACGGATGAATGGATAAGGAAGATGTGGTCCATATACACAATGGAGTATTATGCCTCCATCAGAAAGGACGAATACCCAACTTTTGTAGCAACATGGACGGGACTGGAAGATATTATGCTGAGCGAAATAAGTCAGGCAGAGAGAGTCAAGTATCATATGGTCTCACTTATTTGTGGAGCATAACAAATAACATGGAGGACATGGGGAGATGGAGAGGAGAGGGAGTTGAGGGAAACTGGAAGGGGAGATGATCCATGAGAGTCTATGGACTCTGAAAAACAACCAGAGGGTTTTGAAGGGGCGGGGGGGGTGGGGGGTTGAGGAACAAGGTGGTGGGTAATAGGGAGGGCACGTACTGCATGGAGCACTGAGTGTGATGCCAAAACAATGAACACTGTTATGCTGTAAATAAACAAATTAACAAATAAAAAAAATTTAAAAAAAAGACTGTTTAGGCTATCAGGATCCCTTCCACTTCCAAATGAATTATAGGATTTGGTTGTCAGTTTCTGCAACAAACGAACAAACAAACAAACACAGCTAGGATTCTGAAAGGTGCTGTGTTGAATCTGTAGATCAATTTGGATAGTATTATCATATTACTAATATTAAATCTCTGAGCCATGAATATGGAATATCTATTTATTTAGGTCCTTAGATTCTTTCATCAACATTTTATACTTTTTAGTATACAAGACTTCTTGTACTTCATTTTTAAAATTTATTCCTGAGTATTTACTCTTTTTGATACTATTCCAGATAAGAATTTTTCTTAACTTAGAGTTCAAATTATTCATTGCTATTGTACAGAAATACCATTAGTTCTTTATAGATTTTAAATCCTATAAGCTTTATGAATTTATAACTAGATTCTAAGTAATTCTTTTTTTAAAGATTTATTTATTTGACAGACAGAGATCACAAAGAGGCTGAGAGAGGAGAGAAAGCAGGCTCCAAGCTGAACTGAGAGCCTAATGCAGGGCTTGATCCCATCACCCTGGGACCATGGCCCAAGCTGAAGGCAGAGGCTTTAATCCACTGAGTCACCCAAGCACCCCTAAGTAATTCATTTTTAATGGTTCTATTTATTTGGCAGGAGAGAGAAAGAGCAAAGACAAGCAGGAGAAAACCAGGCAAGGGAAAGCAGGCTTCCCGCCCAGCAAGAAGCCTGATGCAGGACCTAATCCCAGGCCCTGGGGGATCACAACCAGAGCTTAAGGCAGATGCCCAACTGACAGAGACACCTGGTGTCCTGAGTCTATGTGATTTTATCTCTAACCCTCACAACAATGATATATAAAGGATGTTATAATTATGTTTTACAGATGTTGCTAAGAATAGGAAAGAAGAATTATGAGACTAATAGAAATTAAGAATAAATTTTGACAAAAAATAATACATTGTAAAGACTATAAACAAATCGACAGGTGAAATGAACTCTAATATCAAATGCTTTCTAATATGCCACGTGCCCTCCAGTGACCCTGGCTCTCCTTAACTTTAGTAATTTATTCTTAACACCACCTTATGAACAAATAATCATTTTGCCTATCTGCGCACCTCAAGTATGCCTTATCTTTCTGTTTCACTCTGTAAATCTGCAAAATGATAACCATTTGTATTTTCTAAAATGACTTCATCCTTAGTAACATATCCTATTGTGATTCATTACTCAAGAGTAAAAACTACCTGCTATGTCATAAGAAAGACATTTGTTTTACAATAATTTAAGCCTCTTTGAAAGGCTAAAGTTACATTATGCTTGAAAATGAGGGAAAAAAAGATGAAAGAAATCATGTAAAATGTTCACAGAATCTTTAATGTTATTGATTTCATTTGCTTCAGATTAAACCAGGAAGTTTGTAGGACTGTGGGGGTACGGCATGCCAGAAACACCAAAAATTAATGAATTTCTTGATAGGAATTACATAAAACTTCTGCTTTCTCGGTTTTTATTTCAGTCAACTGGCTGTCTCAGACTTCAAAGTCCAGATAGTGATGTAGACTCAATATAATGAAACCAGATTCCAAGTAATATTTTATTTTACTGGACATTAAAGTAACCTCTTTTATCTGGAATCCATGTGAGAAAGATAGCCTGCCACTGCTCAGAATAACAAACAAATACCCTGGCTATACCCACCTCTATGCCGTATACTGCCTAAAGTCCCTTGGAAAAGGAAATGGGCTGCATTACAGTTTCAAAAATAGCCAGAGATTGAAAATCAATGCACCACAGAGCACTTTGTTTTGACCCTTTGTCTAAAGGGCAAATGCAGACCGATCAGATTCTAGAACTGAGTGCCATATACAGGGATTTGTTTCCTGCACAAAACCTCAAAGAAAACAGTGCATTCAAATGGTAATGAAGAGAGAGCCTGAGTGCATACAGTGGTATATTAAACTTGGAGGAGCTAATGTGCATTTTCCTGTGAATCAGCCTCCCCATAGGACTCATTAGGAATGCACATTAAAGATACAGACAAGTGTGCCATTTTTAAATCAAGTGTCTTATTTCTTACAGCACTATTAGTATTGTACGCATTCTGGTAAGTGGCATTTTTGACTGCAATTTAATTGTGCAGCCGGGAAATCTGATTCCATTTCCAAGCTGTAAAAATATCTTCCTGTGAGGGTAGAATGGGGAGAAGTGTGTGTGGGGGGAGGCGTAAAGAGAGTGGATTAGAATAGGAAGTGATCGATTACTTCCTTTTCTCTTAAAAACTAAATATGCTGGTCTTTTGAGCTCAATTCTTACTTAGAATCCATACGAATTCCCACAAAATAGCAGTCTACAAATGGTGCTGAGGAAATGACAGCTGCGACCACACCAGCAATGCTTAGGAAAAGTTGAGAGGCACTTCTGCAAGAGGGTGATTGAACCCATGGGGAGCTTCAGATGGAAAGATGTCACATACGGGGCAATCTGCATGGAGAAGAGCAGAAAAATACTCATATGATTATGATTAGACATGTAGCAGGAAAGCAAAACACAATTTAGCTTATGAAGAGAAAATAATTGCTCAATTTAATTTATGTAAGGCTTTATTGTCTTGTGGAACCTCAGTTAAGGAAGACTTGCTCCAGGAAAACAATGTACACCTGCCTTAATTTTCTGATCTACTCTCCCATAACTACTCCTCACATTCCCTTGGCGTTATTCAAGTTGAACCCTTCCACAGTCATCAGGCATTTCTGTCTCCACCAGTTAGTGTTCTGCAGTCCTCACATATCCACTGTGCATCTCTTTGGATGAAATCTTGACCAGTCTTTAAGATTACTCACCAACAGCCCATGGAGAGTTCTTTGGCCTTCCAGCATAGTGTTGCATGTATTACCTTTAATTTAACATTATTGATAGTTTTGCATTTTTTAAACGTCTCTTATGAGTTCCTTGGAAGCTGAACTTCTGCCCACAAAAGAGAACATCATGTCTTTTGCAGAGTGAATGCCAGATTTAGAGGGTAGACCATTATGCTGCTGAAGGAAAAGATCTAAGCAAAGCAGCCGAATCAGGAAAAAATATAAGATAAAGAGCAAGTGTCCTCTGATACAAAGTGTCAGTTTTCCACCACTGCCTGACATAAAGAACCAGTCCTGAGAATGAGCACCAGCATGACAAGGAATTAAACACCAGAAGAAAATATCCAAAAGTTATTACTCACTCTTTCTTTGCAAGTGTGTGTTCTTAAATTAAAATACCAGGATCCAGTCAGGATGGCAGAGAAGTAGCAGGCTGAGACTACATCAGGTAGCAGGAGATCAAACATTTCAAACAAGTAAAAATCCAACAGGAGATCGAAGAGAAGAAGAATAGCAATTCTAGAAACAGAAAATAAACCACTTTCTGAAAGGTAGGACTGGCGAAGTGAATCCAAAGCGACAGAAAGATAGACAGCGGGGTGAGGGTCTGGCTCCTGGCAAATGGCAGAGCAATGGAGCACAAAATTGGGACTTTTAAAAGTCTGTTCCACTGAGGGACATTGCTCCAGAGGCTCAATCAGGGTGAAGCCCACGCAGGGTCAGCGTGGTCTCAGGTCCCGCAGGGTCACAGAAGGATCAGGGGTGTCGGAGTGTTGCAGAGCTTGCAGGTATTAAAACAGGGAAGCCGGCTACAGAGACAGAGCTGAGGAGTGAGCTCTCAGCTCGGGGTTACCTTGAACTGGTCGCAGGTTGCTTGAGCATGGAGTGCGGCTGGAGGCTGGGGATATGGGAGTGATTAGGCACTGTTCTCTGGGGGCGCACTGAGGAGTGGGGCCCCGGGCTCTTGCCCCCTCCAGGCCAGAGATGGGAGGCTGCCATTTTCAATCCCATCCTCTGGAACTCTACGGAAAGCGTTCAGGGAACAACAGCTCCCAAAGCGAACCCAAGCGGATTATTTAGCCCGGCCTCTGGTAAGTGCGGTTCAATTCCACCTTGGGCAAAGACACTTGAGAATCACTACAACAGGCCCCTCCCCCAGAAGATCAACAAGAAATCCAGCCAGGACCAAGTTCACCAAGGAGAGTAGGTGCAATACCAAGGACAGCAGCGGAATTCCAGAGGAGGAGAATGCAAAGCACGGAACTCATGGCTTTCTCCCCATGATTCTTTAGTCTTGTGGTTAATTTTTTTTTCATTTTTTTTCTTCTTCTACTAAATTTTTTTTAACTTTTACCCTTCTCTTTTTTAACGTTTTAATTAGTTTATCTAATATATCATATATATATATATATATATATATATGTTTTCTTTTTTATATTTTTTATTCGTTTGTTTTCTTTTTTTAATTTTTCCTTTCTTTATTTTTGAACCCCTTTTTATCCCCTTTCTCCAGCCCACGATTTGGGATCACTTCTGATTTGGTTAAAGTGAATTTTCCTGGGGTCTTTGCTACCCTTTTAGTATTTTACTTGCTCCTTCATATACTCTTATCTGGACAAAATGACAAGGTGGAAAAATTCACCAAAAAAAAAAAAAAAAAAAGAGAACAAGAGGCAGTACCGAAGGCTTGGGACCTAATCAATACAGACATTGGTATTATGTCAGATCTAGAGTTCAGAATGACGTTTCTCAAGGTTCTAGCCAGGCTCACAAAAGGCATGGAAGATATTAGAGAAACCCTCTGTGGAGATATAAAATGCCTTTCTGGAGAAATGAAAGAAGTAAAATCTAACCAAATTGAAATAAAAAAATTTCTTAATGAGATGCAATAAAAAATGGAGGCTCTCACTGTTAGGATAAATGAGCAGAAGAAAGAATTAGTTATATAGAAGACCAAATGGCAGAGAATAAAGAAGCTGAGCAAAAGAGGGACAAACAGCGAATGGACCACGAGGGGAGAATTCAAGAGATAAGTGACACCATAAAATGAAACAACATTAGAATAATTGGGATTCCAGAAGAAGAAGAAAGAGAGAGGGGAGCAGAAAATCTATTGGAGAGAATTATTGGAGAGAATTTCCCAAATATGGCAAAGGGAACAAGCATCAGAATCCAGGGGTACAGAGAACCCCCCTCAAAGTCAACAAGAATAGGCCCACACCCCGTCACCTAATAGTAAAATTTACAAGCCTTAGTGACAAAGAGAAAATTCTGAATGCAGCCTGGGAAAAGAAGTCTATAACATACAATGGTGAAAATATTAGATTGGCAGCAGACTTACCCACAGAGACCTGGCAGGCCAGAAAGAGCTGGCATGATATGTTCAGAGCACTAAATGAGAAAAACATACAGCCAAGAATACTATATCCAGCTAGGCTATCATTGAAAATAGAAGGAGAGATCAAAAGCTTCCAGGACAAACAAAAACTGAAAGAATTTGCAAACACCAAACCAGCTCTACAGGAAATATTGAAAGGGGTGCTCTAAGCAAAGAGAGAGCCTAAAAGTAGTAGATCAGAAATGAACAGAGACAATATACAGTAATAGTCACCTTACAGGCAATACAATGGCACTAAATTCATATCTCTCAATCGTTACCCTGAATGTTAATGGGCTAAATGCCCCAATCAAAAGACACAGGATATCAGAATGGATAAAAAAACAAAACCCATATATATGTTGCCTACAAGAAACTCATTTTAGACCTAAAGACACCTCCAGATTTAATGTGAGGGTGTGGAAAACAATTTACCATGCTAATGGACATCAGAAGAAAGCTGGGGTGGCAATCTTTATATCAGATCAATTAGATTTTAAGCCAAATACTATAATAAGAGAAGAGGAAGGACACTATATGATACTCAAAGGGTCTGTCCAACAAGAAAATCTAACAATTATAAATATCTATGCCTCTCACGTGGGAGCAGCCACCTCTATAAACCAATTAATAAGAAAATCAAAGAAACACATCAATAATAATACAATAATAGTAGGGGACTTGAACACTCCCCTCACTTAAATGGACAGATCATCCAAGCAAAAGACCAACAAGGAAATAAAGACTTTAAATGACACACTGGACCAGATGGACATCGCAGATATATTCAGAACATTTCATCCCAAAGCAACAGAATACACATTCTTCTCTAGTGCACATGGAACCTTCTCCAGAATAGATCACATCCTGGGTCATAAAAAAGGTCTCAACCAGTATCAAAAGATTGGGATCATTCCCTGCATATTTTCGAACCACAATGTTCTGAAGCTAGAACTCAATCACAAGAGGAAATTTGGAAAGAACGCAAACACATGGAGACTAAAAAGCATCCTTCTAAAGAATGAATGGGTCAACCAGGAAATTAAAGAAGAATTGAAAAAATTCATGGAAACAAATGATATTGAAAACACAATGGTTCAAAATCTGCGGGACACAGCAAAGGGAGTCCTGAGAGGAAAATATATAGTGGTACAAGCCTTTCTCAAGAAAGGTCCCAAATACACAACCTAACCCTACAGCTAAAGGAGCTGGAGAAAGAACAAGAAAGAAACCCTAACCCAGCAGGAGAAGAGAAGTCATAAAGATCAGAGCAGAAACCAATGAAATAGAAATGAAAAAAAAAAAAAAGAACAAATCAACAAAACTAGGAGCTGGTTCTTTGAAAGAATAAGATTGAAAAACCCCTGGCCAGACTTATCCAAAAGAAAAGAGAAAGGACCCAAATAAATAAATTCATGAATGATAGAGGAGAGATCACAACTAACACCAAAAAATACAGACAATTATAAGAACATATTATGAGCAACTCTACGCCAACAAATTGGACAATCTGGAAGAAAGGGATGTATTCCTAGAGACATGTAAACTACCACAACTGAACCAGGAAGAAATAGAAAACCTGAACAGACTCATAACCAGTAAGGAGACTGAAAGAGTCATCGAAAATCTCCAAACAAACAAAAGCCCAGGGCCAGATGGCTCTCCAGGGGAATTATACCAAACAGTTAAAGAAAAACTAATTCCTATTCTCCTGAAACTGTCCCAAAAAAATAGAAATGGAAGGAAAACTTCCAAACTCATTTTATGAGGTCAGCATCACCTTGATCCCAAAACCAGACAAGGATCCCACCAAAAAAGAGAACTACAGATCAATATCCTTGATGAACACAGATGCAAAAATTCTCACCAAAATACTAGCCAATAGAATTCAACAGTATATTAAGGCCTGGTGAGAGAGTATGTATAACTGCATGTCTCAATCCAGACACTGTAAATAATCTTCCTTCACTCTAAATGAATCATATCCTTCCCTGAGAGGCATGAAGCTCCCTCCTCTGTCCTAGGCTCCCCTGCCTGTTCTTAATTCTCCCAGGGAATCTGTTCAATGTTCACTCCTCAAGACTCAGCCCACAACCCAACTCTGTGTCCTCTTCTGGTCAGTCCACAAACCCCTGAGCACTGACTCCTTCACCTGTTGGCATTTTAGCAAAGATTGTCATAGTCTCCAATCCCACTTATTAGTTCCTTGTCACATAATTCTGTTGGTTTGCTTCGCATGCTTTATGTTCTGAAAGCAGTGATACCTCATGTTTTTAGTGGTTGGTCTAGGAAGGTATGAGCATACATAGTAGATCATTTGTTACACAATTGACAATTTTCTTAGGAAAAGTAAAGATAAATTTAAGTGTAACTTAAACCATAACTCACACAAGTATTGCAATGAAATACATAGGTGGTAGGGCTCACCTTGGATTCATGCCATGAACTTAAAAATACACTTATTTCTCCTTAAGGTGAAAATTGAGGCAATTCTTCAATTTTCCTTCATTGTATCTTGACAAGATCACCTTCTCACCAGTATCCTTCCTTAGAAAACAGATAGAGAGCTCATTGTCAAGGTATAGCAATATTTTCTAGCAACATCTAGTTAACATCACAACCCTCAATAACTATTAGCAACATAAGCTCCCCAATGTACCTTAAATGTGAAAGAAAACACAATAGCAGAGCTTTTTTGTAAATTTAATTTATTTAATTTCAAATATAACGTATTATTACTTTCAGAGGTAGAATTCAGTGAATCAAAATTTGCAAATAACACCCAGTGCTCATTATGTCAAGCTCCCTCCTTAATGCCCATCACACAGTTACCTTTTCCCCAATGACCTCTCCCTCCAGCAACCCTCCATTTCTTCCCTAATCTTAAGAGTCTCTTATGGTTTGCCTTCCTCTGTGACTTCCTTTTGTATTATTTTTTCCTTTCCTTCCCCTAGGTTTCCTTCCCCCCCTTTTTTTTTCCTAAATAGTGTTTCGAAATACCATATGAGTGAAATAATAAGATATTTCACTTTCCCTTATGGACTTATTTCACCTAACAACACCTCTACTTTCATCCATGTTGTTGCTAATGGCAATGTGTCATTCTTTTTTATGGTATAGTAATATTCTATTGTGTATGAACAAATGGCCAACAGACATATGAGAAAATGTTCAACATCACTCAGCATCACGGAAATACAGATCAAACCTCAATGAAATAGCACCTTACACTGGTCAGACTGGCTAAAATTAGTAAGATTGGAAACAACACATGATGGTGAGGATTAAGAGAAAGGAGAACCTTCTTACAGTGTTGGTCTGAATGCCAGTTGGTACAGACACTCTGGAAATGGTATGGAGATTCCTCTAAATGTCAAAAATAGAACTACTCAGGGCTCCCAAGAAGTAATCCTAACAAGTACTCAGTGACTCAGTTAGTTAAAAAGCCTGCCTTTGGCTCAGGTCATGATCCCAGATTGAACAATGCCATGGATTTCATGCTCAGCAGTGACTATGCTTCATCCTCTTCCTGCTCATGGTGTCTTTATCAAATAAATAAAGTAAAAGATAAAAAATATAACTACCCTATGGCCCATCAACTGCTCTAACATGTATTTATCCAAAGGATAGAAGGATAGTGATTCAAAGGGGCACTTGTTTCCCCAATGTTTATAGGAGAAATGTCCACAATTATCTAAGTATGTAAAGAACTCTGATGTCCATAATCACATGAATGGAGAACAATGATGTTGTACATACATTTAATAGCGTTTTAAGCTCATCTTTTCTACTTATAAATTACATTCCACTTAGTACAGCAGAATCCAATCCATTTGGATGCCACAGAGATCTTTCCACTTTCAACCCTTTCTCCTGATTATAGGGTTCCAGGAGGACCAAGTGAAGTTTGCATTTTTAGCATCTGGTGAAGGGTCCAAAGTATTCATAGTCTCTATTACCAAGACCCAGGAACAGACTCCAATCACTACACCCTGTTTGCCACTTTACCCTTTTTTTAAGTTAAGATCGGGATCTAGAGAACACCAGCAGATGCCCCGCTCCACTTATTTCAGATAAGGACTGAAACTGGAGCTTGTCCCCAGCACTTTCTACAATAGCTCCAACCAGAAGATAGTGGCAAACCTATCGGTGACCAAACAACTCTGAAGTATGAGTCCTGTGCATGGAAGTGTCTCTGTCTCCTCCACTCACCAGACTGACTGCATCTGGTTATGACAGGCAGTATTCTCAGCAGTAATAATGACCAGACCTTCCATTTATTCATTTTTTCACCTGAAGTTATATATAGAATTATAATGTCTTCAAGTCGATAAAGGCATAGATGAGGGAAAGCACATTCCATGAACTTTAATCAGTGACTAGGGGCTGTGACAGGTAGAGGACAAGCCTAAGATAGTTCTCCCACCCCTAGAAAATGCTTGCACCAATCAGACAGGTAACTGTGGTGCTGGCCCAGGTGTACTGAGTTGCTTTCTCTTCTTGCTCATCCCATCTCCACAGAGGACAGGATTTGATGTTTTTGCTAGTGCATCCCTGGTGCAGATTCTGGTGTGGGGTGTGAGCTATTTTAAGCCCTCAGTTATTAGGGAAATCCACTTTCCCTTTGAGCATTTCCTCTGATCAGGTTTGGGCACTGATAAGAACTTGGGGGTTGGATCATGGAGAAACTGGTGGGTGGGATAATGAATTGCTCCTGGGAGTAGGTAGGATCCCTGTCCTGCTGTGCATGAAGTTTGTCTCCATGGGGAGAAGAGGAAGATGGGAGATACCTGCCCTGATATGAAACAAATCCAAATGTCCACTGCAAGCCATTCTGTCCTGAGGTTCATTTGAGACCCCTCAGAGTTCCTACCTGATCCCTGACCTGTACCTGGGCTGACAGGACTCCTATCAGCAGGGGACACCCACCATACCTAAGGAGGCAACAATTTGGGCAGCAAAGGCATAGTGAACCTGGTGCACCAGTAGGAAAGAGAGAGAAGGAATGGGTGATGACCCCATTCCCACCATCCCCTTGCCCTGGGGGCCCCTTAAGGCTATGTCCAGAACCCTTGTCCAGCAGTGTCCCAGTCTCTGACATCATTCGTGAATGCTTAGTCCAGTGCACATTCATGTCACCAGCCACGTTGTCCTCCTCACTCCAGCCAAGCCACTCAAGGCCACAGGCCTAGCAGTGTGAGACCTGGCCACGGCAGCTCAGAGGCCCATCCTGGGGAGCCACTGGCCATGGTCCTTGCTGGGGGGCTTAGGGTCCCCTATAATGGGTTCTCAGGAGCCTCCATGACTCTCCCAGGGCTCGTGTCCCTGTGGCACCTGCTGCTCTCCTCCCGCCCCAGAGCTCTTGCTCAGCTGGACTACTTTGCTACTTGCCAGCAGGACTGTTGAGCTTGCATATGGGAGGGACATGGCTGTTGCTCTTTTTCTAAGTGATCGCTCTCTTTATTTGTTCTATGGGAAGGAATCCCAGGAGTCTTGTCAGCTTCCTGCCAGACCCTTTCCCACTCCCACACTGCTGTCCGAGCTGAGGGGCGACCTTCCAACTGCTTTTCTCTCTCTGCACTCCTCTCTGTCCTGCTTCCTTCTGGTTCTGCAACCCCCCTGTGGTGACCTTTTCTGGCTCTTGACTTTGCTCCTTGCACATCTTTGGGGACAAGTTCAAAATAAAGAAAAATAAATACATAAAATACATATATATGATGCATACACATCCTTTCCCAGCTGGGAGAACTAGTATCTACTGAACTGCTCTACATACTGGAGATTGATTGGGAAGCAGCAGCCGTTGAGCTCCTGCTCTCCTGAATCTCCCAGGCTTCCTGATTCATGCTCGACTTTCACAAAACTTGGTTCCCACATTACAGAACCACTTATGAAGTCACTTACTTTGGTTTACAATTACAAATAGCTGGTAATTGAAGGCAATATATTTTATTTTTTAAATAATATTAATTTCTTGGAGGTGGTTTTTGTATAAACTCAAGTCTGCAAAGAATACCTGGAAGGTACAAAATATCAATGTGCTGTTTCCAGGAAGAAATTCAGTAATTAAACATGGTTAGCAATTATCACTTCCAAAATGATCTTTTTGGTTTGCTATTGAATAACATAAACTAGGAAATGACTTAGTTTTGTTTATTAGGTTACACTGTTTCTTTGGTAGAAACTTATTTTGATGTTACCCTCTGAGTGAG
The DNA here is from genome assembly GCF_922984935.1 of Meles meles. Taxonomy (NCBI): domain Eukaryota; kingdom Metazoa; phylum Chordata; class Mammalia; order Carnivora; family Mustelidae; genus Meles; species Meles meles. The sequence goes on from NW_025721612.1 coordinate 988,240, forward strand.
AAATAAAAAACACTTTGTTAAAGCAGTTTTTCAGTTCGGTTCCATGACCACACGAAAATATAAAACCAGCACAAACACAATCTGTGTCAGATGCTCCAATCAGATAGGAACAGTGATATGGGGCGAAGGGAAAAAGGAAGGGAAGCAAGAGGCATCTGCATAGAGGAGACATTAAAACACATCTAAGGAAAAGGTGCACTTAGTACCATCCCCTTTTCACATGTTTATGCTCAAAACTTTACAGCCTTGTGGTGTGTTTCTGTGACAACAGCACATTCAAGGGACCCCTTGGCATACCTGTCCATCCCAAATGTAGGAAACTCAAGTGGGACCCAGTGGGTGGATGAGAACTCCCATTTCTGTTCTTCTCTGAGTACAGGCTGCATTTCTGGTGAAGAGCAAGTGCTTCAGTTACTGCCCTGTAACCCCAGTCTTTCCTACTGGTGATCATCATGAAAACTTCTCATTCTCAGGGATCTAAATTTTAAAAGTGTTCTCAGCATGGAAAGAGTGAAGGGCATTTCTGGTTTCAGCGGGTCCTTAGAAAAATCACTATTAATAAGACTCTAACTCAAATTTCTGGGCTGAAAGCCATATAGAGTAATTTATATGACCTTTTCATCCTTTTCTATATGAAATTATTATAATATTTTTATTGAATATATTTGGCTTACATTTATGAAAATGGGAACAGTGTTTTCCTGGGCTAGGTCTAAATAAAGGAGAAGATGTTCCAATAAAACCGGTGACCAGGCTGGGTAACCTCATCCTGAATTACTGAAATGGACATCTATGGCTTGCTAGCACTGAAATCAACATAGGGTTATATGCAAAGCTGGCATCCCTTTAAAATGATACAGGTTTTCTTTATTATATAAAGAATATAAAAATATGTACACATGTTAGTTTTATTTATTTATTTATTTACTTTGAGGGGACTAGGGAGAAGGGAAGAGGGAGAGGGAGTATCTTAATCTCATACCACACAAACCTTGGAGCTCAATATTGCAGTCACATCTCACAAGACCTGAGATGAAATCAAGAGTTGGATGCTTTACCCACTGAGTCACTCAGGGAAACCAATCATTGGTAGACTTATATTAAAAAAATGTTGGAAATGCTGTTGTACTAAATCCCTTTTATGTGTATGGCTGCAGATTACAATGACTTAGCCACGTTGGTGAGTATCATAAGGTGACCATTGGTATATTAAGAGCAATGGGCTTTAGAATTCTGATGGCTACTAGTTATTTTCTATTTATAATTCTACTGAATTAACAAACTCTAAGCAGCAATGTTGATGTTGTCCAGACAAATAAGGATGGTTATAATTAGGATAGGAACCACTGGTGGCATGAAGAACAGAGAATAACCCCTTTCTGAAGGTCATCAAAATAGAACAGAACCACCACAGTTCTATAACATGTCCGTCTACTGTAGGTGGAAATGGAAACTCACAAAACCATAGCTATGATAGGGATTGGCTATAATCCAGGAATGCTCCACTTTTAAGAGTGCTAAATTAATCCTTTCACTATGATTCAGTGTTTTGTATTTTATGTTCATATGTTTTATGTTTGTGTGTGTGTGTGATTTTTATGGCTATATATGTTCATTTTTCAAAGGAAAGTTAAGCTATATTTCTTTATTAATTGATCAATAGTAGGATTGGTCATTGATCTAGAACTTTTTTCTTAAACCCCTGTTTCCAAGCATAAACAGTGAGAACCAATTGCAACAATTAAATGCAAAATGAACTGCATTATACACTTCAGTGTCATTGAAGGGGGTTATTTTGGAAACATTCTATGCTTGCTAAACAAATTGTCCATTGTAGCTAAAGTTTTGTCATTAGTCACCACTTAACATGTTTTTTTTAATTTGTTTATTTTCAACATACCAGTGTTCATAGTTTTTGCATCACACCCAGTGCTCCATGCAGTACGTGCCCTCCCTATTACCCACCACCTGACATGTTTTTAAGATTTTATTTTAATTCCAGTTAGATAATACACAACATAATGCTAGTTGAAGATATATAATATGGTGATTCAACACTTCCATACAACACCTGGTACTCATCACAAGTGTACTTGTTAATCCCTATCCCCTATTTAATACCTTCCCAACACCCTCCCCTAGGTGATCATCTCCTCCTTCGTTGGACTTATGGGTCTGTTTATTGGTTTGCCTCTCTCTCTTTTTTCCCCTTTGCTCCTTTCTTTTTTGAATTCACATACGAGTAAAAACTTAATGGTATTTGTCTTTCTGTGGTTTATTTCACTTGTCATAATACTCTCTAGATTCATTCATGTGACTGCAAATGGCAAGAATTCATTGTATTTATGGCTTAGTAATATTATATTATATACCTATATCTGATGTCTAATATGTATTACATATCTATATATCTATACATATCTCTATATATGACATATATTATATATCTATAGATTGTCTATCTATCTATATAAATATCTATACACATGTATAGATATAATTTATATATCTATTTATACATATATATATATTTATACATCTGTATAGATTTATATAATGGTATAAACACCTTTTCTTCTTTAGTCATTTATCTGTTGATGGATAACTGGACTCCTTCCATATTTTGGGTACTGTGGTCAAATATACAGTATTGCTTATATATGCAAACTATTCAGAATGTCTGTGGCTTTTAGACATCAACTTACATTTTATAAATTGACACATGAAAAAATGTTCATCATCACTAGCTATCAGGGAGATTCAAATTAAAACAACATTGAGATACCACCTAACACCAGTTAGAATGGCCAAAATTAGCTAGACAGGAAACAACGTGTGTTGGAGAGGATGTGGAGAAAGGGGAACCCTCTTACACTGTTGGTGGGAATGCAAGTTAGTGCAGCCACTTTGGAGAACAGTGTGGAGATTCCTGAAGAAATTAAAAATAGAGCTTCCCTATGACCCTGCAATTGCACTGCTGGGTATTTACCCCAAAGATACAGATGTAGTGAAAAGAAGGGCCATTTGTACCCCAATGTTTATTGCAGCAATGGCTACGGTCACCGAACTGTGGAAAGAACCAAGATGCCCTTCAACGGATGAATGGATAAGGAAGATGTGGTCCATATACACAATGGAGTATTATGCCTCCATCAGAAAGGACGAACACCCAACTTTTGTAGCAACATGGACGGGACTGGAAGAAATTATGCTGAGCGAAATAAGTCAAGCAGAGAGAGTCAAGTATCATATGGTCTCACTTATTTGTGGAGCATAACAAATAACATGGAGGACATGGGGAGATGGAGAGGAGAGGGAGTTGAGGGAAACTGGAAGGGGAGATGAACCATGAGAGACTATGGACTCTGAAAAACAACCAGAGGGTTATGAAGGGGCGGCAGGGGGGTGGGGGGTGGGAGGTTGAGGAACCAGGTGGTGGGTAATAGGGAGGGCACGTATTGCATGGAGCACTGGGTGTGATGCCAAAACAATGAACACTGTTATGCTGTAAATAAACAAATAAAAATAAATATAAAAAAATTACTTATAAGAAAAAAAAGAAAAATTACCACAAAAATAGAGTGACTGGTACTATATAATTATTTTGTCAAATCCCTATTATTTATTTTTCTGAATTAATGGAACCTTTGTCTTAAATCCTGAAATAGGATGGAATGGCATTGTTCTTAAAGAGTTCACAAGGTGAAATTAATGGACTTCTAAGAAGCAGGACTAGTGGGAACTTTGTTACATTTCTACAGAGCAGATCCTCTGAATTACTCTTATTATGGTCCCCATCATCTTGTTTCTCAGGCTGTAAATGATGGGGTTGACTACTGGGATCAGGATAGTGCAGGAGACAGCAAGGACCTTAACCTCTCTGGAGTTTGGAAGGATCTTGGGCATAAGTAAGTGTAAACAAAGATCCATGCAGGCCAGAGTCAACATGACTGGAACATCACAAAAGAAATGGTTGATGGTTTTGGATCTATTCTAAGGGATTTGGAAGTCATATGCAGTGTGGGCATAGGAGTTGATTGAGCACAGGATCAAAGATCCTCTTATGGTCACCACACAAACTCTTTTGCTCATACAAACAGCATAGTAGAGAGGAAAGCAAATTTGCTGCATAATGATCATAGGCCACAGACGTCAATAAAAATCCATCTGCATCAGATAAATTAATGAAAAAGAAACTCTGAGTTGCACATTTGTTTCCAGAGAGATAATCAGAAACCATCTTGGGGACATTCCTGGAGATATAGTTCAGGTCCATGAGGGAGTTGACTAAGTAGAAAATACATGGGTGTGTGGAGGTGGGTGTCCAGGATGATCATGGACAGGTTACCAAACAGAGCCATTAGGAAAAGGAGAAAACTGAGAATGAAGAAAAACAGGACAATTCTTCATGGTGAGAATAACCCCAAGAAGAATAAATCAGTTGATGTTTGGTTAATATTTTCTGTGTGTCATTAATTTAGTTTCCCCTAAAGGGAGACACATAATAAGTACAGAAAAAACAATCTCTTATTAATTCATTATTTTAGTTCCACTCTGACTTATTCAGGACACATTGCCTCTCTTAAAAAAATTAGCACATATCTTGAAAAAAATCTCCTCATAGTTAAAAATCTTGATGTCATATGAATATCAAACTCCAAAATAGTTCATAGAAATGTGTAAATTTGTAAGGGTAATATATTTCTGTGACTTTATTAAGATACCCATATTTTATTTTTCTGTATAAGTTTAGTTATTATCAATGGCAGTCTTAGTACTTGTTATATATGCATTGTAAGGCAGTGTAAATGCATATATTATAGACCCGTACATAAATATATTTTATGACACACAGGCAGTGATTTTTTTTCTCTAATTAAGCCCTAAGATTTCTGAAATTATAGTAGTCTATAAGGACACGGTGTAGATATATATCCTTTTGGTTTGTTCATTTGTTTGTTTTGGTGCCAAGACATATTATCTACTTCATTTCCCCCCAGAAATCTACAATGAAGAGTTATTGACAACTATAAGTTATAAGAAGCCGATTTGGTCCTCCTCACTCTATATTCAAATGCTTTAAAGAAACTCCTTTCCTGACAGTTTTCTCTAAAATTTTATTTTAGCTCCTTGGTTCTGCTTACGCTCTCTCAAAATATCTGTATTATTCTTCTGCTTCTCAATAATTATATAACAGTTAGCATTGCTTTATGGCACCTCTTCTTATTCTGTTTGACCTTTTGATTTTGTGTATTTAAAACACTTTCAATTTTTTGATAAGTGTGAGTTTAGCTCCTATATGTATCAATCTCTGTCATAAAAATCAACTAACATAATACAGAAGTAAATCTACATAACTTTAAATGAAGTGGGAAACAGAGTAGAGGGTGGAATCAGAGATAGAAAGGTTATGGACACATTGGGTGAAGAGGTTTTAAGGAACAGACACTTAAAAAGAGTAGGAGAAATGGCATTTTGAGAATATTCTAAGTAGGAAGGAGTGGAGAGAATCTTCTCCAGAAGGAATACCATCAGTGAGTAAAGCCCAGCATGCTGTGCCTACAAAGGATTGTAGTGCTTCACTCTCTCATACTTTTCTAGGATCAAAGCCATCAGAATATTGAGGAATTCTTTGTATGAAAGATAGACACACACCCATATAGTTATACTGAATTAAAAATGACCTACATAAATGCCTGGTTGTGGATATTAAGGAGGTACGTGTTGCATGGAGCACTGGGTGTGGTGCATAAACAATGAATCTTGGAACACAGAAAAAATAAAATTAAATTTAAAAAAAGATAAATGCAAGACCCTTTTACAACAAAAATGAGAATTTGTTAAATCCATACTAAAAATGTCATGTGTTATTTAAAATGAAGGGTCAAATAATAACCTTTTTTAAAATAAATGATAATAATTAATGTAATAAATGTAATGAAAGTTTGAAAAGATAAATTGATGAAAATCGACCAGAAAGCACAGTAAAACACAAAATTTGACACTTAGGACAGAAAATAGAGTGAGAGGAATAATAAAAGATGACCCAACATATACTTATGGGCATTTCTGTAAATGTGTATGACATTCCTTTTTTTTGACACAATATTTATTTATTTTTAATTTAATATTACAAAAAGACCTTTTTTCTTTCTTTTTTTGTATCTATGAAAGAATCATGTTTATTTAAAATTAACACAATTTAACAATTGTCAAATGGGAAGAAAGAAATTACAGGAAAAAAAATATAATCATCTATATATGCCTGGTTTGCTTATTTCTTTCAAAGTGAATGGGAGTCTTAAAATTGGGCTAAAGGTCACTTTACATGTTATTTTCTGTATCTTTTGAAGTACACCATCTATAATCTAATCATTTCTGGAAAGATTTGTTATTTTTCAGGAAACATTAGAAATATAGTTTCATGAACAATAAAGATATACATCAGGCTCCTTATTCTGTTATTTGGTGTTGTTTTTGTTTTTTTGCGTTTTTTTTTATTTTTTCAAATATTTAAAATTTTTTTTCAACATAACAGTATTTAGTGTTTTTGCACCACACCCAGTGTTCCATGCAATATGTGCCCTCTCTATTACCCACCACCTGGTTCCCCCAACAACCCAACCCCCACCCCTTCAAAACCCTCAGGTTGTTTTTCAGAGTCCATAGTCTCTCATGGTTCATCTCCCCTTCCAATTTCCCTCAACTTCCTTCTCCTCTCCATCTCCCCATGTCCTTCATGTTTTTTGTTATGCTCCACAAATAAGTGAAACCATATGATACTTGACTCTCTCTGCTTGATTTATTTCACTCAGCATAATTTCTTCCAGTCCTGTCCATGTTGCTACAAAAGTTGGGTATTCATCCTTTCTGATGGAGGCATAATACTCCATCATGTATATGGACCACATCTTCCTTATCCATTCATCTGTTGAAGGGCATCTTGGTTCTTTCCACAGTTTGACGACCGTGGTCATTGCTGCTATAAACATTGGGGTAGAGATGGCGCTTCTTTTCACTACATCTGTATAAAAGAACTTTTTTCTAAACCAATATATGATTTACAATATTGAATGATGATATAAAGAACACAGAAAATTAGCATAAATAATCATTAAATTGTATTTTCTTGAAAATACTCAATATTGGGGTGCTTGGGTGGTTCAGTGGATTAAGCCTCAGCCTTCAGCTCAGGTCATGGTCTCAGGGTCCTCGGATGGAGCCCAGCATCAGACTCTCTGCTCAGCAGGGAGCCTGCTTCCTCCTCTCTCTCTGCCTGTCTCTGCCTACTTGTGATCTCTGTCAAATAAATACATAAAAATCTTAAAAAAAAGAAAATACTCAATATTGTCTTGAAAACAATTTCTTGATAATCCTCAAAATGAGGTAGACTGGTATTCTAAATTCACCTTGAGAGAAATTATGATAATATGAGAAGAAATCTAGACAGCCATGCATATAAAATAACATCACGTTTCAAATACTGTTATATATTTTATATGTGAACAATAAATTCTAGGAGATGGAATAAAGCTCTAGATGCATATCCTCAAACATAACATGGTATGTAGCCACGTTGACAGAATGGGAAGGGGAGGCAAAAACGATGATGTAGGAATGGGATGACTCATCATTCACAGTGGCCTGAGTTACAAATCATGGCCTGGTATTTTGGATATTTAGAAATCCAATATTAGAGATGAGCATATTGTTTTAAAAACTGAGAAAGTATTGGGAATAATTGTAAATGTATTTGAAGTATTTTCCCTGGGTGTCAAGAGGCACAGGTTATGGGATCATAATTTTATCCTGTGGTTTGCTGATGCCATTCCATACATTCTTGGGATAATACACTAAAGTGATAAAAAAGTTATTTCAGTTAGTAATTTCCACGTACTCAAATTATTGCAGATGTTCATTTCATAAACTACCTTGAAATACCTACATCATGGTTCTGGGTCTATGTGAAGCAACTGATTTTCAGTTATTGGGTGGTCATGGTAACTTGTAGAGGAAAAACTGGGAGAGCTGGTTGTGTTCATAAGTTAAATAGATATTGCATTTGACACAGAAGCCGCATTAGATATTGAATATCTGTTTATAAATTCTGATCTGTAGAATTATATTTTTATATTAAAATACTTAGATTATTTCCCCATTACTTTAATTTTACTCAACGATGTAAAGAAAACCATTCTATTTACTTTGCAAAAGATTTGCACCTGCTTCAATCTTTTAAACTTCACTAGAACTTTTGGGTCTAGCATCGGCATTACTGACAATAGACAGTGGAGAAAAAGGGAAAGAGATGGTTTCTTAATGAGTTGGAGAACTAAGGCTTGAACCTGAAGGAGGTTCATACATGGCAGAGAAAATAGGACTATATGCTTCCATTGACCATGTCAAGATTGGTGCCAGGAGTTAATTTTATTTAATCCTGACCAAAGTCTCTTGAGGTTGAGACTACATCAATATGAGTGCAGATAGTCGCTATTGATAAATCAAGTTTCAGAGATTTAAAGGGAATTCTTTGGATTTCTTGTATTAACATAGGTGGTAAATAGATGCAGATATTTATATGTGAAATTTCTTTTTTTTATTTTCATTTTATTTATTTTTTTCAGTGTAACAGTATTCATTCTTTTTGCACAACACCCAGTGCTCCATGCAAAACGTATATGTGAAATTTCTATTTAAAAAGAATACTATCATAACACTAAATATTTTAGGCAACAATTAGGAAATAACAAATGGTTATTTTTAACTACGCAGTACTAAATAGAAATTAAAAGAAAATTTAAAAGCTATTAATTAAAAATGCACTATTGATGAAAGAGTGTGAAGAATACATACATGTTATTTAAGCCTAAGTAGCTTGGTTTAGTGCTTCTATATTGTCATTTCAAGAAATTTCTTGTTTAAAGAAGAACTAATTCCTATTCTCCTGAAACTGTTCCAAAAAATAGAAATGGAAGGAAAACTTCCAAACTCATTTTATGAGGCCAGCATCACCTTGATCCCAAAACCAGACAAGGATCCCACCAAAAAAGAGAACTACAGACCAATATCCTTGATGAACACAGATGCAAAAATTCTCACCAAAATACTAACCAATAGGATTCAACAGTACATTAAAAGGATTATTCGCCACGATCAAGTGGGATTTATTCCAGGGCTGCAGGGTTGGTTCAACATCCACAAATCAATCAATGTGATACAACACATTAATAAAAGAAAGAACAAGAACCATATGATACTCTCAATAGATGCTGAAAAAGCATTTGACAAAGTACAGCATCCCTTCCTGATCAAAACTCTTCAAAGTGTAGGGATAGAGGGCACATACCTCAATATTATCAAAGCCATCTATGAAAAACCCACCACAAATATCATTCTCAATGGAGAAAAACTGAAAGCTTTTCCGTTAAGGTCAGGAACATGGCAGGGATGTCCATTATCACCACTGCTATTCAACATAGTACTACACGTCCTAGCCTCAGCAATCAGACAACAAAAAGAAATTAAAGGCATCCAAATTGGCAAAGAAGAAGTCAAACTATCACTCCTCACAGATGATATGATACTATACGTGGAAAACCGAAAAGACTCCACTCCAAAAGTGCTAGAACTTGTCCAGGAATTCAGTAAAGTGGCAGGATATAAAATCAATGCACAGAAATCAGTTGCAATTCTGTACACCAACAACAAGACAGAAGAAAGAGAAATTAAGGAGTCAATCCCATTTACAATTGCACCCAAAACTATAAGATACCTAGGAATAAACCTAACCAAAGAAGCTAAGAATCTATATGCAGAAAACTATAAAGTACTCATGAAAGAAATTGAGGAAGACACAAAGAAATGGAAAAATGTTCCATGCTCCTGGATTGGAAGAATAAATATTGTGAAAATGTCTATGCTACCTAAAGCCATCTACACATTTAATGCAATCCCTATCAAAATACCATCCATTTTTTTTCAAAATGGAACAAATGATCCTAAAATTTATATGGAACCAGAAAAGACATCAAGTAGCAAAGGAATATTGAAAAAGAAAGCCAAAGTGGGTGGCATCACAATTCCGGACTTCAAGCTCGATTACAAAGCTGTCATCATCAAGACAACATGGTACTGGCACAAAAACAGACACATAGATCAGTGGAACAGAATAGAGAGCCCAGAAATAGACCCTCAACTCTATGGTCAACTAATCTTCGACAAAGCCGGAAAGAATGTCCAATGGAAAAAAGACAGCCTCTTCAATAAATGGTGCTGGGAAAATTGGACAGCCACATGCAGAAAAATGAAATTGGACCACTTCCTTACGCCACACACGAAAATAGACTCAAAATGGATGAAGGACCGCAATGTGAGAAAGGAATCCATCAAAATCCTTGAGGAGAACGCAGGCAGCAACCTCTTCGACCTCAGCCACAGCAACATCTTCCTAGGAACATCGGCAAAGGCAGATTTCAGAGATTTAAAGGGAATTCTTTGGATTTCTTGTATTAACATAGGTGGTAAATAGATGCAGATATTTATATGTGAAATTTCTATTTAAAAAGAATACTATCATAACACTAAATATTTTAGGCAACAATTAGGAAATAACAAATGCTTATTTTTAACTACTCAGTACTAAATAGAAATTAAAAGAAAATTTAAAAGCTATTAATTAAAAATGCACTATTGATGAAACAGCGTGAAGAATACATACACGTTATTTAAGCCTAAGTAGATTGTCTGACTTTTTTTTTTTTTTAAGCCTAAGTAGATTGGTTTAGTGCTTCTATATTGTCATTTCAAGAAATTTCTTGTTTCCTCTCATTTTCAGTCTGAATCATATTTTCTCTTGTTCTTGGCAACCATAAAACTTTAATCAACAGTGTAGAAAATACACACATCACTTCCAGATCCTCTCAGTGAACTCTGACCCATGTCCTGCTCCCATACCAAAGTTGCCCTAGGTGGGTTTGCTTACAAAGATCAACCTTCTCTTTATTACCTCCTCTGTAAATTGCTTTGTAAATGTATATATTCAGTTTATTCCTCCATCATAATGAGAAAGTTCCTCTAAATAATGGTATTTATAAATAATTTGCATATTACCATTTTTATTTTAGTTTAAGAATATTTAATAAGCATTATCTATATTACATATGTTATTTTCCTTGTTTTCCATGTTTGTATTCAATTGCAAATAAAATCTGAAAAACCTCTCACTTTATTGATGCACATATTTACAGAATAAAGCGATTTTTCAAATATAAGATCATTATGATAAAGATTAAATGTGGATTCCAGGTGATGAGATGTAATTTAGTTAAAACTGTATAGTGATCCAATGTCAGATCTGGAAATGTGTCCTCTAGATACCAGACAATGAGGAATTTTCTTCTGAAGCAGACAAATCTCAAAGAAGGATCACTGGGATCACTAAATAAGTCTGGTCGCAATCATTTTTGTCGATTGCATAGTTGGAAAAAGAATGTGCATTTAACAAAGAAATTTCTAGTTTTTGCCTAAAATGTTTTAAGAATTCTCAGACTAATCTTTTATAATCATCTGAATGTAAAAAAAAAAAAAATCGCCAGCAGTTTTCATATAAATTTGGATTGCTTCTTCTCATTTCAAGAACCCTGTCATACTTTTGTGTGAACTTTACCAAATTAAGGTTCTTTATGGACCTATAGGGGAAGAGTTCTCTAAAAGACCCATCAGATCTTTTCCCCCAGGACTTCCTTAAAAGTACTGGCTGCATGAAGTCCACCTTGGTTCTTTGGATAATGTGTTCATACTTGTATCTGTATGTCCATAGATAATTATTTTGCATTGCTATTAGTTATCCAGATTTTACAGTATCGTGAAATGACTTTCCTAGAATGAATCAGATTACTGAGAGGAGAATCCACTGGAATCTAGCCCAGCACAGGTCGCTACAGTATCTCTGCAATTTCATACATGGACTTTTTCATGCCTTCTAATATTTTCACAACAGTTTCTATTAAAATGGACAAACAGTACAGAGTTCAAAATGCTTTACTGACTTAGGAATTAATGTGCTTCTTAAATATTTAAGTAATGTGTATTTTCATTTGTTTAGATAGATATAGAGCTTTTAATCTTAAGAATTTTATTGTACACAGAGATCTAAAATGCACAGTATTTGTATGTGCATACATCTGTGTGCTTCTATATATACCTTCATGAAATATCACAATAGCAAATCAGCACTGAAAAATAGGTAGGTAGGTAGACAGATGTATGGAGTTATATCTGATTCACCAGTATATACTTTGACTTTGGATTCAGATCGAAAAGAAGTTTATTTTGCTTTATTGCAAAACAAGCTGCAGATTTTTGGAGCCAATGCTAAATCTAATGCTAGCTGTCACTTACTAGAAATGTAAACACGGATTAGTGAATCCAACTCTCTGACCTTTACCTCATAAGTATAGCAGATCAAAATCATGAGATATGATCTCACACTTCCTAGAATGCCTGTAATTAATAATTGAAAAAATAATGAGTTTTGGAGAGAATGTGGCGAAAACACAACACTTGAGCACTATTGATTGGACTATATTACTACAGCCTTTATGGAAATTTGTATAGAAGTTCTTCAAAAAGTTAAAAGTAAAACTCCCATAGTCCCACCTCTGGCTATATACCCAAAGGAAGTAAAATGATATGAAATCAAATTTGAAGCTATACTTTACTCTTGTAATCATTATTGCGGTGTGACTCATAAGGGATAAAATATGGAAATTAATTTTACATGTTCATTGACAAATAAATGGAAAAATGAAATAAGAGCAACATTTATGAACCTGGAGGACATTAAAAGGAGTGAAATAAGCCAAACACAGAAAGACAGACACTTACAATAATTACAATTGTATATGAAATCTAGTAGTCCATCTTTAAAAGCAAAGAGTAGAATGGCAATTGTCAGTGACTGAAGGCAGGGAGAAATGGGAAGATGTGGGTGAAATGCTAAGTTTCCAGTGTACATGTTGAATAAGTTCTATTTAGAGCAATTTATATGTAGTTAACAAAATTGTATATTGGAAATTTTCTGTTACTATGGATCTCACCAGTTGGTAGTATTCATACACATACACACACACACACACACACACAAGCTAAGTGAATTTGTGGATATGTGCTTTGTAGTGATTATTGGAAAGTGTAAGTATCTTAAATAAAGCTGTGCACCATATATGTGTGTGTGTGTGTGTGTATTATAAATATATATATATATTTGTCTATCATTCCTAAACAAATCTGAAGGAAAAAAAAACAAAAAAATGACAAGACTGAATTATATAATTTATACTGGATACGTCAAATCTGAGTGGCATGAGTGACCCATGCACACTAATTGTGACATTTTTTACTATCTTCACTATTGCCACTAAAATCAACATAGTTACCATCATACATGTTTATCCATACACATATCATCTTTGGATTTCTCAGGGACATTGTTCCCAAAAAGTTTCAAAACACTCATTGATTTTCACAAAGCATCCTACTTTGCTATCACAGATGTAACTATTACTCCACTGGAGACTTAGTGATAGGCAAATAAATTTTTATTTTATGTTTTTATTATTACTTATTTTTTAAGTTAACTTTAAAAAAAGATTGTATTTATTTATTTGACAGAAAGCACAAGCAAAGGGAGCAGGAGAGGGATAAGCAGGCACCCCTCCAACCAGGGAGCCAGATGCAGGGCTCACTATCAGGGGCCTGGGATCATGAGCAGAGCCTAAGGCAGAAGTTTAACTCACTTAGCCACCCAGGCGCCCCAAAGACAATTTTTTTAATACCATAGTTAAATACAGAAAGCAGTAAAATCGGGTAAAATTTGTGTTAAAAAAATAATCCTATCCCTTTGGGCCCACCCATTTCCTTCATATATGGACCTGCACATAGAAAAAGTTTACATTTTTGAATAAAGATGCAAAGTATGTAAAAAACTTTAAACTGATGCAAACAAAAACAAAAACAAAGGAAAACCAAGGCAGAGGAAGGTGTTTAAACTTTCCTTGACTTGTTGGAATGGTGATAACAGAGAGCCTTTTTTTTTTTTTAATATTTTATTTATTTGACAGAGAGAAATCACAACTAGGCAGAGAGGCAGGCAGAGAGAGAGGAGAAAGCAGGCTCCCTGCGGAGCAGAGAGCCCGATGCAGGGCTTGATCCCAGAACCCTGGGATCATGAGCTGAGCCGAAGGCAGAGGTTTTAACCCACTGAGCCACCCAGGTGCCCCGGTAACAGAGAGCTTTATGAGGGAATCTGTAGGGAAGGAGGGCAAACAAATTCTCCACTTAATAAAAAGTAAAAAAACCAAACCAAACCAAACCAAACCAAAACAAAGCTTTAAAATCGATCCCTGGTTGTAGACAAGTTCTCCAAAACCAGTAGCTGGCACCCCTGCAACAAACAAAGAGGGAGAAAATTTCCTGGGTTATCTCAACAATCAGGTCCTTTTCCTCTGCTGACGGTACTAGGGGGTTTCCGGACTGTACTCAGTTGGGTCGCCAGTGCAGGGGCTGCGCAGGCTGACCAAGCTGACCAGTCTGCTCCCTTCCTGATGTTGGGCTCCTGTGGGTCACCACAGCTGCTCCCTCCTACCCCGCTGCCCCCTCCCGCCTGGCCTGCCACCTGCTCCACCCAGAGGCCAGCCCCATCTCTGTGGCAGCTGAAGCTGTGCCCCTGCCCCTGGAGGCCTGGTCCATCTGGCCTTCAGTGGAGGGTCTCCTGGCCCCCGAGGCCTCTCCCGCTCTCCTGTGGCCTCGCTGCTCTTCCTGAAGGAGAAGCCCCTCCACCAGAAAGACTTCTGAAAGGAAAAGTGCTTCTTCCTATTTCTCGGGCTCTCTCGCTGCTAGGTTAGTGCAGGGCTGGTCCCTGGCCTTTGGGGGAGACATCCAGCAGGGGACCAAGGCGGCCTCCCTGTCAAAGGGCGCAGCCTAGCATGTCTTGGCGGCCTCCCCGCTCCCAGGGCTCCTCCTTCTTGGCGAGGTAGCCTGACTTCAGGGGTAACCATGGAGGCTCCTCCTTCTTGGCCACGGGTGGGACCCCGCCCTGCTGCCAGCAGCCATGGGCTCCTCCAGGTCTGGGCTCCAGCACTGCCCTTGGCCTGCAGCTCATCCTTTGGAGCCTGGCTAGGCCGGGATTGGGAGAGGTGGCGCCTTTACCTGCGGGTGATGGGACTGGTGGGGAAATGGAAGGGGTGCATGACAGCGCCAGGAATAATGGGACACTGGAAATAACAGGGGGAGGCTTAGTGTTTTTTTTTGTTGTTGTTTTGTTTTGTTTTTGTTTTTGTTTTTTTAATAAACATTCTTAGGATGTATTTTGTGAGGCAGATTTACAACACTACTGTCTTGATTAAGAAGGAAAGGGGGAAAAAACACACAGAAAAAAACAATACCCACATTTTCTAAGAGATCATAGTCTTAGGAGTTAATTTAAACCACAGGAACTTTTCACCTATCTCATCTTAGCTGTACCAGTCAGTGATAATATGCCTCTTTCAAATTCAATTATTTTACTAAAAATACCTTGGTTTGGACAAATTCTCACATTTGCAGGTCCATTACCATTCATACATGTGCTGTGTATTTTGTCAGAGAATTATAATTATTTAGTGACTGTATTTACGTGAATATAGTATTAAGTGTAGACCTTAGTTTAATTTACCATAAATAGAGAAAAGAAGTGCATTGATGATTGTAGATGTCAGCCATTGATTAAAATATCAATTCCACTATATTTACTACCATTTTACAGTAGAATACAAGGTACAACAACAATTCTTTCAAGAATTCTATAATGTTTTGTCTAAGGCTTAAAGAGAGTTTCATTTTTTTTAAACACACAAGTATGTAAAAATTTATTTACTTTTTAACATTTAATTATATATCTATATGAAAATATGGAATATATAAAATCTATAAAATATGGATATTTTAATAGACTTTATAGCAAAATAAGATTTTCCTTTGAATGGTCATTGTTAATTAAAGATTTTTTTTTAATTTATTTGACAGAGAGAGATCACAAGTAGGCAGAAAGGCAGGCAGAGAGAGTGAGAGGGAAGCAGGCTCCCTGCTGAGCAGAGAGCCCGATGCAGGACTCGATCCCAGGACCCTGAGATCATGACCTGAGCCGAAGGCAGCGGCTTAAACCATTGAGCCACCCAGGCGCCCGGCCATTGTTAATTAAATGCTTAAATCTATCCATTGTTGGGGTCGCTGGGTGGCTCAGTGGGTTAGGCCTCTGCCTTCAGCTTGGGTCATAATCTCAGGGTCCTGAGATAGAGCCCTGAATTGGGCTCTCTGCTCAGCGTAGAGCCTGCTTCTCCCTCTCTCTATGCCTGTCTCTCTGTCTATTTGTGATCTCTCTCTGTCAAATAAAAAAAATTCTTTAAAAAAA
Source organism: Meles meles (assembly GCF_922984935.1). Classification (NCBI taxonomy): domain Eukaryota; kingdom Metazoa; phylum Chordata; class Mammalia; order Carnivora; family Mustelidae; genus Meles; species Meles meles. Next base: position 1,004,687 of record NW_025721612.1, read on the forward strand.
ATCTATCAATTGTTAATTCTAATATTTTATTAAATAGTTTCTTTATTGATTCTAATCAAAATTATCTTAAGCATTTAAATGATAAGTAACAATAAAAATACCCATAAGTCATGTACCCTTTGTTATCATGCATAGTTACAAACATACTGGTTTCTCAAGCTGATATTGGTCCTCCCATCATCCTATCAATGAAGTCATTTTTCTGAATAGAGTATTTTTCAAACCACTGTGTATACTTTGCTCTCATCCCTGCTCTTGCCATTTTAGATAACTCCATAAAGACTCATGATCTGGGGACATCTTTGGAGATTAAGGAGAATACTTGATGTTTTATGAGTGTATTCACTCATAAACTCACTCAGTGTGAGAAGTGAATACAATTCTCATGTCTCATTCACTGAGATATGAGTAACATTAAAATAGCAATTGCTCATCATATCTCTAGGACAAAATTTAGAAACAAGTTCTGATAATTTGTGTAGCTGTTTTAATAGTTGAGTTCAAGTTTATTCAGTGGGTAAACAAATATATTTATTCAGATCTTGAATATTATGTCTCTCATGTATAACTTCTTTCTTTATTGTGGCTATTAATTCCTTATTGAATATATCATTTGCAAATATCTTCTCCCAATCAGAAGTTATGTTGATTGTTCGCTTGGCTGTGCAGAAGCTTTTTATCTTGAGAAACAGTAGTTCATTTTTCTTTTGATTCCCTTGCCTTTAGAGACCTGTGTTGCAGGAAGTTACTGTGGCTGAGGTTGAAGAGTTTGCTGCCTGGGGTTCTCCTCTAGGATTTTGAAGGATTCCTCTCTCTCACTGGGGTTTTTCATCCATTTTGGATTTTTTGTTACATGTGGTAGATGAGAATGGGCCAGTGTCGTCCTTCTGCATGTGACTGTCCAATTTTTCCAGCATCATTTATCAAAGACATTGCCTTTTTTTCCATTGGATATTCTTCCCTGCTTTATTAAAGATCAGTTGGCCTTAGAGTCAAGGGTTTTTTTTCTGGGCTCTCTGTTCTATTCCATTGAGTGATACATCTGTTTTTGTGTCACTAACATGCTGTCTCGATGATCACAGCTTTGTAAACTTGCTTGCAAACAGAAATTGTGATGCCCCAAGCTTTGGTATTCTTTTTCAACAATCCCCGGGCAATTAGGGGTTTTTCTGGCTACATGCAAATTTTAGGATTGCTTGTTTTAGCTCTGGGAAGAATATCAAGTTTATTTTGATAGGGATTGCATTGAATGTGTAGATTGATCTGGGCAGCTTAGACGTTTTCACAATGTTTTTCTTCCAATCTATGAGCATAGAAGTTGTTCCACCTCTTTGTGTCTTCCTCAGTTTCCTTCATAAGTCTTCTGTAGTTTCTATGGTACAGATCCTTGACCTCTTAGATTAGGTTTATTCATAGGTATCTTATGGTTTTGAATGCTATAGTAAATGGAATTGAAACCTTACTCTTTCTCCATTCAGATTGTTAGTATATAGAAAAGCAACTGATTTCTGTGCATTCGTTTTGAGTCCTTCATGTTGCTGAATTGCTGTTATTTCATGTAATTTAGGGGTGGAGTCTTTTGGGATTTTCTCATAAAGTATATTGTCATATGCAAAGAGAGAGTTTGACTTCTTTGCCAGTTTGAATCCATTATCTTTTTGTTGTACAAATGCTGAGGCTAAGACTTCTAATACTCTGTTGAACAAAAGTGGTGAGAATGGGAATCCCTGTCATGTTCCTGACCCAAAGGGAAAAGCTCTCAGATTTTTCCCATTGAGAATGACATTTGCTGTGGGTTGTTCAGAGATGGCTTTGATGAAACATGTGCCTTCTAACCCTATATTTTGAGGAGTTTTCATCTGGAAAGGATGTTGTATTTTGCCAAATGATTTTTCTGCATCAGTTGAGAGGATGATATGGTTCTTGTCATTCTTTTGTTAATATGATCTATCACATCGATGCACTTGTCTATGTTGAACCTTCCTTGCATCTCAGGAATTGATCTCCCTTCATCATGAATAGCTCTTTTAACATTCCATGGGATCTTGCTGGCTAGTACCTTGCTGAGTATTCTGGCATTCTTGTTCATCAAGACTATTGGTCTGTAATTCTCCTTTCCAGTGGGGTGTCTGCTTTTGGATCAAGCTAATGGTCGCCTCATAAAATGAGTTTGGACACTATCCATCCCTTCCTTCCTTGCTTTCTTTCTTTTTTTTGAAACAGCTTCAGTAGAAGAGGTATGATTTATTCTTTCAATGTTTGGTAGAATTTCCCTGGGAAGCTATCTCGCCCTGGAATCTAGATTTTTTGGGAGCTTTGTGATCACTGCTTCAATTTCCATGCTGGTTATGGGTCGGCTCAGATTATCTATTCTTTCCTGTTTTGGACTTGGTAGATTACAAGTTTCCATGAATGCATCTATTTCTTCCAGATGGCCTAATTTGTTGCTGTATAGTTGCTGATGATATGTTCTAAGAATTCTCTGTTTCTCTTACATTGGTCATGATCTCTCCCTTTTATTATTACTATGAATCAAACATAATGCCTGTTATTTTCTACACTTATATTTAAGCCATGATGGATGAGTTGAGAGTAGCATTTGCTCTATTGCCACGTGGTCTGAGTTACCCACAACTGTGACCTTCATGGGGTCTAATGGCCAATGTCTTCATTAATATCCATGTAAGTGTTTTAATTAACGGTGCCTCTAAGTGGCACATTTAGCTTTGCGTTGGTTGAGACTTTCAGCCTCACCATGACCTTCAGTATAAATACAGCTCAAATATTATCTTTTCATCTTGTAGGACAGTTTACTTGTTTTCCTTTAAAACATGGTTTCCAGGTGATAATATCAGTCAGGGGTGAAACTGAGAAAGCCAACAATAACTGATCAGCTGACCTGTGTGTTGCTTGGTCACCAGAATGAGGCTAATCTGAGAAATCCCCAATGACTGGCCAGGGCATAGTGATTAATTTGCATGGTGGTGACATCACAGGAAGAAGGCATTGTGATGTCCTGGGGCAGTTATAAAAGCTTGGCAACAGCACAGGCTGCCGTGTGGAGAGAGATGGCAGTTCAGTCACTGCTCTTCCTGCTCTTCCTTGACTTCTCTGCCCTGTTCCCTGCCCCTGCCCATAGCAAGCCCCTGCTCATTCCTCCTGTCCTGGGCCTCTCTCCGATACTCTACACACCACCTTCATATCAGCACCTATGTCTGTGCCCCTCTGTGGTCCTGAGAGGCCTCAAATCTGTGCATTGTGTTTCCTAGACACATTTATCTTGGCATTGGTTGAGTTATAAATCATGGCATGGTATTTCGGATTTAGGAATCAAGATGAGAGATGAGTGTATTATTTTAAAAAACTGAGGAAGGGGGCGCTGGGTGGCTCAGTGGTTTAAAGCCTCTGCCTTTGGCTCAGGTCATGATCTCAGGGTCCTGGGATCGAGCCCAACATTGGGCTCTCCGCTCAGTGGGAGCCTGCTTCTCCCTCTTCCTCTGCCTGCCTCTCTGGCTACTTGTGATCTCCGTCTGTCAAATAAATAAATAAAATCTTTAAAAAATGAGGAAGTACTGGTAAAAATTGTAAGTGGGTTTGAAGTATCTGCCTTGGGTGTCAAGAGGCATAGGTTGTGGGACCATCAATTTATCCTATGGTCTGTTGATGCAATGTCCATGCATTCTTGGAATAATATCCTAAAGTCATAAAAAAGTTATTTCACTTAGTAATTTACATGTTCTCAAATTATTGCAGATGTTCATCTCCTAATCTACTGGGAAATACCTACATCAGGGTTCTGGGTTTATGTGAAGGAGTTTATTTTCAATTATTGGGTGGTCACTGTCAACTCGCAGAGGAAAAACTGGGAAAGCTGGTTGTGTTTGTAGTTAAAGAGCTACTGCATCTGACACGTAAGTCACTTTAGATATTTAATATCTGGTTCAAAACTCTAATATGAAGAATTATATTTTCATGTAAAAATAATTAGATTATTTCTCCGTTATTTTAATTTTACCCAATGGCATTATGGAAGCCATTCTACTTACTTTGCAAAAGATTTGCATCTGCTTCAATCATTGAAACTTCACTCAAAGTTTTGGGTCTGGCCTCAGCATTACTGTCAATAGGGAGTGGAGTAAAAGGGAAAGAGATGGTTTCTTAGTCAGTTGGAGAATGAAGGCTTGAACCTGAAGAAGGTCCATACATGGCAGAGAGGATAGGACTATACACTTCTATTGACCATCTTCTCAGGGTGGAACCTACCATATGTGAGATTGATGCCAGGAATTTATTTTATTTATTCCTGACCAAAGTCTCTTCAGTTTGATACAACCATCAATATGAATACAGAGAGTTGCTGATGATAAATCAAGTTTCAGAAATTTAAGGGAATTCAATGGATTTCCTGTCTTAACACAGATAGTAAATAGATGCAGGTATTTATATATTAAATTTGTATTTAAAAAGAATCCTATCTTAGCACTAAATATTTTAGGCAACAATTATGAAATAAAATTGGTCGTTTTTAACTGCTCAAAACTAAATAGAAATTAAAAGAAAAGTATTAAACCTATTAATTAAACATGTACCAGAGATGAAACAGTCAAGAATTTATACAAGTTATCTATGCCTCAATAAATTGCTTTGTTTCTTCTATATTGTCATTTCAAGATATTTCTTGTTTCCTATCTATTTCAGTCTTAATCTTATTTTCTCTTGTTCCCTGCAATAATACAGCTTTAATCAATAGTGTAGAGAATACCCACATCACTTCCAGATCCTCTCAATGAACTCTGATCCATGTCCTGCCCTAATACCAAAGTTGCCCTACGTGGTTGTGCTTACAAAGATCAACCTCCTCTTTATTATCTCCCTTGTAAATTGCTTTGTAAATGTATATATTCAGTTTATTCCTACTTCACAATGAGAAAAGTCCTCGAAATAATGTAACTTATACATAATTTGCATATCACCATTTTGAATTTAGCTTAATATAATTTAATAAGCATTATCAATATTACAGATATTCTTTTTCCTAGGTTTCAAATGTTCATATTCAATTGCAAATAAGACTTGAAAAACCTCTCACTTTATTGATTCACATATTTACAGAATAAAGTGATTTTTCAAATATAGGATCATTATAAAGATTAAATGTGGATCCCATGTGATGAGAATTAATTTGGTTCAAACTATATATGATCCGTTGGCAAATCTAGAAATGTGTTCTCTAGATACCGGACAATGTAGAATTTTATTCAGAAGCAAATGAATCTCAAAAAAAGATCATTCAGATCACTAAATAAGTCTGGTCACAATCCATTTTGTCTGATTATTGCATAGTTGCAAGCAGAATGCGCCTTTAACAAAGAAATTTCTATCATTTTCCCTAAAATTTTATAAGAAATATCAGACTAAATTTTAATAAGCATCTGAATTTAAAAAACAAAAATCACCAATTTTCATATAAATTTGGGTTATTTCTTCTCTTTTCAAGAACTCTGTCATACTTTTGTGTGAACTTTATCAAAATAAACTTCTTTACCCACCTATGGGGGAAGAGTTCTCTAAAAGACCTAGCAGACTTTTTCCACAGGACTTCCATGAACCTACTGGCTGCTCAAAGCATACCTCAGTTCTTTGAAAACTTTGTTCATACTTGTATCTGCATGCCCATAGATATTAATTATTTTGCATTGTTATCCATTACCTAGCTTTCATGGTATTATGAAATGACTTCCCTGGAATGTATCAGGTTGCCGAGAGGGCAATCCTCTGGAATCTAGCCAAGCACAGTTCCCTGCAGTATCTCTGCAATGAGTCATACATGAAATTTTTCATGCCTTCTAATGTTTCGACAACAGTTTCTGTTAAAAAGAAAACAACTTATTTGTGAAGCATAACAAATAACATGGAGGACATGGGGAGATGGAGAGAAGGGAGTTGAGGGAAACTGGAAGGGGAGATGAACCATGAGAGACTATGGACTCTGAAAAACAACCTGAGGGTTTTGAAGGGGCGGGGGGGGGTGGGAGGTTGGGGAACCAGGTGGTGGGTAATAGGGAGGGCACATATTGCATGGAGCACTGGGTGTGGTGCAAGAACAATGAATACTGTTACGCTGAAAGGAAATTTAAAAAAAGGAAAAAAAAAAGCAAGAAGACAAACAGCAGAGTTCAGAAAGCTTTCATGACTTAGGGATTAAGACTCATTTAAAATAGTTAACCAATGTGTATTTTTCATTTGTTTAGATGGTTATAAAGCTTGTGATCGTAAGGATTTCATTGTACACAGAGATCTAAAATGTATAGTATTCGTATGTGCCTATATCTGTGTGTTTCTGTATATATATCGTCATGAAATATCACATCAGAGAATCAGTACTGATAAATAGGTAAGTAGGTAGAGAGATATATGGAGAGATATCTGATTTATCAGCATATACTTTGTCTTTAGATTCAGACTGAAGAGAAGTTTATTTTGCTTTATTGTAAAACATGCTGCAGATTTTTGGAGCCAATGTTAGATCTAATGCTAGCTGTCACTTACTAGAAATGTAAACATGGATTAATGAATTCAACTCTTTGAGCCTTTAACTCATCAGAAGAGCAGATCAGAATCATGAGATATGATCTCACATTTCTTGGAATGATTGTTATCAATAATTGAACAAAATGATGTCTGTTGGAGTGGATGCGGATAAAAAACAACACTTGAGAACTATTGATGGGAATATAAATTAGTACAGCCATTATGGAAAATAGTATAGAAGTTTTTCAAACAGTTGAAAGTAAAACTATCCTAAGTTCCAACAATCCCACTTCTGGATATCTATGCAAAGGACATAAAATGATATGAAATCAAATTTGAAGCTATACTTTACTCGTGTAATCATTATTGCAGTGTGACTCACAATAGCTAAAGTGTGGAAATTAATTTGATATATTCATTGACAAATGCATGGAAAAATGAAATAAAAGTATCATGGATGAACCTGGAGGTCATTGAGAGAAGTGAAATAAGCCAAACATAGAAAGACAAACACTTTATAATTACAATTGTAAATGAAATCTACAAGCCAATCTTTAGAAGAGTAGAATGGCAATTGTCAGTGACTAAAGGCAGGGAAAATTGGGAAGATGTGGGTCAAATGCTAAGTTTCCAGTATACATGTTGAATAAGTTATATTTACAGCAATTTATATATAGTTAACAACATGGTATATTGGAAATTTCCTGTTACTGGAGATCTCCCCAGTTGGTGGTATTCTTACACACACACACACACACACACACACACACACACACACCACATACACAAGCTAAGTGAATTGGTGGATATGCACTTTGTAGTTATTAGGAAGCATAATTCTTTTTTTTAATATTTTATTTATTTGACAGAGAGAAATCACAACTAGGCAGAAAGGCAGGCAGAGAGAGAGGAGGAAGCAGGCTCCCTGTGGAGCAGAGAGCCTGATGTGGGCCTGGATCCCAGGACTCTGGGATCATGACCTGAGCCGAGGGCAGAGGCTTTAACCCACTGAGCCACCCAGGTGCCCCAGGAAGTGTAATTCTTAAATGAAACTGTGTACCTTATATATATGGAATATTTGTCAATTATACCTAAAAAAATCTGAAGAAAAGGCAAAAAAAAATGACAAGACTAAATGGGATAGTTTATACTGGATGTGTCAAATCTGAGTGGCATGAGTGACCCATGCACAGTGGCTGTGATATTTTTTTTACCATCTTCACCATTGCCACTAAAATCAGCATAGTAACCACCATACACATTTTTTATCCATACACATGTCATCCTTGCATTTCTCAGGGACTTTGTTCCCGAAAAATTTCAGTACACTCATTGGTTTTAATAAAGTATCCAACTTTGCTCTATTATTATTGCTATCACTATGACTGCACTGGAAAATTAGTGACAGGCAAAGAAAATTATATTTCATTTTCTTATTTTTACTTATTCTTAAAATTAACTTAAAAAAAGAAAAAGATTGTCTTTGTTTCACAGAAAGCACAAGCCAAGGGAGCAGGAGAGGAGTAAGCAGGCACCGCACCAACCAGGAAGCCAGATGCAGGGCTCACTATCAGGACCCTGGCATCATGAGCTGAGCCTAAGGCAGAAGTTTGACCAACTTAGCCACCCAGGGCCCCAAGGACATTTTTTTTTAATATTCTAGCTAAGTACAGAAAGTAGTACAACTAGGTAAATTTTATAAGAAATCATCCTATCACTTTGGGCACACCCATCTCCTTCATATATAGGCATGTCCATAGATTGACAAAGTTTATATTTTAGAACAAAGATGCAAAATATGCAAAAAAATTAATAATGATTCAAAATTTAAAAACAAAAAAGAATCACAGCAGAGGAAGGTGTTTAAGTTCTCCCGGACCTGTTGGAACGGGGTAACAGTGTGATTTAGGATGGGATCTGTGGGGAAGGAGGGGGAACCAAATCTGTCACTTAAAAAAGAAAAAAGAAAAAAAAAGACATCCTTGAAATCAATCCCTGATTGTAGACAAGTTCTCCAAAACCGGTATCTGGCACCCCTGCAACAAACTTGAGAAAAGTTCTTGGATTATCTCAACAATTGGGCCTTTTTCCTTGATGCATCCACCATGGGGCTTCTGGACTGCAGTTGGCTGAGCCTCCTGTGTGGGGGGCTGTGCAGGCTGACCAGGATCACCTGACTCTCCCCGCCTTTTTGGGCTGGAACTCCTGTGGGTCACCCCTGCAGCCCTCATTCTGCACAGCCCACCCCATGCCCAGCACCAATGCCAGCTCCCCCAGGCCAGACCCATCTCTGAAGCAGATGGAGCAGTGCCTCTGGAAGTCAAGTCCACACCACGCCCTCCCAGATCTGCTGCCACCTGCTCCCAGAGGCAGTGCCCATCTCTGTGGAGGCTGGAGTGGTGCCCCTGGAGGTTGGTCCTCAGAGACTCTGGCCTCACCGGTGGCTCCCCCTCCCCAGCCGCTTTCCCGCAGTCTTCCTGCTCTGCCTGAAGGAGAAGTTGCTCCCCTGGAAAGACTCCTGGAAGGAAAAGCACTTCTTCCAATTTCTCGGGGTCTTACTGCTGGGTGAGCCCCAATCCATTCCACAGCCTTGTGGGGAGACTTCGAGGAGGTGGCTCAGGTGGTCTCCCCATCAGCGGCACAGCCTAGCCCGTCTTGCTGGCCTCACCCTAGGGCATCACAATGCCTTCTTGTGATGTCACCACCATGCCCTGGTGAATCACCCAGGCACTCACAAATTGGTCTCATTCAGGTGGCCAGTCACCACGTAGCTCAGCTGGCCAATGACCAAGGGCTTTTTCAGTGACCCTTCTGACATCATCGAATGGAAAACAGGTTAACTTTCTTTCAGGATGAAAAATTCATCTTTGGGATGTATTTATAGTGAAGTTCATGGTGAGGCCGAAAGACTCAACCAGTATAAAGCAAAATGTGTCAGTCAGCGTCACCATTCCCTGAAATGCTGTCGCCAGTATTCATGAAGACATGGACCATTAAACCCCATGAACTGTCACACTTCATGGGTAAGTTCATAATATGATGCTACTTTCCACTCCTCCATTAAAGCTTAAATATAAATGTAGAAAATGGTAGCTATTATGTTTGCTACGTCTTCCCAAAATAAACTTAAACCAAGAAAGGATGATGCTGTGTCCCAAGTCATTACCTTCTGCCAAAACAATATTTAGCTCTCATAGACGGGGGAGAACAAAATCCAGCCTGTCAGCAGGTTCACTGTCTTCATGTCTAGCTTCCAACACAAAGCAGTGGGAGGAGGACTTAAGTTTGTCTCCTCCCTCAAATACAAGTCAATATTTATCAGGTCATTCAGAACACACAATAAATGAATCAGAGATCTGAGAAAAAAAATGCTGCAGGTCTATAAGTAGAAAAGGGCCCACCATTCTGAAGGGAGGTGGTGTTCAGATTTGAATCTGGTGTTATATAGCTTAGGGGTGGGAACCTGCCTGGGGAAGCTACCACAAAGTCTTCTTAGCAGCAGATCAGAAAATGGTAACATTTAGAAGTCTGCTGCTGTGGGGGTGTCCCTGGCTTAAAAATGCTCAGGTAGGGAAGCCAGGTGGAATCCTGAGTGTGACAAGATTGGTCTCAGGATCCCTGGGGTGACATGAAAATGGGTGCTGCTTGAGTATGGCAGAGTTCCCAGACTTAAAAAAGTTAAAAACAAACAAAAAAAAAAACAGGAAAACAAAACAAAACAAAGCAAAAAACAAAACAAAACGAAACAACAACAAAAAAAAACCCTACCTTACCACCGAGCTTTAGGAGCAGGAAACCTGCCTGAGAAGAGAGTGTCTAGATGCCAGTTTTCTGCTCTGTGTTGACATAAACTGCTTGCTACTGCATGGTTGTAGGATTGTTTTCCAGGGATAGGGAGGCAAAAGGCAGAAGCATAGGAGATCTGCTATGAGAGGAACCACACATTTCCATGCTAAACATTTGGACATCGGTGGTGAGAGTGGACAAACCTGGTGTGTTCCCGAACGTAGGGGAAAATCAGTCTTTCTCTGTTGAGGATTATATCTATTGTGGGTCTTTCATATATAGTCTTTATGATGTTGAGTTATATTCCCTCTCTTTCTACGTGGTAGCGAGTTTTTTCAAAGAAGATGCAGTATTTTGTGAAATGCTTTTTCTGCATCTATGGAGAATGTCATATGGTTCTTGCGTTTGTTTTTTATTTTATTTTTTGCCCATTTTTTAATGTGGTCTATCCCATTGATTGACTTGCTGAGGTTGAGTCACTTTTCAGTGCAGGAATAAATCCCTCATGGTCATGTTGAATAATCCTTTAAATGTACCATTGGATCCTGTTGGCTAGTATCTTGGTGAGACTATATGCATCCTTGTTCATCAGGGATACTGGTCTGTAATTCTTTTTAGGGGGCATCCTTCTGTGGTTTTGGCCTCAAGGCAATGCTGGTCTCATAGAAGGAGTTTGCTGTTTTCCTTTTTTCTATTTTTTTTTATACTTTCAGAAATATGGGCATTAATTCTTATTTTATTACTTGGCAGAACTCCCCTGGGAAGCCATTTGTCTCTGGATACTTTTTGGGAAACTTGGTAACTAATTCAGTTTTTTTCCCCTTTTTGCTGGTTTTGGGTCTGCTTAGGTTTTCTGTTTCTTCCTCATTGAATTTTGGTAGATTATGTTTCAAGGACTGTATCCATTTATTTCAGCTTGCCCAGCTTTTTGGCATGTATTCGCTCATAATATTTCCATATGATTGTTGCATTTATTGGGTTTTGCTGTGTTTTCTCCTCTCTTGTTTATGCTTTTATTTATCTGGGTCCTTTCTCTTTTATTTTTGGTAAACCTGATTAGAGGTTTAACAATCTTATTAATTCTTTCAAAGAACCAGTTCCTAGTCACATTTCTCTGTTCTTTTCTTTAATTTCTGTTTCTTTGCTTTCTGCTCAGATCTTTTTTTTAAGGTTTTATTTATTTATTTGACAGAGATCACAAGTAGGCAGAGAGGCAGGCAGAGAGAGAGGAAGGGAAGCAGACTCCCTGTTGAGCAGAAAGCCCGATGTAGAACTCAGTACCAGGACCCTGGTATCATGACCTGAGCTGAAGGCAGAGGCTTTAATCCACTGAGCCATCCAGGTGCCCCTTTGCTCTAATCTTTATTATTTCTTATCTCCCACTGGATTTATGGTTTATGTCCTTTTTATCTCCAGTATCTTTAAGCATAAGATTAGGTTGTGCATTTGATACTTTTCTTGTCTCTTGGTGGGGTGGAGGGGCTTGTATTGCTATATACTTACCTCTTAGAACTGCCATTGCTGCTTCCCAATGGTTCACAACTGTCATGTATTCAATTTCATTTGCTTCCATGAATTTTTAAAGTTCTTCTTTAATTTTCTGGTTGACCCATTCATTCTGAAATAGGATTCCTTTTAACCTCCATGAATTTTTGGTCCTTCTATGTTTTCATATGTTAGATTTCAAGTTTCATAGCATTGTGGTCTGAAAATATGTATGGCATGATCTCAATCTTTTTCAAAATGTTGAGGTTGATTTATGATCCAGTATGTAATCCGTTCTGGAAAACTTTCCATGTGCACAGAAGAAGAATGTATTTCTGAATGCTTTAGGATGAAATGCTCTGACTATCTGTTAAGTCCAGCTGGTCCAGTGTGTCAAAGCCCTTGTTTCCTTGGTTATCTTCTGCTTAGACGATTTGTCCATTGCTATGATTAGGGTGTTAAAGCCCACCATTATTGTAGTATTTTCAATGAAATCCTTTAAGTTTATTATTAATTAATTTATACATTTGACTACTCCTATATTATGGGCATAAATATTTACATTTGTTAGATCTTCCTTTTATATAGACCCCTTTATAATCATATACTGTCCTTCTTCATCTCTTCTTGTCATCTTTGGTCTAATACTTATTTTCTCTGGCAAAAGGATGGTTACTCCGACTTTCTTTTGATGTCCATTAGTATGATAAATCATTCTCTACACCTTCATTTGAAATCTGGAGGTGTCTTTCTGTCTGAAATGAATCTCCTGTAGGCAGTGTACTGATGAGTCTTTTTTAAAATTTTTTAATCAATTATGTTATCCTTTGTCTTTTAATTGGAACATTTTATCCATTTATATTTAGAGAATTATTAAAATATAAATTTAGTGTCATTTTATTACATGTAAGGTTGCCATATCTGTGGATTATCTCTGTTCCTTTATGGATTTTGTTACTTTTGGGATCTCTTTTTGCTTTATGTGTCCCTTTAATATTTCTTGCAAGGCTGGGTTAGTGTTCATGAATTCCTTTATTTATTTATTTGGTCTGAATGACAGCCTAGCTGGATATAGTGTTTTGGCTACATATTTTTCCAACTTAGCATATTGAATATGCCAGTCTTTTCTGGCCTGCTAGGTCTCTGTGGACAGGTCAGCTGCCAGCCTTATGTGCCTACATGTGTAGGTAAGTACATCTTGTCTCAGGGTGATTTTACAATGTTCTCTTTATCTTTGAAATTTCACTTTGAATTTTCACTCTAGTATGTCGTGGTGTTGACTTATTTCTGTTGATTTGGGGGGAGTTCTCTGTGCCTCTTGTACCTGAATACCTGTTTCCTTTTTTGGTTTAGGTAAGTTCTCAACTATAATTTGTTCAACTAAACCTGCTGCTTCTTTTCTACTCTTCTTCTGAGACTCCTACAATACAGATATTCTTTCACTAATGGAATGCTGAATTCCCTAAGTCTACCTTCATTATCTAAGAGTCGTCTATCTTTCCTCTGATCAGCTTCATTAGTTTCCATAACTTTGTCTTCTATATCACTAAATTCCTCTTCTATTTCGTTCATCCTCACTTATATGGTCTCCACTTGGGACTGAACCTCAGTGATAGCATTTTTAATTTCAGCATGTCTATATTGTAGTCCTTGTATGTCTATAGTGATGGATTTTCTAGTACCTTCTATGTATTTGTTTTTCAAACAAAGCTAGTATGTTTATAATCTTTGCTTTAAATTCTAGTTCAGACTTCTTACTTGTAACTGTATGATTAAATCTGTGGCTATGAGAACCACTTCCTTACTCTTGTGATAAATTTCTCCATCTCATTATTTTTTTTTCAAGATGAGAAAAGAATAAGGAAGAAAAAAACACAAGAAAAACAACAACCAAAACAAGAAACTAGATATCTTTGTGTCCTCATCTGCTTGTTTAGAGAAACTAAATCCCAACATGTTAAAAAAATAAGAATTAAAATATAATAAAAGCAAAAAATAATAAAACATATATAAAAATTAAAATTAGAAAATTGTTCTGATTTTATGCTCCACTACTTCTAGTAATTTGCAATAGTATCTCTAGGAGGACTTCTTTCCATCCCCTGTATCATTAGCTGTATCATAGCATTTTCAAGTCTCTGCACCTTCTACCTTCCAAAAGGAGGTCACTTTCCTACCTGTAGCCCTGCAGCATTTCTTTTCTCAGATCTCTACTTGATTTATGAGGTTTCAGAATGATTTGATAGGTATCTAACTCTATTCAAGAAATGAGAAAAACTTAGAATCCCTTCTCCTCTGCCCTCCTGTCTCCTATTTATCCTTTTCTTGAAGAGAAAGTATGTTCACTTTGGTTTCTAGTGAAGAAATTTTGAGAATTTGTGTTCTTAGCTGAATCTCAGAATGCAATTGCTGTAGTAAAACATTGCTCTATAATCACCTGATATTAATGATTTTATAAGGTGGGGCACCTGGGTGGCTCAGAGGGTTATGCTGCTGCCTTCGGCTCAGGTCAGGATCCGGGGTCCTGGGATCAAGTCCTGCATTGGGCTCTCTGCTCAGTGGGGAGCCTGCTTTCCTTTCTTTCTGCCTGATTCTCTGCTTACTTGTAATCTCTGACTGTCAAATAAATAAAAATAAACTTATATGGACTTTATTGAGGTTTGTTCCCTCTAAACTTACTTTATTGAGGCTTTTTATCATAACTGGATGCTGTCTCTTTTCCAAATATATTGTTTTCATTTAATCAAATGATCATACAGTCCTCATCCTTTCTTTTATTATGTGGTGTATCAAATTGATTGATTTGTAAATACTAAACAATCATTACAACACAGGAATAAATCCCACTTATGGTAAATGTTTTAAGGATTTTATTTATTTATTTGATAGAAAGACTGTGAGAGAGATCATGAGTAGCTGAAGAGGCAGATGGAGAGGGAGAGGCTGACTTCCCTGTTAAGCAGGGAGCCCAAAGCGGGGCTTGATCCCAGGTCCCCGAGATCATGACCTAAGCTGAAGGCAGAGGCTTTACCCACTGAGCCACCCAGTGCCCCTAAATCAACAATTTTAAGGATACTAGCTGGGCTTAAATAATGCTAATAAGATCTAAACAATGCCTTACTGAAGAGACCAATGAACTAAGTACCATTCATGCTAAAATGAAAAAGAATTTTATAATTAAGTGACAAAACCAACTGTATGTAATGACACTGAGGATGGATGAAACAGGAATGAATCGTTGACATGAAGATAACGTTATGGAAAATAAGGAAGCTGAAAAGAAGAGGGAAAGTAAAGTATTGGCTCACCAATGTGGACTTAGGAAACTCAGGCAATTCACAAAACACAGTAACATTCATTTCAAAGGAATCCAAGAATATGAAGAAAGGGACAGAAGGTTTATTTGATCAAAGGGTAGCTGGAAACATTCTCAAATTTAGGAAGACATAAACATCATAAGAGTTGAGTATTCCAATTTTCTGATAAAGATGTAGGAGTCCATTATACATATGGACCATATCTTCTTTATCCATGCATCTGTTGAAGGGCCTCTTGGATCTTTCCACAGTTTCATGATTGTGACCATTGCTGTTATGAACATCTTATTTTATTCTTATGTATTTTTAAGTTAACTTTTTTTAAAATATCATATTTATGTATTTGGCAGAAAGCACAAGCAAAGGGAGCAGGAGAGGGGTAAGCAGGCACCGCACCAACCAGGAAGCCAGATGCAGGGCTATCAGGACCCTGGGATCATGAGCTGAGCCTAGGGCAGAAATTTAACCAACTTAGCCACCCAGGAGTCCCAAAGACATTTTTTTTTAATACTATAGTGAAATACAGAAAGCAGTACAACTAGGTAAAACTTGTGTTAAGAAATAATCCTATCACTTTGGGCCCACCCAACTCCTTCATATATGGGTATGTCCATAAGTTGACAAAGTTTATATTTTTGAATAAAGATGCAAAGTATGCAAAAACCATTAATACTGATGAAAAAAAATAAAAACAAAAGAGAACTACAGGCGAGGAAGGTGTTTAAGCTCCACTGGACCGGCTGGAATGGGGTAACAGTGATTTAGGGTGGGATCTGCGGGGAAGGAAGGGGAACCAAATTTGTTGCTTACAAAAGAGAAAAAAAAAGACATCTTTGAAATCAATCCCTGGATCCCTGGTTGTAGACAAGTCTTCCAAAACCAGTATCTGGCACCCCTGCAACAAACTTGGAGAAAATTCTTGGATTATCTCAACAATTGGGCCCTTTTCCTTGCTGCCTCCGCCAGGGGCTTCCGGACTGCACTTGGCCATGCCCCCGCTTGGGGGCTTTGCAGGCTGACCAGGCTGACCTGGAGCTGGGCCTCCTGTGGGTCGCCCCCGCAGCCCCTCCTCCCGTGCCATCCCTTCCTCCCACGAGGCCTCCTCCCCGCCCAGCCCAATGCCTGCTCCCTCGAGGCAGCGCCCATCTCTGCAGAGGCTGGAGTGGCGCCCCTGGAGGCCCGATCATCCAGGCCTTCAGGGGAGGCTCCAGGCTCGCCCGCGGCCTCCCGCTGCTCTCCCGCAGCCTCAGCCTCCCCGCTCTTGCTGAAGGAGAAGCCGCTCCCCAGGAAAGACTTCGGAAGGAAAAGCGCTTCTTCCTGTTTCTCCTGGTCTCGCTGCTGGGCCAGCACATGGCCGGGTCCCCTCCGCGGCCTTCTGGGGAGATGGGGAGGAGGCGTCCGAGGCGGCCTACCCGTCAGGGGTCAGGGCCCAGCCCGTCTTGGCGGCCTCGCTGCCCTGGGGGCCTCTGTCTCTGCGGGGCGCCAGGCCTCCAGGAGGGCAGCAGCGGCTCTTCCTTCTGGGCCCCAGCGGGTGGAGCGGTTCGACGCCCAGCTCCAGGCAGCTGCGGGCTCCTCTGGTCCCCGCCAGGGCGCTGCCCTTGGCCTCCAGCTCCTCATTGGAGCCAGTCTGGGAGGCCTCCGGATGGGGGTGCCTTTACCTGCTGGTGATGAGACCTGTGTGGAAAGCAAGGGGTGCGTGACTGCTCCAAGAATAATGCACCAGGGGAGGCTTAGTCTTTTTTATTTTATTTTTAAGAAAAGTTATTATGATTATTTTGTGAGGGAGATTTACAACAGTACGGGTCTTAATTAAGAAGGAAAGAGGGGGAACATGCGTATCACCAAACCCACATTTTTAAAAAGATCATGATCTCAGGAGTTAATTTAACTTATAGGAAATTGTCACTTGCCTCCTATTAGCTGTACCAGTCAGGGATAATCTGTCTGTTTTGAAATGAATTGTTTTTCTAATTATCTCTGGGTTCAGACAAATTCTCATATTTGCAGTTTCATTTGATTTATTTTATTTACTACCTATTTTATCAGAGAGAATTATTGGTATTTTAAAGTGATCAGATTTACATGAATATAGTATCATTTAGTGTAGACCTTAGTTTGATTTACCATAAATTAAGAAAATAAGTACATTGATGCTTGTAGATATCACCGTTGATCAAGAAACCACTTTCAGCACATTTACTACCATTTCATAAGAGATAAGAAGGTACAACACGCATTCTTTCAAGAATTCTATCATGATTTGTTTTAAATTTAGAGAGCTTCGTGTTGTTTTTTTTTTAAAGCACACAGGTATGTAAGTAATTGACTTACTTTTTAACATTTGATTATGTATCTATATGAAAGTTGAAATATATAAAATATACCCTTAAATTGACTTTGACAAATAAGAGTTTCCTTCGGACTTCCGTAGTTAATTAAATACTGGAATGTACCAATGGTTAATTCTAATACTTCATTAGAACAGTTTTTTATTAATACTAGTTAAAATCATCTTAAGGATTTGGAGAAATATATCAACCTTAAACAATAAATAAAACTAAAAATACCACAAGACATATACCATTTATAATCTTGCATATTAACAAATGTATTGGTTTGGAGAGCTGACATTGGTGCTCCTACCATCCTATGAACTCATTTTTCTGAATAGGCTTCTTTGAATATTTTTCTGCCAGTGCATATACTTTTCTCTCATCCCTGACCTTTTTAGGTAACTCCATAAAAACCTAACAGCCGTCATGAATTCAAGACATCTTTGTGGATTAAGGAGAATACCTGTTGTTTTATGTGTGTACTCACTTGAGAATGTCCACAGAGACATGAATAACGTGAAAATACCAATTGCTCAGCATGTCCCAAGGACAAAGTTTAGAAATGAGTTCTGATACTTTGTGGAGCTGTTTTCATAGTGGAGTTAAAGGTTAATTCATTGGGCAAACAGATATATTTATTCAGACTTTTTGAATATTATGTCTCTTGTATATAAGCTGTTTCTATATCTTGGACATTAATACCTTATTGGATATATCATTTGCAAACATCTTCTCCCAAACAAAAGTTCTATTGATTGGTCCCAGTGCTGTGCAGATGATTTTTATCTTGAGAAAGAGTAGTTCATTTTTGCTTTTGTTTCCCTTGCCTTTAGAGACACGTGTTGCAAGAAGTTGCTGTGGCTGAGGTTGAAGAGGTTGCTGCCTGGGTCTCTAGGATTTTGAAGGATTCCTGTCTCACACTGAAGGATTTAATCCATTTTGAATGCATCATTGCAGATGGTGTAAGAGAAGGTCCAGTGTCATCCTTCCGTATGTGATTCCAATTTTCCCAGCACCACTTATTGAAGACACTGTCCTTTTTTCCATTGCATATTCTTTCCTGCTTTGTCAAAGAATAGTTCTCCATAGACATGAGGGTCCATTTATGGGGTCTCTAATTTGTTGCATTGAGCGATGGGTGTGTTTTTATGCCAGAACCATGCCATCCTGATGATCACAGCTTTATTAACTGGCTTGAAGTCAGGCATTGTGATGTCCCCAGCTTTGGTTTTCTTATGCAACAATGCCCTGGCTATTTGGGATCCTTTATGGCTACATGCAGATTTTAGGATGGTTTGTTTTAGGGCTGTGAATAATTTTGAGGGTATTTTGATAGGGAATGCATTGAATGTGTAGATTGCTCTGGACAGCATATGCATTTTTACAATGTTAATTCTTCCAATCCAGGAGCATTGAATGACTTTCCATCTTTTTGCGTCTTCCTCAATGTTTTGTAGTTTATACTGTGGAGATCATTTACCTCTTTGATTAAGTTTATTCCTAGGTATCTTATGGGTTTGGGTGCTATGGTTATGGGGATTGACACCTGAATTTCTCTTTCTCCATTCCCATTATTAGAGGATAGAAAAGCAAGAGAATCTTGTGCTTTGATTTTGGAACCCTACACATTGCTGAATTCATGTATGAGTTCAAACAATTTAGGGGTGGAGTCTTTTGTGTTTTCATATAAAGTATATCGTCATATGCAAAGAGAGATGATTTAACTACTTCTATGACAACTTGAATGCCTTTTACATGTTATTGTCCAAATGCTGAGGCTAGGACTTCTAATGCTGTGTTCAATAAAGTGGTACGAGTGGGCTTCCCTGTCATGTTCCTGACCTTAAGGGAAGAGCTGTCAGTTTTTCCCCATTGAGAATGAAATTTACTGTGGGCTCTTCGTAGATGGCTTTTATAATATGAGATATGGTCCCTCTATCCCTCTATTTTGAGGAGTTTTATTAATTAATAATAATATTAATATTATTAATAATAATAATGAGAGGAGTGTTGTATTTTGCCAAATGCTTTTTATGCATCAAATGAGAGGATGTTATGGTCCTTGTCTTTCTTTTGTTTATATGACTAATCACATCACTTGATTTGTGAATATTGAACCTCCCTTATATCCCAGAAATGAAACTCACCTGGTGGTGGTGAATAACCCTTTTAATGTACCTTGGAATCCTACCGGCTTTTATCTTGTTGAATATTTTTGTATTACGGCTCACTAGGGTTATTCATCTATAATTCTTTTTCACAGGGTCTTTGTCTGCTTATGCATCAATGTAATGCTCTGCCTCAGAAAATGAGTGTGGAAGCTTTCCATTTATTTCCATTTTTTGGGAGCAGCTTCTATAGAATAGGTAGGGCTTATTCTTAAAATCTTTGGTAGAATTCCAGTGGGAAGGTATCTGGTCCTGGACTCTTGTTTTTCTGGGGGAGGTTTTTGATTCCTGATTCAATTTCCTTGCTGGTTATTAGTCTCTTCAGATTGTTTATTTCTTCCTGTTTCAGACTTGGTACATTACAAGTTTCCAGGAATGCATCTATTTCTTCCAGATGGCCGAATTTTTTGGCATATCGTTGTTGATAATATGTTCTAACATGTCCCTCTTTATTTTGCATTGGTCATGATCTCTCCCCTTTCTTTCCTGGTTTTGTTAACTTAAGTCTTTTATCTTTACTTTCGGCTAAATCTGGCCAGAGGTTTATTGATCTCATTAATTTGTTCTGAGAAACAGCTTCTAGTTTGTTGGTGGGTTCTGCCATTCTACTAGTTTCTGTTTCATTGATTTCTGCTCTCATCTTTATTCCTTCTTCTCTCCTGCTTGGTTTCAGCTCTATGTGCTGTTCTTTTTTCCAGGTGTAAGGTTAGCATGTGCATTTGGATTTTTCTAATTTTTTGAGACAGTCTTGGATGGCTAAGCAATTCCCTCTAAAGACCAACTTTCCAGTATCACATAGATTCTGAACCGATGTGTTTTCATTTTCATTAGTTGCATTGAATTGTTTAAGTTCTTTAATTTCCTGGTTGTCCCAACCATTTCTTGGCAGGATGCTCTTTGACCTCCAAATGGTTGAATTCCTTCCAAAACTCCTCTTCTGATTCAGTTCCACTTTCAAAGCACTATTGTCTGAAAAAATGCAGGGGAAGATTTCAGAAATTTGGTATTGTTTGAGACCTGATTGGTGACCCAGTATGTAATCCTTTTTTTTTTTAATTTTTGTGTATGTAATGTTAGTCACCCTAACTATGAACTATGTTCATAACTACTAACTATGAACTATGAGTTCATAGACTCATGATTTAAGTATAACAACCAGTGTTTCATTCAGTACATGCCCTCCTTAATAACACCACCAGCCTCACCAATCTCCCTAACCTCTTCCCCTCTAAAACCCTCTGTTTCTTCTAGTTTACATTCTCTTGTGGTTCATCTCTGCCTCCAATTCCCCCAGCTTCACTTTTCCCTTCCTTCCCCTAATGTGGTCTCTGTTATTCTTTATTTTCCCAAGTAAGTGAAACCGTGTGATAATTGACTTTCTCTGCTTGACACCTTATAATCATTATAATTTCCGGCAATCCCTTCCATGTTGATGCAAAAGTGGGGTATTCTTCCTTTCTGATGGCTGATTATTATTCCATTGTATATATGGACCACATCTTCTTTATTCATTCGTCTGTTGATGGGCACCTTGACTCTTTCCACAGTTTGGCTTTTGTGGCCATAGCTGCTATGAACACTGAGGTTCATATGACCCTTCATTTCAATATATCTGTAGCTTTGTTGTAATTAACCAGTAGTGCAATTGCAGGGTCAGAGGGTAGCTCTATTTTTAATATTTGGAGGACTCTCCACACTGTTTTCCAAGGTGACTACACCAACTGGCATTCCCACCAACAGTGTAAGAGGGTTCCCCTTCCTCCACATCCTCTCCAGTACTTAGGGTTTCTGGCCTTATAATTGTCATTCTAACTGGTAAAATGTGGTTTTGATTGGAATTTCCGTGATGGCTAATGAGGATGAACATGTTCTCATGTGTCTGTTAGCCATTTCTATGTCTTCTTTGGAGAAGTCTCTGTTCATGTCTTCTTCCCATTTTGTGACTTGATTATCTGCTTTCTTGGTGTGGAGTTTGAGAAGTTCTTTATAGATCTTGGATACCAGCCTTTTGTCTGTAGTGTCATTTGGGAATATCTTCACCCAATCCATGGGTTGTCTCTTTGTTCTGTTGACAGTTTCCTTTGCAGTGTAGAAGCTTTTTGTCTTAATGATGACCCAAATGTTCATTTTTCACTTTTCTTTCCCTTGCCTATGGAAATGTGCCTTGAGAGAAGTTGCTGTGGCTGATGTCGAAGTGCTTACTGCCTATGTTCTCCTCCAAGATCTTGATGGATTCCTGTCTCACACTGAGGTCATTTATCAATTTACAGTTTATATTTGTGTCTGATGAAAGAGATTGGTGGACTTTCATTCTTCTGAACATAGCTGCCCAGTTTTCCCATCAGCATTAATTGAGGAGACAGTTTTTTCCACTGGATATTTTTTTCCTGCTTTGTTAAATTTTAGTTGACTGTAGATTTGACCATCTATATCTGGGCTCTCCACACTCTTCCATTGGTATATGTGTCTGTTTTCATGCCAGTACCATGCTGTCTTAGTGATCACAGTTTGTTATACCTTGGAAGAAACCTAACCAAAGAGGTAAAGGATACATACTTGTGGAAGCACCTAACACTCAAGAAAGAAAATAAAAAAGACACATAAAATGGAAAAAAACATTCATGCTCTTGGATCAGAAGAATAAACAATGATAAAATCTCTATGCTGCCCAGAGAAATCTATACTTTCACCCCCATCCTGATCAAAATACCATCAGCATTTTCCAAAGTGTTGAAACAAGCAATCCTAAAATGCACATGGAACAAGAAAAGACCCTGAACTACCAACAAAATGTGGAAAAAGAAAACAAAGCTCAGGGCATTTCATTGCCTGATTTCAAGGTTTATGACAAAGCTCTGATCAATCCGTATGTAATCTATTTTGGAGGAAGTTATGCTTGTACTCGACAACAATGG
Organism: Meles meles; assembly: GCF_922984935.1. NCBI lineage: Eukaryota > Metazoa > Chordata > Mammalia > Carnivora > Mustelidae > Meles > Meles meles. The sequence continues at coordinate 1,027,222 of NW_025721612.1, forward strand.
CATTCTCTGGTTTTAGGACTGAATGTTCTGTTTTTATCTTTGAAGTCTAGCTGTTCCACGGGTCCTTCAAAGCTATTGTTTCTTTTTGAACAGTCTTCTACTTAGGTGATCTATTTCTGTGTGTGGGATGTTGTGGTCTCTGCCTATTCATGTGTTATTATATGAATAGGATTCTTTATTTTGTTTAATATTTGGATGATGTAGTTGGCTACTCCCATGTAGGGGGCAGAGATATTTAAAGTTGCTAGATTTTCATGTTGGATAGACCCTTGAAATATGATATTGTATCCCTCTACACCTCTTATTACAGTCTTCGGTTTAAAATCTAACTTGTCTGATATGAGAATTGCTACCCCAGCTTTCTCTTGATTCTTTGGAATGAAGAATAGGTCTCAGTCCCCTCTATTTCAGTCTGGAGGTATCTTTAGGTTCAAAATGAGTGTTTCTATACAACATGTGGATGGATCCAGTCTTTTTCTTCAAATCAGAAACCCTACTATGTTTCATGGGACCATATAGCCTATTCATGTTTTCAGTAACTATTGGGAGATAGGACCTTCTTGCCCTCATGTTGCCTGTGATGTCCCAGTTTCTATAGATTGCTTCTGTAAGTGTTTTGTCCATATTACTCTTGGGGTCTTTCATCTTTCAAAGAAACCCCCTTAATCATTCTTGCAGGGCTGGCTTGGTTTTCACGTATTCATTCAGTTTCTATGAGTCCTGCAAGGCCCTTGTCTCTCCATCCATTCTGAATAGCAGCCTTGATGGATAACATATTTTTAGTTAACATGTCTCCTATAGCACCCTGAATATGCCTTGTCAGCTCTTTCTGGCTTGTCAGGTCTCTGTGGATGGGTCTGATGTTATTATAATGCTCCTCCCACTGTGTGGAATACATCTCTTCTCTGTAGCAACTTTCAAGGTAGCCTCTTTGGCTCTAAGATTTGCAAGTTTAATTATTATATGCCAGGACTTTGGCCTATTTTTATTGATCTTTGGATGGATCCTCTCTGTTTTATGGAGAGGAAGGCTTGTTTTCTTCCCCAACTTAGGGAAGTTCCCTGCTATGATTTACTCAAATATATCTTCTACTGTCTGCCTTCATTCCCACAGGGATCCCAATAATTCTGACACTGGGCCAAATTTATGGTGTCATTGTTCTCTCTATGTCTGTTCTCATGAGCTTCTAACTGTTTGTCCCCCTCCTCCTCAGTTTCCTTTCTTTCCATCAGTTTACCTTCTAGCTCACTAATTCGTTCTTCTGCCTCTTTTACCCTGGCTGTTTGAGTTTCCGGTTTAGACTGCGACTCATTCATAGCATTTTAATGTCATCCCGATTAGATCTCATTCTGCCCTTGTAGATTTTATGTTGTCTCGAATGCTTTTCTTAAGCCTAGCTATGGACTTTGTGATTGCTCCTCTGAAGTCCATCTCTGATATCTTGCTTATATCCATAGCCATTAGATCTGTGGCAGGGACCAGTGTCTCTGGATCTTTTCATGACTGGACGTTCTTTCCCCTTGTCATTCTGCTAAGGGCTGGTTGAGGGAATATACAGAGTCCAAAATATTAATCACAACAGAAGCAAAGTGCACCTATGTAAAAATCCAAAGAGGTCAATACTTTGTTGAATGAAAGTGGTGAGATTGAATATCCTTGTCTTCTTCCTCTTCTTAGGGAAAAAGCTCTTAGTTGTTCACCATTGAGTATAATGTTTCCTGTAGGTTTTTCATAGATAGACTTTATTATGTTGATGTATGTTCCCTCTAAACCTACTTTGTTGAGGGATTTTTGTCATGAGTTGATGCTATACTTTGTCAAAAGCTTTTCCTGCACTATTGACATGATCATATGGTTGATGTGATATATCATGTAAAATATGTACTCTTGAAACACCCTTGCATTGCAGGAATAAATCCCACTTGATTGTGGTGAATGATATTTAAAAAAATATACATTGTTAGATTCAGTTTGCTAACATTTTTGTTCAGGAGTCTCCATCTATGTTTGTCAGAGATACTGGCCTCTAATTCTATTTCTTTTTCTTTCTTTCTTTCTTTTCCCCATAATGTCTTTATCTGGGTGTGGTTTTGTTGTTGTTGTTGTTGTTGTTGTTTCTTTGTTTTTGTATTTTTGTTTCTTTGCTTGTTTGTTTGCTTTTGGCATCTGCATAATTTTGGCATCATGGAATGAATTTGGAAGCTTTCCTTCTTCTACTATTTTTTTGGAATAGTTTCAGAATAATAGGTGTTCGGTCTTCTATCATATGTGGTGGAATTCGCCTGTGAAGCCATCTGGTTCTGGTTTTCTGTTTGGGAGTTTTTTGATTATTGATTCAATTTCATTTTTGCTAATGGGTCTCTTCAAATTTTCTATTTCTTCTGGATTCAGTTTTGGGAAATGATATGTTTCTGGGAATGTATCCATTGTTTTTAAAGTTGTGCAACTTGTTGGCATATAATTTTTCATGATCTCTTATAATCCTTGGCATTTCTCTGGTGTAAGTTGTTATTCTTCCTCTCTCATTTCTAATTTTGCTTGTGTCTTCCCTCTCTCTCTCACTCTTTCTCTCTCTTTCTCACTCTCTCTGGCTAAAGGTTTTTAGTCTGCGACTGGCTAAAATTTATCATTTTTTTATTTTTTTCAGAGAAACAGCTCCTGGTTTCATTGATGTTCTCAACTGGTTTTTGTTTGCTTTGTTTTTTAGTTTCTATTCCATTTATTTCTGCTCTAATCTTTATTATTTCCTTCTTTCTACTGGTTTGGGGTTTTGTTTGTTCTTTCTCTAGCTCCTTTTGGTGTAAAGTTAGGTTGTTTAATTGAGATTTTTCTAGCATCTTAAGGTACGTGTGTATAGTTATTAAATTCCCTTTTAGAATGCCATTTGTTGCATCTCTAAAATTTTGGAGCATTGTGTTTTCATTTTCATTTGTCTCTATGTCTTTTTTTATTTTCTTCTTGATTTCTTGATCCATTTGTTGTTTGGTAGCATATTATTTAACCTCCTCGTATTTCTGTTCTTTCTAGATTTTTTTCTTTGTGGTTAATTTCTACTTTCAAAGCTTTGTGGTGGGAAAAGATGCATAGTATGACTTCAAACTTTTTGAATTGTTGAGAATTGTTTTGTAGCCTAAGGTGTGATCTAATCACTAAAATGTTCCATGTGTACTTGAAATGGATGTGTATTTTGCTGTTTTAGGATGGAATGGTCTGACTATATCTTCTAGCTCCATCTTGTCCAATGTGTTATTCAAAGCCACACTTTCCTTGTTGATCTTCTGATTGGATGATCTATCCATTGATGTCAGTGTGGTGTTAAAATCTCCTACTATTATTGTATTATTTCTTTTATGTTTACTATGGGTTACTTAATGTATTTGAGTGCTCCCAGATTGTGAGCATAAATATTTACAATCATTATATCTTCTTTTTGGATTGTTATCTTTATGATTATATAGTGTCTTCTTTGCCTCTTATTACAGTCTTTGTTTTAAAGTCTATTACTTCCAATGTAAGTATTGCTGCCTCAGCCTTCTTTTAACTTCCATTTGTATGACAAATGTATTTCCATCCCTTCATTTTCAATTCACATGTATTTTTAGATCTGAAGTGAATCTCCTGTAGGCAGCATGTAGATAGGTCTTGCTTTTTTATCCATTCCTTGTTACTTATGTCTTTTGATTTGGAGTATTTAACTCATTTCCATTCAGCGTAATTACTGAGAGGTATATACTTATTGCCATTTTGTTACTTGTTCTCTCGTTGTTTTTGTAGTTGTTCTCTGTTCATTTATTCTCTTGCTCTCTTTTCTCGCAGTTTTCTGGCTTTCTTTAGTGATACCCTTGATTCCTTTCTCTTTATTTTTTGCGTGTCTATTATGGCTTTTTGATTTGTGGCTACCATTCAGTTTATATATATCTTAGGCATATGGCAGTCTATATGAAGTTGATGGTTGCTTAAGTTTGGACTCATGCTTTACCCCTATCCCTTCCCACATTAAAAAATATTATTTATTTGTTTGACTGAAAGAGGGAGAGAGAGACAGAAAAAGTAGGGGGAACAACAGAGGGAGAGGGAGAAGCAGACTCTCTAGTGAGCAAGAAGCCCAATGGGACTTGATCCCAGGGGATCATGACCGAAGCTGAAGTCCGACGCCAAATCAACTGAGGCACCCATGTGTCCCCCTTTCCTCACATTTTAAAATATGGCATCATACTATACATCCTTTTCTTTTGTGAATCCTTTGACATATTTTTTATAGACACGCTTAATTTTACTGCTTTTGTGCTTTCTACTTTACTTACACCTGCTTATGATTTTCCCTTTCTATTCAGAGTCTTTCTCTGAATCTTAATCTTAATCTTTCTTATAAGGTGATTTAGTGGTGATAAATTCCTTTAAGTCTTCTTTGTCTGGGAAACTTTATATCTCCTTCTACTCTGAATGATAGACTTTCTGGATAGAGTATTCTTGGTTGCAGATTTTACTCCTTCAGCACTAGAATATTACCATGTCACTCTCTTCTGGTCTGCAAAGTTTCTGCTAAGAAACAGCTGGTAGCCTTTGGGGTTTCCCTTGAAGGTAACTGTTTTCATTTCTCTGGCTCCTTTTAAAATTTTCTATCACTACTTTTGCCATTTGAATTACATTGTGTCTTCGTGTGAACCTCAGGTTGATTTTGCTGTGGACTCTCTGTGCCTACTGGATCTGGACTTCTGTTTCCTTCCCCACATTTGGAAGTTTTTGAGCTATTATTTATTTTTTTTTATTTGACAGAGAGAGAGAGGTCACAAGTAGGCAGGGAGGCAGGCAGAGAGAGAGGGAGAAACAGGCTCCCCACTGAGCAGAGAGCCCGATGCAGGGCTCAATCCCAGGACCCTGAGATCATGACCTGAGCCGAAGGCAGAGACTTAAACCACTGAGCCACCCAGGCACCCGAGCTATTATTTTTTTTTAAATATATTTTCTGCCTCCCCTTTTCCCTCTCCTCTTTCTGGTATCCATATAATGTGAATGTTATTATTCTTGACTGTGTCACTGAGGTCCCTTCATATATATATATATATATTTTTTTTTCTTTCTTCCACCTTGTCTTCTGTTCAGCTTAACAGTTTTAATTACTCTGTCATCAGGGTCATTAATCCATTCTTCTTCTCTCTATTGTCTAGTATTTATTTCATCCAGTGTATTTTTAATTACAATTTTTAAGTTCCTCACCTCTGATTGGTTCCTTTTTATGTTTTCTACCTCTTTGTTGATGGTCTCCCTGAAGTCCTCCACTCTTTGCTTAGTCCAGTGAGTATCTTTATGTCCATTACTTTAAATTCTATGTCAGGTGTATTATTTCTTTCTGTTGCATTTAGTTCTTGTCCTGTTCTTGCATTTGGGGCAGGTTCCTCTGTCTCCTCATTTTGTCTAATTCTGTGTTGTTTTTATGTGTCAGGAAAGTAGGCTATGTCTCCTGCTCTCAAATGTAGTGGCCTTATGAAGAGGTCCCATAGTGTCCTGCAGTGTAATGTCCCCTGTTCACCAGAATCTGGTGCCTCATACGGTCCCCTGTGTATGTTGTGTTAGCCCCACTATTGTGGCTGAGCTGCATTTGCCTTCAATTCAGCCATCTGCAATGGTCTCCTGTGCCTACTGTGGGCCTAGTTGGGACCATGTGTTATTAGTGGGCCAGTGTGTAGCCTCTCTGGGCTTGAAAGATAGGGCTGTTGTTTGCCTGAATGCAGTATCACCAAGCAGCAGAGTGTTTTCCCTGTGTTGTTCCCTGAGAAACTTTACTTGGTGGACATGTCCTGCAGTGATACCTGATGTCTGCCCCTTCCCCATTGCTAGAGTCACAGCTGGACTCTGTGTGTGTGTGTGTGTGTGTGTGTGTGTGTGTGTGTGTGTGTGTTTATCTTCCCCTCTCTCCAGAGAAGGAGTCATTTTGAAGTGGTGCTGGTCCCTTTTGGGACTGCTTGTACACTGCTAGTTTGTGGCTCTGTTTTGGGTGGACTCTGGCCAAGGGCATTATGGAAGGGGCTAATCTGCAGGAGAATGCAGGTACAGGGTACACAGGGTCAGCAAGATTCATGCTGACCTTCTGTTGGAGGAAGCGGGCAGCAGCCCAAGAAAATGCCTACTTAGGATGGCCAAGTTGGGAGGGGCAGATCTCCTGAAGCTCACCAAGGTGGGGTATGTTTTTCCCAACCTGGGTAGAAATCTGGTTCCTGCAAGTGTCCCTGGACCTAGGCTGGGTGTATCTCTGGAGGTATCTGGGGATCTAGGTTCCCCTGTCTCTGTAGGGACTGCTTGTTATACTGTCTCTTTAAGGGTGGAAACTCATTTTTCTCTTGCTCTCCAGCTCTCCCAAAGTCAAGCACCAACTGAATTTTAAAGTTCCAGTTGCAAAATACCACTGATTGTAAGAACTCAGATAGCCAGGCCCCTCCAGTTCTCAAAGCCAAATGTTATGGGGATTTATATTCCCTGTGTGGGTACCCTACATCTGCGAGCTACATGTGGGGATCTGTACCTCTCCCCTCTCTGTACCATCATGTTCTGCCCTTACATGAACAGTCCTATGGGTCTGTTTGCCTCCCAGCTGTGTCCTCACACCTCATAACCTCGTTTACATGGCCTATTATCTACATTTACCTGTGGAGATTGTGTTCTTCTAGTCTTCCAGTCATTTTCCAGGTTTTTTACACTAATGTGGCTGTAATCTAGTTGTGTGCATGGGAGAAGGTGAGCTTAGGATCGTCCTACTCTGTCATCTCCCCCAGAAGTTCCTCAATGATGATTTACATTAATCAACTCAATAAATTTTATTCACTCTTGCATTTTGAGGTTAAGGTGACTGCTTGTTGTATAGTGTTCTTTTAATATTTTCTTAAGGATTTTGCATTGACATTCATGAATTATAATTCCTTTATTAATGTAATCTTTGTTGTTGTTGTGAATCAATGTTACAGTAGTTTAAAGCAGAGGACTGAAAGTCTTCTTTGTCCGTCCCTGATGTAGAATAGTTTGACAGAACAGTGGCATTATCTGTTTCTTAAAGATTGATAGAATTCTCTTGTCATATCATCTAATTTCACTGATTTGGGGAGCTGTCAACTTTAACAATTTTTTTTGTGTTTCCTCTAGAGTAATTGATTTTTGAATTTCCATTCTTATATAAGTTTTGGCAATTTATATTTTGAAGAAAATTATCTCTTCAGATTTTTAGAGTCACATTAAATTCAGGCTTAGGATTCCTAAAGTTCCTCCCCTTATAATTTCTTAGATTGTTTATTTGTGCTTTCTTGTTTGTTGAAATTAGACTAGGTAATAGTAGGTGTCTGTATGTCTGTATGTATATACTGAAATTCTTGGACTTATCATTACTATCATTTTCATTTTTCTATTTGTTTTCAGTTTATGCTTACTAATTCTCCCATTACTCTTGGTTTTCTTTTCTTATCTATTTTCTATTAATTTTTCTATAATTTCTATTTTCAACCATTTGATAATCTACATGTAAAACCTGCATGTAATGAAAGATGGTCAACATGTAAAAATACATGTATTTTTATCTTTTCTGTTTATCATATACATATAAGACTATGCATTTTTCCTTGAGCTCTGAATTAGATGTAAGCCATAGGTTCTTCTAGGCATCCTTTTAATTACTGCTGTTTTGTAGTTATAGCAAAAATTTAGTTTTTATTTCTTCTTTGACTATGAATTGAATCTTTAAGATTCCAAGTGGTAGAGACTTTGTTAGTTTTTTTATGTTTTGGTTTCATTATTAATTTCTTTGTTCATTGTGATCAAGGCATTTTGTCTTATTATTTCTACTTTTGGGAATTACTTGAGGTTATCTTTGTGGCCTGGTATTTTGGTATGTGTCTATTTCTTTCAATATTTCCCAAGATTTGTATTTTTCTTCTCATGTTCCATTATAGAATATACTTACATCTTTCTTTTTTCAGTATGCCTATTGCCTCTGTCAGTTTTTCCTGAGACATGTCTTTTGATTCTGCAGATTAAAATCTTTTATTTCTGGAACGTTTTCTTAGTATATTTATCTAAATACATGTATTTGAGGGGCACCTGGGTGGCTCAGAGGGTTAAGTCTCTGCCTTCGACTCAGGTCATGGTCCCAGGGTCCTGGGATCAAGCCCCGCATCAGCCTCTCCGCTCACTGGGGAGCCTGCTTCTCCCTCTCTCTCTCTGCCTGCTGCTCTGCCTACTTGTGATCTCTCTCTGTCAAATAAATAAATAAAATCTTTAAAAATAAATAAATAAATAAATAAATAAATAAATAAATAAATAAATGTATTTGACCCTGTTCCCCCTTGGCCAACAGTTAGGCATATGTTGGATCTCTTGGTTTGTCTTACATTTCTTTCTAGTCCTTGTTAATTCTTCACTTATTTTCACTTTATTTTGATTGTTTACAATCTTGATCATTATGTCTTTTGTAGGTTTTAAGCATTTTCTTTACACCTCAGAGCTTGTCCAGCTAATTGCAAAATAACACAGTGAAAGTCAGGGCCATGGAATTATTAGTAGGAATTCTTCATAAGACACAGGGACTTGGGTTTAAGAATACTTGCCCCAGAGTTTATTTTCCATGTCATCTGAAATGTCTACTCTTCTTTATTGAAACAATTTGCTTTTTGGCCCCTCTAGGATTTTTTTTTTATTATTTTGAATTTAGTACATCTGTGTGTAGACCTAGTCCTTCATCTCAGTTACTTCCCCATTGCACACCCCTTTTAATTTTGTCTTAGGTAGTTATATTTTGATCAATTACATTTTATGTTAATGATAATTGTAGGTTTTGCTTCTTTTTTTTTAAATATATTCATTTATTTGAGAGAGTGAGAGAGAGAGAGCATAAGAGGGGAGAAAGTCAGAAGGAGAAGGAGACTCCCCATGGAGCTGGGAGCCCGATGCGGGGCTTGATTCCGGGACTCCAGGATCACGACCTGAGCCAAAGGCAGTCGATTAACCACATGAGCCACCCAGGCGCACTAGGTTTTGCTTCTTAAATAAGTAACATTGGTTTGGCTTTGATTTTTTGATATAACAAAGCTATGGGGGAGGGGGAGGCAACCTACCAAAAGATTCATTGGTATCTACAGATCACTTAATGTTGGATTTTTCAGTTTTGCATTTTCTTTTTACTTAGAAGAAATTCTAAGTATTCCCTGTGTATTGCAATCTCATTGGCCGCTGGTGTGGGGGGGCGGGCTCGACCGCCTCTATAAAGGTTAGTCTGTGCAGCTGGGAGGAGTCCGCATCCAGAGCGTCCTGAGCGTGGGGAGCTTGGTGGTCTTCAGGAGAAGCATCGTGGACCAGTGGGGCAGCGTCGCCGGGGAGCAGCCTCGTCGTCTGGAAGGGCAGCGTCGCCAGGGAGCAGCCTCCTCCTCGTCGGGAAGGGCAGCGTCGCCAGGCCGCGGCCTCCTCGTCTGGGAGCGGCCTGTCTTTGGGAGTGGCGTCGTCGTCGGGAGCGGCAGTGTCGTCCGGAGCTGCTTAGTCGCTGGGGAGCAGCCTCGTCACTGGGAGCGGCCTCTTCCTCCGGAGCGGCCTCGTGGTCAGGAGCGGCAGCGTCGCCGGGGAGCGGCCGCGTCAGAGAGCAGCGCCACCGGGAAGGATCTTCGTCAGGTAGGGTAGTCATCGGGGCCAGCGTCGTCCTCGGGAATGGGCCTTGCCGCCGGGGATCAGTCTCGACCCGAGGAGCGGCCTCCGCCACCGCGGAGGGTCGTGGCCACCAGGGGAGGGTCGTGGCCGCCGGGAAGGAGCGGCGCCCCCAGGGAGCGGGCTCCCCCAGTATGGTTGTCGCCGGTGGCAGGGGAGGGTTGTCGCCCGCCGCCATGGAGGGTCTTCGCCCGCCGCGGGGGGAGGGTCATCGCCGCCGGCGAGATGCCTCGCGGTCGGGAAGGGGCCTCGCCCGGTGTCACGAAAGAGCTTGGGGGTGGGGAGCGGGCATTGCCCGGAGCGGCCTCGCCCGTCGTCGGGAAGGGAGGGGCCTTGCTCGCCATCAGGAAGGTGTCTCGCAGCGGGGACCTGTCTCACTGGGTAGGATCGTCGCTCTCTGTGGGGTAGGGTCGTTGGTTTGGCTTTGATTCTTTGATGTAACAAAGCTATGGGGGAGGGGGAGGCAACCTACCAAAAGATTCGTTGGTATCTACAGATCACTTAATGTTGGATTTTTCAGTTTTGCATTTTCTTTCTACTTAGAAGAAATTCTCCAAGGGAATAATGGGTATTTTTATTGAGCATCTTTATAGACTCTATTGAACGATAAAGATAAACAAGCATATGTCAGTAACATCAAACAAAGGAAACTATGTGCTCTTTGTGGTGAAGTTTGGTTCTTGACAGTTTGGTTCTCTAAAGCAAATAGAATTGGGAAAATCTATTCTGTATTGTATGGTTCACAGTGAAAATCCTGGGGTAAAAAACAGAAACCTCAACAACTTCAAAACTTCAAAATTAGAGACAAATCTCAACCCTGAAGTCAAAATGGATTCAGTTAAATGGGCATCCAACAGGATTATAATTATAAGCTGATTAAAGCAGCATTGAGGGAGCAAATGGGGGAAGTTCCACAGAATTATCATGGATAGAATTAGCAAAGGAAAGCTTAATTCTTATGGGGTATTGGCAGTGACCTCTATTGGAAGGTATTTTATTTCTTTATTATTTCTTTATTCATTTTTAAAGATGTTATTTATTTGACAGAGAGACAGCAAGAGCAGGAACACAAGCAGGTGGAGTGTGAGAGAAAAAGTAGTCTTCTCGCTAAGCAAGGAACCAGATGTGGGGCTCCATCCCAGGACCCTGGGATCATGACCTGAGCCAAAAGCAGACGCTTAATGACTGAGCCACCCAGGAGCCCCTGGAAGGTATTAAAAAAAAAAAAAAAAAGTCAAATTAGGTAGTTCTTATCTTTGAGGAATGTATAGTAAAATCTACATAAACCACCTAAAAATATTTGTAGTACATCTTATAGTCAGGGCTATAAAAATGATAACAGGTATTGTTCTGAATTAAAGATAGTCTGAAGGGCACCTGGGTGGCTCAGTAGGTTAGGCGGCTGCCTTCAGTTCGGGTCATGATCTCCCGGTCCTGGGATCAAGCCCCGTGTCGGGCTCCCTGTTCACTGTGGAGCCTGCTTCCTCCTCTCCCTCTATCTGCAGCTCTCGCTGCTTTCTTCCTCTCTCTAAGAAATAAATAAAATCTTAAAAAAAAATAACCTTAAAAAAGTTCGGTCATCCCTGGCCTAAACCTGACATGCTTTGAGCAACCCTCATGCTGGATTGGTTTGAGCTGTTACTAGATTTCCTCCTGAAGTCCCTGATGATACCGGAATCAGACTACATTTTGCTGAGGGTGATAGCATCAAAAAAGATGATGCAAATGCTCCACAGTTTATGTTCCATATGCTTTTAGTTTACATTTTTAAGAGCTAAAGACTACCAGTTTTTGACATAGTCTTCATTATTTAAAACTTCATAGATTTAATTTTATTTTAGTGAACTTAAGCATTTGCCTTTTTGTTGTTGTTCCGAGCGAAGCATCGGCTCGTAAATTAAATAGTTCATTAATTTTTATGTCAGCCTTGATGCGATTTACATGCATACAAATGAAACTAAACTACCCGAGGGAACTTGTAGAGGGTCAGTTTCAAATCCGTGAATTAATGCAAATGGTAAGGTTACATCATTTGGGAAAAGCTATAAGCTTTGTAGAATGGGGAACAAGCAATCAAGGTAAAACAGCCCTGGTGCTTGCATTGTTCATGAAAATGAGATCCTGTCATCTCTACTCCAAGGTGCTGTTGCAGGAGATAGAGCAGGGGCCCTATAAAGGTCAGTGTGTGTCTAGGACCAGCCTGATGTATGGGCAGAGAAACTTACTTGCAAACCCCCATACAGTGGTGGGCCAGGAGGATGGAGACATCCAATCAGTGGGACGTGCATATATTTACTATGGTAAATTAAAATTCAATTGGCTAGCTGTATTGCCCATCTAGCATGACTGTGCAGTTTTCCCTGTGTATTGCAATCTCATTGGCTGCCGGTGTGTGGGGCGGGCTCAACCGCCTCTATAAAGGTTAGTCTGTGCGGCTGGGAGGAGTCTGCGTCCAGAGCGTCCTGAGCGTCGGGCACGTGGTGGTCTTCAGGAGAAGCGTCGTGGACCGGAGGGGCAGCGTCGCGGAGGAGCAGCCTCGTCGTCTGGAAGGGCAGCGTCGCTGGGGAGCAGCAGCGTCGCCAGGGAGCAGCCTCCTCCTCGTCGGGAAGGGCAGCGTCGCCAGGCCGCAGCCTGTCTTTGGGAGTGGCGTCGTCGTCCGGAGCGGCAGTGTCGTCCGGAGCTGCTTAGTCGCTGGGGAGCAGCCTCGTCACCGGGAGCGGCCTCTTCCTCCGGAGCGGCCTCGTGGTCAGGAGCGGCGGCGTCGCCAGGGAGCGGCCGCGTCAGAGAGCAGCGCCACCGGGAAGGATCTCCGTCAGGTAGGGTAGTCTTCGGTGCCAGCTTCGTCGTCGGAAACGGGCCTTGCTGCCGGGGATCAGTCTCGCCTGGAGGAACAGCCTTGCCACCACGGAGGGTCGTGGCCACCAGGGGAGGGTCGTAGCCGCCGGGAAGTAGCGGCGCCCCCAGGGAGCGGGCTCCCCCAGTAGGGTCGTCGCTCCCGGCCAGGGAGGGTTGTCGCCCGCCGCCATGGAGGGTCTTCGCCCGCCGCGGGGGAGGGTCGTCGCCGCCAGCGAGATGCTGTGCGGTCGGGAAGGGGCCTTGCCTGGTGTCAGGAAAGAGCTTCCCCGCGGGTGAGAGGGCAGCGCCTAGAGCGGCCTCTCTCCTGTTCGGAAAGGGAGGGGCCTCGCTCGCTGTCAGGAACGTGTCTCGCCTCTGGGACCTGCCTCGCTGGGTAGGATCGTCGCTCTCTGTCGGGTAGGGTCGTTGCTGTTGAGAAGCCACCTCGCCTCCAGGAAGGGGCCGCTCTGCAGGTGAGCGTCCTCGCCGGGTAGGCTGGTCGCTGGTAGCGGTGGAGTAGGGGCTTTTCCCGCAGTCTGGAAGGGGCCTCACAGTCAGGAAGCAGCGCCGCAGGGGAGCAGCAGCGCCTCCAGGAAGCGGCCTCGCAGGGGAAGGTCGTCGCCACCGGGGAGGGTCCTTGCCAGGAAGGGGCCACGCTGCTGGGGAGCGGCCTCACCGGGTAGGGTCATTGCTTGCCAGCGGGGAGGGTCGCCGCCCGTCTCCGGGATAGGGCTGCGCCGCCATGGAGCGGCCTCGTCTGGTAGGGTGGTCGCTACTAGTCGGGAAGGGGCCTCGCCTGCCCTGGGGTAGGGGCCTTGCCTGCTGTCCAGAAGGGGCCTCGCCATCCGGAAGCGGCGCCACAGGGGAGCAGCAGCGCCATCAGGGAGAGGCTTAGCTGGGGAGGGTCATCGCCGCGGGGAAGGAGCAGAGTCCTCAGGGAGTGGCCTCGCCATGTAGGGTGGTCGCCCGCCACCAGGAAGGGGCCTCACCAGGCTTCGGGAAGGGGCCTCGCTGCTGGGGAGCGGTCCGCGCCTGGGAGCAGCCTCCCGGCTTAGGGACCTCGCCGGCCGTGGGAACGGGCCTCGCCCACCGTCGGGAATGGGCTCTCTGGGTAGGGTCTTCACTGGTAGTCGGGAAGGGGCCTCGCCTGCGGCCAGGAAGGGGTCTCGCTGCAGGGGAACCGCCTGGCTGGGTAGCATCTTCACTGGTGTCGGGTCATCGCCATCCTGGAGTGGTCTCACTGCCAGGAAGCAGCATCGCTGCAGGCAAAGGGCCTCTCCGCCTGCAAGGGTTCGTGCCTCCGGGGAGTGGCCTCGCTGGGTAGGGTCATAGCTTGTAGTTGGGAAGGGGCCTCCCCCGCAGTCAGGAAGGGGCCTCACAGCTGGGAAGTGGCGCTGCAGGGGAGCAGCGGCGCCGCAGGGGAGCAGCGGCGCCGCAGGGGAGCAGCGGCGCCGCAGGGGAGCGGAGCCTCAGGGGAGCGGACTTGCAGGGGAGGGTCGTCGCCCGCCGCGGTGAAGCAGCTTCGCCAGGTAGGGTAATGGCTCCTAGTTGGGGAGGGGCCTCGCCGCTGGGAAGGGCCTTGCCCTCTGTTGGGTAGGATTATTGCTCACTGTCGGGTAGGGTCATTGCTCTCCGGAAGGGGTCTCTCAGTTGGGAAGCGGCGTCTCAACTGAGCAGCAGCGCCGCCAGGAAGCGGCCTGGCAGGGGAGTGTCGCCGCCGCCAGGGAGGGCCATCACTCGCCTTTGGGTAGGGTCTTCGCCGCCCTGTAGGGGCTTCACCGCCTTGAAGGGGCCACACCGCAGGGAAGGGGCCGCTCCGCCAGGGAGCAGGCTCACCAGTAGGGTCGTCGTTCGCCCTCAGGGTCGTCACCTGCCCTCCGGAAGGGGGTCTCACGGCCTGGGAGTGGCCTCGCTGGGTAGGATCCTCACTCGCAGTCCTGTAGGGTCGTCATGGTGAAGTGGTCTCGCCACTGGGAAGCGGCCTCATTGCAGGAAAAAGGCCTCGCTGCCTGGAAGGGGCCACGCCTCCGGGAGTGGCCTCGCCTGGGAAGGTCATTGCTGGCCATCGGGTAGGGTCGTCGCCATCTGGAGTGGCCTCGCCATCTGGGAGCGGCACCGCCGGGTAGGGTCCTCATTGGCTAGGAGTGTTGTCCAGAGCGTTGTGGTTGGGTAGCGGAGTTGGGAGCGGCGTTGTACACGGTGTTTTCATTGCCTCTTTGTAAGAGAGGGCCCCAACTGGTTGGTTTGATTTTCGATGCTTGGCGTGAAATAAAGCTTTTCTCGACTTTGGCTTTGCATCAGTCTTTGATCACGGACCCTAACACTACTAAAGGAGATAGATGTTCAATAATTGGAAACTGGGTCAAGCTTTAAATCTTCTGTTTGTCATTCTGAAAAGTAATCCTTATAAATAGCTGCTTTGGCAAGACAGCATATTAAAACTGACACTTGAGTGGCCAGATCAGGTAGGCCTCTTAAGGCAGTACACGTGAACAATAGCACAGTTGATCCTTAGACCGGGCCCTTTGAAGGCATAACCAATAGTAGTAACTACTAGTAAATGGGTACATTGGCGTGTTGCCTTTTGCCATGGCTATTCTTGGAGGAAAGGTGATAAACATGTCATGAGATCGGGGCATGTGCTTTAAGATGGTTTTCCATGTTTCTGCATAGGAAAGAGATTTTTACATTAAAATTAAAAAGAAAACCAATTACTAGGCTCTCCTTGATCTATCAAAACTAATAACAGTTGTCACAAATTTGCACTGTGCTGTGTTCCTGAAATACAAAGCTTAGTTCTTTCCATTCTCTGGTTTAATTGGAGGTGCCTAATGCTCATATTGACTCTCTTTGGTGGCTTGTCTCTTTTCCCTGTCTCTCACCTCCATCTGCCTGCCTGTCTATGTGCCTGGTTTCCAAGCTCCTCTGCAGCTCCTGGGTCAAATTGGAAAGCTGCATCGGTATTTGGAGGGCAGGGAGAGGTGGAAGAAGCCCGTGCTTCAGATCAGTAGTTGACAGGTTTAATAAGCAAGGAACTTACATAGGAGGCTTGTCTTGCGTGACTATAAAATGAGTCGATCTCCACGCCAGCCTGCCAGAATCTTAAAAATTTATGCAGCGACCTTATCTGGATTTAGTCATGTCTATTAATGGTCGAGGTCCTCTCAGCACCACATCATTATCTCAAGGCTCGTGTCTGTGAGACAGCCTCTGGGAGTGGAGAAGGCAGATGGGAACACACATTCCAAGGACCAGGGGGATCCAAGTCACGGGCCATCTGGTGGCCACATCCTCGTAATGACCTCCTCAAACACTGTTTCTCTTCTCTCTGTGTGTCTCTCTGAAGACTGCCCAATCCACTTACTCGTCCAGCTCTTTAGCTAGCTCCGATTTCAGATTGATAGGGAGAATTTGTTTTGTATACATACGTGGTAAGCAATCATCAGAGCTAGTTTTTTGGCCTGAGTCTTGAGCAGTCTGCTTTGTTGCTTACCCTACCAAGAATGTGGCATTCCCTTTACAAATGTGCCCAAATAGTGCTGGGCGGCAGCTTGAGAAGGTGGGCTGTCCTTGGCATCTACACCTGGCAATGTCCTCTCCCTGTCAGCATTGAGAACTGCAGATTGTTCTCTGCCAAATAGGTGCTTCTGACTTTCATTGTTTATATTTCTACACTTATCTTTTGTTTGTAACTCTGAAAAGAGAAGTTATCTTACAATGAGGTGTAGTCACCTTATGTGCAGACTTTTCTAATTACAGATAATTGCTTTCTTAATAAGGCAAATAGGAACAATGTGAATGAATTTGAGCAACACACGGTACTGAGTAGCCTTGAAAAAGTTTTCCCAGTGGTTTCTGGAAAGTGTCCATTTTGTTGTCTGGAGTGTTGATGTGTGTCTCACACACCCACAGGTAGAGCATTTGCCCATAAATCTTCCACTTGGTTTGCATTGCTAACAGTTAGTGTCCTAAGAAATAAATGCTTATAATTTACAAGGGGAATGGATGGCGTGTCTTTTGTATCCTTTCTCCATACTCAGGAATTTAAGCTCAGGTTCATAATATCAGTAGTACTTTAAATGTAAATGCATATACTTGGTGTGACTGTCTGCTGGCCGTTCTCAAAGTATGATTTGAGTTTCAGAAAGGTTGAACTATTTCCCTAATAATGGGAGACATTATTTACCTTGTTCATTTTATTGATATTTTCACTGATGCAAACATATTATTACCCACTTCTGCATGAATCAAGGCATTAGCATCGACCTGTTCTTGTCCAGGTGTTTTTACTGCAGTGCACTCAGAGTGCACTTAAAAAACCAAGGGCAAGTTTCCCTTAAAATCCTCACTGAAGCAGTAAAAATTATGAATTTTGTGAATTGCCAACCCCTGAATAATTAAGCTTTTGCTCTTCTGTGACAAAGTGGAAAGCATGCATCAGGCAGCTTTGCTCTGTACTCAAGTAGGATTGTATGTCTGTGGGAGAAAGCACTGGGGCAGTTGCTTGAGTTGTGACTTGAGCTGGTTGGTTTCTTCTGTGTTAACACCAATTTTACTTGGAAAAGAACTGACGAGTTTATACTTGGGTGGTATTTCCATACGTTCCCTGAAACAGACAAGGTAAGTTTGTCACTTTATGATACAGTTGACAGGGACACCTGGTTGGCCCAGTAGGTGGAGCAAATGACTCCTGATCTTGGGGTTGTGAGTTCGAACCCCCACATGGGGAGTAGAGGTGACTTAAGAAAATAGAAATTAAGAAAGGCAGTTGACTGTGTGTGTTAATGACAAAATTTGAGTGTTGTTTTGAATTTTGGAAAACTTGTATTTTCCGTATTATTTTCCATATTAAGTTTGACAGCTTCCCAGGACTTCAAGCCTTTTCTGATGAGATGGATGGTAACATTAATAATGAATATGACCTCTATATACTGTTTAACAAAAAGAATCAACATTTGGGAAATAGGCCTAATTCAAATTATTTTCAAATTATTAATCTAGGATATTACAAAATTAGTCATGGATAAAAATAATCCATCCAAAGTGCAAGATACACCAATTTTAATGTAACAAAATTGTATTGATACAGTTTTAGATCCATGTTGCACCTTAAAAGCAAACAATACCTTTCAACTTTTGGTGTAGTATCAAAGAATACTGAAAGGCTATTATAATACCCCTCTCTTTTCCAACTACATACTTGTGAAAAACTAGGTTTTCTTCATACTATTTACTCAAAATAGTTTATGGAACAGAGAACCAAATGGGAGACTCAGACTTTCTGTAAAGCCTCTAATTCTAAAATATACTATATATATATATACTATACTATATAGTATAGTATATATATAGTATATGACAAAGTTACATATACATATACATTTACATATATATATACACACATATACATATAAAATAATGTGTGTATATATATATGTAAATGTATATGTAACTTTTGTCATTTTTTATAAAGACTTCATATATAATGGGTTTATTTTTATTTTTATTTATTTTATTTATTTATTATTTATTTATTTATTATTTATTATTTATTTATTTATTATTATTTTATTTATTTATTTATTTATTTATTTTTATTTTAAAGTGTTTGAATTTCGGGCACCTGGGTGCCTCAGTCGTTATACATCTGCCTTCAGCTCAGGTCCTGATCCCGGGGTCCTGGAATCGAGCCCCACATGGGCCTCCCTGCTAAGTGAGAAGCCTGCTTCTCCCTTTTCCCCTGCTTGTGTTCCCTTGCTCGCTGTCACTCTGTCAAATAAATAAATAAAATCGTTAAAAAATAAAATGTTTACATTTTTCTAGTCTTTGTTTTGGTAAATATCAATACCTTATAACTTGCGTAACTTTTGGATCCTCAGTAACTTTACACTGTACATGCATTTTGAGACCAAGTGATTTTAAAAATAGCTGGTCTAATATATTCATATTGAAGTTAACAATTTTTTTAAATAACAGAATTGTAAGCATCATAATGGAGGTCACTTAATAAAAGAAGTTAAGTTGACTTTACAGGAATAACCTATCAAAAGTAATATCTTACCATGGTCTATGTGAAATCTCTTAAACAGTTCTGTTCTCAACCAAGGTAGGGCATCTGTCTCTTAATACTACTTCCCTTTTAATTCCAAAGTCCAAATGCATCAAAGGAGCAAGACTGGCATGAAAAAGATACCATGGTCTTGATTTTAAATGAATATCCCAAAGTAAGATTTTTTTCTCTTACACGGCCCCAACTACAAAACCCATTCCTCTTGAAATGTCAAGGAAGTACACTTTCTTTGAAAGCCAGACATTTCCTTCTGAAAAGAGTGGACCACTCCTACTTCTTCTTGTTTTAAGATTTTATTTATTTATTTGGCAGACAGAGATCACAAGTAGGCAGAGAGGCAGGTAGAGAGAGAGGAGGAAGCAGGCTCCCCGCTGAGCAGAGAGCAGAGAACCTGATGCAGGGCTCAATCCCAGGACCCTGGGATCATGACCTGAGCTGAAGGCAGAGGCTTTAACCCACTGAGCCACCCAGGGGCCCCTTTTGTACGGTTTAATCTTCAATAGATATAATCGCTTCTGTAATCGTCATCCACTTACTGATAAATTTTTAAGGATTAATCCTAATCACTATCTCTACTTTTTCTCCCCTTTACTCAAATTCATTGGTTTAAACACTTTTTGACCAGATTTTATTAACAAGGTTTTGTGACAACTGCTCTCACAAAGGTCTTTAATGACTACCTATATGCTGAATCTAAAAACGATGTGGACTTTGAGTTACAATCAGTTGGCTTTCCAGGGCCCCATTGTTGAGTACCTCCTTCTACATTGGTTCTTCTTTTTCTCTCTGGTCCTCCTTCTCAGTGTTGGATGGAGTCTTTCTCCAGGTACACATCAGCCTTGAGGTTCTTTTCCGGAGGCCTAACTGAAGTCATCTTTTCTTCCTGTTTTATATACTCTACATATGTGAGACTGCCAAACCTTTCTCTGTTAAATGATCACAGTAAAACTATTTATTCCCTAATTGTATTTCCCTTTTAAAGCTCTAGACTTACATTTCCAGAGGAACCATTATATCTTTTTATGTACAATTTTTCTGGAGTATTTTCATAAATATAAACTTATAAGTATTAAAAGGCAAATTTATATATATATATATATATATATATATTTTTTTTTTAATAATTACAGAATACTGAAAATAGTGTTAGTGTCCAGTGCTAGAAGTCTTGTTGGGGAAAGCTGAAGTATGCGTGTTGACGTAGAAAGATCACAACATACTACTGACTGAAAGAATAGGTTATAACATAGGACTGATTGGAAGAGGAGTACAATACTGTGCATTTATTTATTTATTTATTTGACATGGAGAGAGAGATCACAAGTAGGCAGAGAGGGAGGTGGAGGGGGGAGAAGCAGTCTCCCCACTGAGCAGAGCACCCTGAGATCATAACCTGAGCCAAAGGCAGAGGCTTAACCACCGAGCCACCCAGGCACCCTTAATTAAATGGATATTATCAGACTGTCATCAAGGAAATTTTAATTTGGCTCATGACTAGCAGAACATGAAGGGAATATGCTGCCAGCCTTCCTGCCTACAATTGCTTCTATTTTCTTGCCTCTGGAGTAGATATTTTGTTTGGGTTACTCCAGCTTCAGGAAGGGGATACTTTCTTGAGGGTAAATTCTGATGAGTAAAGCCAACTGTATTTAATTCTCTTCCCTTTGTCCGTGAATGTTCTAGGGATGGCACCATGATACAGTTTTAGCCAAAATCTTTAAGTTTTTGGAGGGGGCGGTGGCATCTGGGTGGCTCAGTGTGTTAGGCCTCTGCCTTCAGTTCAGGTCATAGTCTCAGGGTCCTGGGATCGAGCCCCGCTTCAGGCTACCTGCTCTGCGGGGAGCCTGTTTCCTCCCTGCCCCCTCTGCCTGCCTATCTACTTGTGATCTCTCTCTCTGTGAAATAAATAAATAAAATATTTATTTTTTTTCTTTGCTCTTAAAGAGAAATGGTGAACTTTTCCTTCCCTCCCCAAATTATATTTACCAATATTTGATTATTTTTATAGAGATTGTTTTAATTTCTTATTCCTTTAAATTTTCAAGTTGAACCCTGCCTTTTTAAATCCCATCACCATGAAGTTACGCAGTGTGTGTCATGCTTGAGAGCCTCTTATTGGATCATTTCATAGCTCATTAAAAGAACCATATTTTGAATGGTTCAGCTGAGAATAAAATCCACAATGAGTTGCTACAAAGCTGTTCTGTAAGTTTTGCATAACTCCTCAGGCCTCTGATTTCAGCTATAAAATCATTAGCTGTGATTGATTCCTTAGTAACGATAGCATCTCCTTTGATAACATACATCAGTCCAAAGAAGTTTGGTCCATTTTATTTTAGGCATCTCCCATAACAATCAGTATTTACGAGCTCTTCTCTTGATGTACCATTCCAGATGTGGTTTTAGTTCTCCCCTAAGTGCTCTGGGGGATGCTGTACCTTCTACAGTGACCAGTGCTAGGGATGGATGTGATTACTGGATTTCTGTCCTGGTATACACCTTGCAGACTTCCCCTTTCTTTCTTCCTCTCCCTCTCTCACTCTTTTTCTCTCTACCGCCAACCCTTACTATGCAATCAGTCTACACTGCTGAAGTTCTTCTAAACCACATTTTGTATCTTTCTAGTTTATATATATACATTTTTTCTTTCTAGATATTTTCCAATTTTGATCTGTGGATTCAGAGATTTATAGAATACCTTGCAAATTCTAGAAAGCGTGAAAACTATTTGGCTCTTTTCCAATTTTTGCATTTAAACATTTAAAACTTAGATTTTAAGGTCACAGCTTGGGGAATATTACTTACCAGTTACATGTAAATAGACTAAAAACTGCCAGTGTAAGATCTCTCCTGGCAAAGATTATGTGTGCAAAGGAAACCAAATATTCCCTTCTAATGATTAATGAAAGGCTAAGGAATCGGGCCAGGTTTTGTTGTAAAATTTGCAGAATTAAAAACTCTTTTTTTTTAAAGATTTATTTATTTATTTATTTGACAGAGAGAGAGATCACAAGCAGGCAAAGAGAGAGTGAGAGGAAGCAGGCTCCTCGCGGAGCAGAGAGCCCGATGCGGGACTCGATCCCAGGACCCTGAGATCATGACCTGAGCCGAAGGCAGTGGCCCAAACCACTGAGCCACCCAGGTGCCCCAGAATTAAAAACTCTTAAGGAAGTTTGTTCAAGCCTCAACAAATCATACTGTCCAGATCTAGTGAATCATAAACATAATAATCTGAATTGCTGGAATTTTTTTAAACAATTACATTTTTATATAATGCATGATATACCTTGGTTAATTGGGCAGTTTAGTGCAGTCTTTCCCTGAAAGCAATGATCGGTTTTTACTCAACATAAATTGAACTGTTGTACGAATTCATGCCATAGTCCACAACAATTTTAATCAGTTTTGAAGAAGCTGAAATTACCTGTTAAACGTGGCTTTGAAATTGTCTTTGCTTAACTTTCTTCCCTCAAACAATGTCACTGTTTCTGAGGCATTTTCTTTAAGATTGAGACTTCAAGATCACTGGGTTTTAACATACCTTTATAATGAGAGGAATGCATACATGATTATATAATTCTCCTAATGCAGGAGAATTTCCCTTTTTATTGCTATTATAAATATTGTGACAATGAATAGCTTTGTTTTTGCATACGCAGAATACTGTCTGTTTTCCTTAGGATAGAGTTAGTTCCAGGAACAGATTATTGTCAATGACCTCCTCTATGGCTTTGATACATAATTTCTATTTATATTCCAGAAGAATTTTTGTCATTAGCAATATGAGAGTTAACACTTACGGGTTCTTGTGTGTCAGACACTCTTGTGAATAAACTTTTACATGAATTAGCTTTTAAAATTCTCACCATAGTCTTTAAGATATATGGTATTACTGCACTTATACAAAAAGAAATTCCAGAATTGAATTTGAAGAAATTGCACCCCAGAGATGTTAATTAGCTTGCCTAAGGATGCACAGTTAATAAGCGGCAGTAAGAGCACCAGTTTCTTTGTCTTCCTTAATATTTGACAAGATATATCACAATTTAATTTTGCAATCATAATGGACAAAATAATATCGTTATGTATCTTAACTACTGTTTATTTGATTAGTGACAACTCTCTCTTTCCAGTTCTATTTCCCACTGCATTAGTTACTTACCACATAGGAGTGTTGTGAGAAACAAAGTTAATATACGTGAAGGACTAACCAGTGTCATTTGGTCATAGCTATCCAAAAGATGGTGGTTTTTATTGTTATTCTTAGCTAAGTTACTGAGAGAATTAGGATTAAAAACTTGGAACCGTCTATCTAGTTCACTCTTTGTTTGTTTTGCTATTATACCACTTTTTTTTTTTAAAGGAAATCAGTCTTAGTTCAGTATATTTATTTTATATATAATTGTTCCTGAAAATAAGATAAACTAACTTATAAATAAATGTCAATCCTGGAATGGAATAGAATATTATAAACACTTTTTGAACTCTCATCCCTGACGATAGAATATATTTTAGCGCACACAAATATATGCATGGTTATTTATATTGTACTAACATGTACTTATAAACGAGATGATATATACGTTACATATAGCCTATTTATAATTTTTCTGTGAAATGGTATTTTGAATAACTTTCTTACTTGTGGATGTTGCAGAATATTTTTTTCTAAAAATTATAGATATATTTCATAAGAGCCATATCAGTTTTTATTTGATTAGATATCATAATTTTTACCTTGTAATCTGGCAGACAAGGACCACCTACCAGCTCTTTTCTTCATTATTTGTTTTCAACCACATTATTTATGTAACTTTCAATCTGCAAGATTTTTTTATGAACATATTTGCGGCCATTTGCAGGTGAGGGTAGTGAAAACTAGAAAATGAAATCTCCAAATGTACTTCTCCCAGCATTAATAAGCTGAAAGATGGCACATTATTCTCTAGAATTTAAAAAATTCATTGTTCTCAAGATATGTCTAGGAGGCGACATTTGCCACCTGGACCATATAAGAATGACAATTTAGGTTTAAATACCTTGGATATAAATACCAGTAAGTGGTGGAGACCGTGGGAGAGATGTGTAGAGTTTCAACACATGGGGTTTAATAAAGTCTACGTATGTTTTACTTCCCGAGTTTAAGCCCGGGAGCCTCAGCACTTGTGTGGTTGTGAAGGCAGAATTGTAGGCATGGTCTGGGAGCCCAAGGTGGGTCCAAAATGCTTCAAGTGAGATTAAGAAGGTATTGGTACTGTGAGTCAACTGTGGAAGACAGATTCTGCAGCAGATTATAGAATGACAGGGGACTGTCACCTAGTGTCCCTGGGCACTTCACAGATCTTGGTTTCAGTCCAGCCTCTGGCAGTTAGAGGATGTATCACTGTGGCATGTTTTAAGCCCCGGGTCTTGTATTTGCAGGAAAGGAGGTACTTTCCTCATGGGGCTGCAAGAAAATATCACATTATGTAATTACATTGTTCAGAGCAGATTCTAGTGCATTGTAAGAGCTCAACCATTGTTGTTCCTGTAGGCAGCAGAGCGCGGAGCCAACGTGCCTAGATTCAAATCCCCACTCCGGAAGGTGTAGGTGTGAACCTTGAGCACAGCACATAACCTCACTATGCTTCATTTTCCTCACCGGTGAAGTGACAAAAATGATGATACCCCACATCACAGGGTCGGTATGAGGGTAAAATTCAATGAGTTCCTGCACATAAGCATGCTTAGAAATGCCTGCCACTCGCCCAGTAAACACTAAATAAATGTTTGCTGTTAATGTTACTGTTTTCAATATTAGTCACTAGGATTTTAAAATAGCTTCCAGTGTTAACAACCTGTGAAGAAACACTCTTTTACATGGTTTATCATATTCCCTCTTCCCTCTGAGTGTGTAGAATGGTATTCATGATGTTGCACCTATAACTTTGGTTGTTCGTATCCAATTATCTGCCCCCTTTTGACCAGTCAGCTATGTGTGGACTTTAGTGTGGCATTTTATCCACATCTTCAGTATTTGGTAGTCTTGGTCTTGAGTTCCTTGTGCATTTCAATGGATGGAAAAATGAGCCAGTTTTGGAAAGAGGACTGTGAAAATCCCACAGACTTTTGTGTATTCTTATTTTCTGTGTTAGACATTTCTACACACCATATCACCAAAGGACAGTCACTGTTTCTTGAAAGTAGAGACATTTACAGATTTTCTTTTAACTTCTTTTTTTTTTTACCCCACCTGCTTTTTCTTTTCTTTTTCATCTTTGAGTCTTCTCATCCACACACACATGAATACGAGACAGAAACTGAAAACCTGAGTGACTTCCATTCGATTTACTAATGCCAAGAGCTCACGAGCTGTTTCCCGCATCAACATGCATGTATTCCACCTCCCCCTCACCCTGACCTACTAGTTGTTGAGCCTTACTCTTCCACTGGTATGTGTGTGTGTGTGTGTGTGTGTGTGTGTGTGTGTGTGTGTGTGTGATTTCTTTCCTAACTCAGCTTCTTGTTATATACAGCTGTGTATATGTTCATTGAAAATTCATACATTTAAGTTCTTTTTTTTTCCATTTTATTTATTTTTTCAGCGTAATAGTATTCATTCTTTTTGCACAACACCCAGTGCTCCATGCAAAACGTGCCCTCCCCATTACCCACCACCTGTTCCCCCAACCTCCCACCCCTAACCCTTCAAAACCCTCAGGTTGCCCCAACCTCCCACCCCTGACCCTTCAAAACCCTCAGGTTGTTTTTCAGAGTCCATAGTCTCTTATGGTTCGCCTCCCCTCCCCACTGTCCATAGCCCCCTCCCCCTCTCCCAATCCCACCTCCCCCCAGCAACCCCCAGTTTGTTTTGTGAGATTAAGAGTCATTTATGGTTTGTCTCCCTCCCAATCCCATCTTGTTTCATTTATTCTTCTCCTATCCCCCTACCCCCCCATGTTGCTTCTCCATGTCCTCATATCAGGGAGATCATATGATAGTTGTCTTTCTCCGATTGACTTATTTCACTAAGCATGATACGCTCTAGTTCCATCCACGTCGTCGCAAATGGCAAGAATTCTTTTCTTTTGATGGCTGCATAGTATTCCATTGTGAATATATACCACATCTTCCTTATCCATTCATCTCTTGATGGACATCTAGGTTCTTTCCATAGTCTGGCTATTGTAGACATTGCTGCTATAAACATTCGGGTACACGTGCCCCTTCGGATCACTATGTTTGTATCTTCAGGGTAAATACCCAGTAGTGCAATTGCTGGGTCATAGGGTAGTTCTATTTTCAACATTTTGAGGAACCTCCATGCTGTTTTCCAGAGTGGTTGGACCAGCTTGCATTCCCACCAACTGTGGAGGAGGGTTCCCCTTTCTCCACATCCTCGCCAGCATCTGTCATTTCCTGACTTGTTCATTTTAGCCATTCTGACTGGTGTGAGGTGATATCTCATTGTGGTTTTGATTTCTATTTCCCTGATGCCGAGTGACGTGGAGCACTTTTTCATGTGTCTGTTGGCCATCTGGATGTCTTCTTTGCAGAAATGTCTGTTCATGTCCTCTGCCCATTTCTTGATTGGATTGTTTGTTCTTTGGGTGTTGAGTTTGATAAGTTCCTTATAGATTTTGGATACTAGCCATTTATCTGACATGTCGTTTGCAAATATCTTCTCCCATTCTGTCAGTTGTCTTTTGGTTTTGTTAACTGTTTCCTTTGCTGTGCAAAAGCTTTTGATCTTGATGAAATCCCAATAGTTCGTTTTTGCCCTTGCTTCCCTTGCCTTTGCCATTGTTCCTAGGAAGATGTTGCTATAGCTGAGGTCGAAGAGGTTGCTGCCTGCATTCTCCTCAAGGATTTTGATGGATTCCTTTCTCACATTGAGGTCCTTCATCCATTTGGATTCTATTTTCGTGTGTGGTGTAAGGAAGTGGTCCAATTTCATTTTTCTGCATGTGGCTGTCCAATTTTCCCAGCACCATTTATTGAAGAGGCTGTCTTTTTTCCATTGGACATTCTTTCCTGCTTTGTCGAAGATTAGTTGACCATAGAGTTGAGGGTCCATTTCAGGGCTCTCTATTCTGTTCCAATGATCTATGTGTCTGTTTTTGTGCCAGTACCATGCTGTCTTGATGATGACAGCTTTGTAATAGAGCTTGAAGTCCGGAATTGTGATGCCACCCACTTTGGCTTTCTTTTTCAATATTCCTTTGGCTATTTGAGGTCTTTTCTGGTTCCATATAAATTTGAGGATTATTTGTTCCATTTCTGAAAAAAATGGATGGTATTTTGATAGGGATTGCATTAAATGTGTAGATTGCTTTAGGTAGCATAGACATTTTCACAATATTTATTCTTCCAATCCAGGAGCATGGAACATTTTTTCCATTTTTTGGTGTCTTCCTCAATTTCTTTCATGAGTACTTTATAATTTTCTGTGTATAGATTCTTAGTCTCTTTGGTTAGGTTTATTCCTAGGTATCTTATAGTTTTGGGTACAATTGTAAATGGGATTGACTCCTTAATTTCTCTTTCTTCTGTCTTGTTGGTGTACAGAAATGCAACTGATTTCTGTGCATTGATTTTATATCCTGACACTTTACTGAATTCCTGTAAAAGTTCTAGCAGTTTTGGAGTGGAGTCTTTTGGGTTTTCCACATATAGTATCATATCATCTGCGAAGAGTGATAGTTTGACTTCTTCTTTACCAATTTGGATGCCTTTAATTTCTTTTTGTTGTCTGATTGCTGAGGCTAGGACTTCTAGTACTATGTTGAATAGCAGTGGTGATAATGGACATCCCTGCCGTGTTCCTGACCTTAACGGAAAAGCTTTCAGTTTTTCTCCATTGAGAATGATATTTGCGGTGGGTTTTTCATAGATGGCTTTGATAATATTGAGGTATGTGCCCTCTATCCCTACACTTTGAAGAGTTTTGATCAGGAAGGGATGCTGTACTTTGTCAAATGCTTTTTCAGCATCTATTGAGAGTATCATATGTTTCTTGTTCTTTCTTTTATTAATGTGTTCTATCACATTGATTGATTTGCGGATGTTGAACCAACCCTGCAGCCCTGGAATAAATCCCACTTGATCGTGGTGAACAATCCTTTTAATGTACTGTTGAATCCTATTGGCTAGTATTTTGGCGAGAATTTTTGTATCTGTGTTCATCAAGGATATTGATCTGTACTTCTCTTTTTTGGTGGGATCCTTGTCTGGTTTTGGGATCAAGGTGATGCTGGCCTCATGAAATGAGTTTGGAAGTTTTCCTTCCATTTCTATTTTTTGGAACAGTTTCAGGAGAATAGGAATGAGTTCTTCTTTAAATGTTTGGTAGAATTCCCCTGGGAAGCCATCTGGCCCTGGGCTTTTGTTTGTTTGGAGATTTTGGATGACTGTTTCAATCTCCTTACTGGTTATGGGCCTGTTCAGGTTTTCTATTTCTTCCTGGTTCAGTTGTGGTAGTTTATTTGGCTCTAAGAATGCATCCATTTCTTCCAGATTGTCCAATTTGTTGGCGTAGAGTTGCTCATAGTATGTTCTTATAATTGTCTGTATTTCTTTGGTGTTAGTTGTGATCTCTCCTCTTTCATTCATGATTTTATTGATTTGGGTCCTTTCTCTTTTCTTTTTGATGAGTCTGGCCAGGGGTTTATCAATCTTATTGATTCTTTCAAAGAACCAGCTCCTAGTTTCATTGATATTTTCTATTTTTTTTTTTTCGTTTCTATTTCATTGATTTCTGCTCTGATCTTTATGATTTCTCTTCTCCTGCTGGGTTTAGGGTTTCTTTCTTGTTCTTTCTCCAGCTCCTTTACGCGTAGGGATAGGTTGTGTACTTGAGACCTTTCTTGTTTCTTGAGAAAGGCTTGTACCGCTATATATTTTCCTCTCAGGACTGCCTTTGCTGTGTCCCACAGATTTTGAACTGTTGTGTTTTCATTATCATTTGTTTCCATGAATTTTTTCAATTCTTCTTTAATTTCCTGGTTAACCCATTCATTCTTTAGAAGGATGCTGTTTAGTCTCCATGTATTTGGGTTCTTTCCAGCTTTCCTCTTGTGATTGAGTTCTAGCTTCAGAGCATTGTGGTCTGAAAATATGCAGGGAATAATCCTAATCTTTTGATACCGGTTGAGACCTGATTTGTGACCCAGGATGTGATCTATTCTGGAGAAAGTTCCATGTGCACTAGAGAAGAATGTGTATTCTGTTGCTTTGGGATGAAATGTTCTGAATATATCTGTGAAGTCCATCTGGTCCAGTGTGTCATTTAAGGCCTTTATTTCCTTGTTGATCTTTGACTTGGATGATCTGTCCATTTCAGTGAGGGGAGTGTTCAAGTCCCCTACTATTATTGTATTATTATTGATGTGTTTCTTTGAATTTGTTATTAATTGGTTGATATATTTGGCTGCTCCCACATTAGGGGCATAGATATTTAAAATTGTTAGATCTTCTTGTTAGACAGACCCTTTGAGTTGGATATAGTGTCCTTCCTCATCTCTTATTATAGTCTTTGGCTTGAAATCTAATTGATCTGATATAAGGATTGCCACCCCAGCTTTCTTCTGATGCCCATTAGCATGGTAAATTGTTTTCCACCCCCTCACTTTAAATCTGGAGGTGTCTTCGCGTCTAAAATGAGTTTCTTGTAGGCAACATACTGATGGGTTTTGTTTTTTTATCCATTCTGATACCCTGTGTCTTTTGATTGGGGCATTTAGCCCATTAACATTCAGGGTAACTATTAAGAGATATGAATTTAGTGCCATTATTAGCCTGTAAGGTGACTGTTACTGTATATTGTCTCTGTACCTTTCTGATCTACTACTTTTAGGCTCTCTCTTTGCTTAGAGGACCCCTTTCAATATTTCCTGTAGAGCTGGTTTGGTGTTTGCAAATTCTTTCAGTTTTTGTTTGTCCTGGAAGCTTTTTATCTCTCCTTCTATTTTCAATGATAGCCTAGCTGGATAGAGTATTCTTGGCTGCATGTTTTTCTCGTTTAGTGCTCTGAATATATCATGTCAGCTCTTTCTGGCCTGCCAGGTCTCTGTGGATTAGTCTGCCGCCAATCTAATATTTTTACCATTGTATGTTACAGACTTCTTTTCTCGGGCTGCTTTCAGGATTTTCTCTTTGTCACTAAGACTTGTAAATTTTACTATTAGGTGACGGGGTGTGGACCTATTCTTGTTGACTTTGAGGGGGTTCTCTGAATCTCCTGGATTTTGATGCTTGTTCCCTTTGCCATATTAGGGATATTCTCTCCAATGATTCTCTCCAATAGACCTTCTGCTCCCCTCTCTGTTTCTTCTTCTTCTGGAATCCCAATTATTCTAATGTTGTTTCGTCTTATGGTGTCACTTATCTCTCGAATTCTCCCCTCATGGTCCAGTAGGTGTTTGTCCCTCTTTTGCTCGGCTTCCTTATTCTCTGTCATTTGGTCTTCTATATCACTAATTCTTTCTTCTGCCTCATTTATCCTAGCAGTGAGAGCCTCCATTTTTATATATATATATTTTTTTTTTATTTGTTTATTTACAGCATAACAGTGTTCATTGTTTTGGCATCACACCCAGTGCTCCATGCAGTACGTGCCCTCCCTATTACCCACCACCTGGTTCCTCAACCTCCCACCCCCCCCACCCCCCTGCCGCCCCTTCATAACCCTCTGGTTGTTTTTCAGAGTCCATAGACTCTCATGGTTCATCTCCCCTTCCAGTTTCCCTCAACTCCCTCTCCTCTCCATCTCCCCATGTCCTCCATGTTATTTGTTATGCTCCACAAATAAGTGAGACCATATGATACTTGACTCTCTCTTCTTGACTTAATTCGCTCAGCATAATTTTTTCCAGTCCCGTCCATGTTGCTACAAAAGTTGGGTATTCATCCTTTCTGATGGAGGCATAATACTCCATTGTGTATATGGACCACATCTTCCTTATCCATTCATCCGTTGAAGGGCATCTTGGTTCTTTCCACAGTTTGGCGACCATAGCCATTGCTGCAATAAACATTGGGGTACAAATGGCCCTTCTTTTCACTACATCTGTATCTTTGGGGTAAATACCCAGCAGTGCAATTGCAGGGTCATAGGGAAGCTCTATTTTTAATTTCTTCAGGAATCTCCACACTGTTCTCCAAAGTGGCTGCACTAACTTGCATTCCCACCAACAGTGTAAGAGGGTTCCCCTTTGTCCACATCCTCTCCAACACACGTTGTTTCCTGTCTTGCTAAATTTTGGCCATTCTAACTGGTGTTAGGTGGTATCTCAATGTTGTTTTAATTTGAATCTCCCTGATGGCTAGTGATGATGAACATTTTTTCATGTGTCTGATAGCCATTTGTATGTCTTCATTGGAGAAGTGTCTGTTCATATCTTCTGCCCATTTTTTTGATATGATTATCTGTTTTGTGTGTGTTGAGTTTGAGAAGTTCTTTATAGATCCTGGATATCAACCTTTTGTCTGTACTGTCATTTGCAAATATCTTCTCCCATTCCGTGGGTTGCCTTTTTGTTTTCTTGACTGTTTCCTTTGCTGTGCAGAAGCTTTTGATCTTGATGAAGTCCCAAAAGTTCATTTTTGCTTTTGTTTCCTTGGCCTTTGGAGACATATCTTGAAAGAAGTTGCTGTGGCTGATATCGAAGAGGTTACTGCCTATGTTCTCCTCTAGGATTCTGATAGATTCCTGTCTCACGTTGAGGTCTTTTATCCATTTCGAGTTTATCTTTGTGTACGGTGTAAGAGAATGGTCGAGTTTCATTCTTCTACATATCGCTGTCCAGTTTTCCCAGCACCATTTATTGAAGAGACTGTCTTTTTTCCATTGAATATTTTTTCCTGTTTTGTCGAAGATTATTTGACCATAGAGTTGAGGGTCCATATCTGGGCTCTCCACTCTGTTCCACTGGTCTATGTGTCTGTTTTTATGCCCGTACCACGCTGTCTTGGTGATCACAGTTTTGTAGTAAAGCTTGAAATCGGGTAACGTGATGCCGCCAGTTTTGTTTTTGTTTTTCAACATTTCCTTAGCAATTCGGGGTCTCTTCTGGCTCCATACAAATTTTAGGATTATTTGCTCCACCTCTTTGAAAAATATTGGTGGAACTTTGATCGGAATGGCATTAAAAGTATAGATTGCTCTAGGCAGTATAGACATTTTAACAATGTTTATTCTTCCAATCCAAGAGCATGGAACAGTGTTCCATCTTTTTGTGTCTTCTTCAATTTCTTTCATGAGTGTTCTGTTTTTGATTGCACCTCATTAATAGCTTTTTTGATTTCAACTTGGTTAGATTTTAGTTCTTTAATTTCTCCAGAAAGGGCTTTAATATCTCCAGAGAGGGTTTCTCTAATATCTTCCATGCCTTTTTCGAGCCCGGCTAGAATGTTCAGAATCGTCATTCTGAACTCTTGATCTGACATATTACCAATGTCTGTGTTGATTAGGTCCCTAGCCTTCGGTACTGTCTCTTGTTCTTTTGTTTGTGGTGATTTTTTCAGCCTTGTCATTTTGTCCAGATAAGAGGATATGAGGGAGCAAATAAACTACTAAAAGGGTGGCAAAGACCCCAGAAAAATGCGCTGTAACCAAATCAGAAGAGACCCCTAATTGTGGGGGGGAGAAAGGGGATAAAAACAGGTTCTGAAAAAAAAAAGAAAAAAAAGGAAAATAAAAAGAAAAAAATTAAAAAAATAATACAAATAAAAAAATATAAAAAAGAAAGAAAAATATATATATTTAGATGAACTAGTCAAAAAACGTTAAAAAAGAAAAGAGTAAAAGTTTTAGAAAAATTTAGCAGAAGAAGAAAAAAGAAAAAAGAAAAAAAAATTGAAAAAAGAAAAAAAAAAATTGAAGTAGCCGCAAGACTAAAGAATCATGGGGAGAAAGCCATGAGTTCCGTGCTTTGCTTTCTCCTCCTCTGGAATTGCTCTGCTGATTTAGGAATGAACCTGCTTTCTCCTGATAGATGAACTTCGTCCTGGCTGGATATTTTGTTGATCTTCTGGGGGAGGGGCCTGTTGTAGTGACCTCAAGTGTCTTTGCCTGAGGTGGGATTGCACCGCCCTTACCGGCGGCCGGAGTAAGTAATCGGCTCGGATTCGCTTTTGGGAGCTTCTGTTCCCTGAACGCTTTCCGTAGAGTTCCGGAGGACGGGAATGAAAATGGCGGCCTCCCAGTCTCCGGCCCGGAGGAGCCGAGAGCCTGGGGCCCCACTCCTCAGTGCGCCCCCAGAGGACAGCACCCAATCACTCCCGTATCCCCAGCCTCTAGCCGCGCTCCGAGCTCACCCAGCCCGCGACCAGTTCAAGGTAACCCCGAGCTGAGAGTTCAGTCCTCGGCTCTGTCTCTGCAGCCGGCTTCTCCGTTCTAATACCTGCGAGCTCTCCGACACTCCGACACCCCCGATCCTTCTGTGACCTTGCGGGGCCTGGGGCCACGCTGGCCCCGCGTGGGCTTCTCCCCGGTTTAGCCCCTGGAGCAATGTCCCTCAGTGGAACAGACTTTTAAAAGTCCTGATTTTGTGCTCTGTTCCTCTGCCGCTTGCTGAGCCGGCCCCTCCCCCCGCGGTCTATCTTCCTGTCGTTTTAGATTCACTTCTCCGCCAGTCCTACCTTTCAGAAAGTGGTTGATTTTCTGTTTCTAGAGTTGCTGTTCTTCTTCTCTTCGATCTCCCGTTGGATTTGTAGGTGTTTGCAATGTTTAGATAAGCTATCGAGCTGATCTCCTGCTACCTGATGTAGTCTCAGGCTGCTACTTCTCCTCCACCTTGACTCCTTCCCCCGGTTTTTCTACTTTTTATTATTTTTTTTTGATGACTAAGAAAGAGAGAAAGCAGGTGAAAAAAGATCAAAGATCAGATTTGAGAGCCTTCTTAGAGTTTCAGGTTTAATTGGGCAGGAACCATTGGAACTGGTTTCCAGTCACATAATTAAATATCTCTGGGCCCCTCATCCCCTAATAGGTATACCGATGTCATCATGAGGGATCCACCTTCATGAACTTATTCAAATGCAATTACTTCTCAAAGACTCAATCTCTAAATTATATCATATTGAGGGATTTAGGGCTCCAACATATGAATTTTAGGGTACACAAGCGTTTAGTCATAGTGTCAGCTTTATTATAATAAATGTACTACTTTTTAATAATAAATGTAGTACTTCAAATGTAGTCTCAGGTGATCAGTGTGGTTGAAAAGTTGCTGACTTGTATAATGTCATGTCAACACAACAGTTCCATAAAGAGTTATTAGAGGGCACCTGGGTGGCTCAGTGGGTTAAAGCCTCTGCTTTCAGCTCAGGTCATGATCCCAGGGTCCTGGGATCGAGCCCCACATTGGGCTCTCTGCTCAGTGGGGAGCCTGCTTCCCTTCCTCTCTCTCTGCCTACCTCTCTGCCTACTTGTGATCTCTGTCTGTCAAATAAATAAATAAAAAGTCTTTTAAAAAAAGAGTTATTACAGGGTAGAAACATGTTGACTAGATGATTTTGAACTACTTAACATGTTTAAATGGATTGATATGTCACTTTGAACATTATTTAATCTAATTCTACAAATATTGGGTGCTTTCCTTGCCTCAGGCATACACCTTTGAATAAGACCTATGTACATTCCAGTTGATAAGGAGCCTACATCTAATCTTATGATGCATTCTGAATCCAAATAAGGCTTATTATTCTGATTTAAAAATGTGTACATAACATACATTTATTCAATATTTAAATGTTCATTTAATTACATTATAAAATATGTATATCACCTTTCAAAAGTCTATATGTATAGACTTATTTAATCAGAAAGTGGATTTTGCTTTTCTTTGAAGCTTAATTTTTTTTAAAAGATTTTATTTATTTACTTAACAGGCAGAGATCACAAGTAGGCAGAGAAGCAGGCAGAGAGAGAGAGGAAGAAGCAGGCTCCCTGTTGAGTAGAGAGCCCGATGCTGCGCTAGATCCCAGAACCCTGGGATCCTGACCTGAGCCGAAAGCAGAGGCTTTAATCCACTGAGACACCCAGGCACCCCATGAAGCTTAATTTTAATACGATATGTATTCAAGTTATACACAGATATATTTCATAGTCTACATAATTCTGCTGGAAATCCTAGGCTTAAAACTTTTGTCATGCTGTATTCCACTTACCTCAGTAATTATACAACCCCATATGAGATAAACACGATGAATATACATTAAATATCTTCCTGTGGCCTTCTTTTTTATTTTATTGCTTTGTAATGTAATATGAAGTGATCCTGTTCTTTCAATAAGCTGGTTTGCATTCAACATCAAGCTTACTCATTCCCCCGGATACCGTTAAGTATACTGTTGGACAACTGGGCTAATGGTTGGAAATCAAAATCTGGGTGTACCGTCTATGTATCCATGCATGAAAACGATGGTGTGTAATAGAACATCCCTGGGTCCAGGGATCCCTTTGCCCTGACTGATTGGGGAGAATATCTTATTAACCTAGGAAGTTCAGGCAAATGATTTCTCTGTGAGCAAGGAGCAGAGAAAGAAAAGCAAAACCATAGGAAAACTTTGGAACAAGAAAACATTGATCTAATGAAGTGAATAATAGTTTTAACATGAACAAGTCATGGCAGCATCTGTTCTGCTGGCCTGCTTGATTACAAGAACTGTGGTGAAATATGACAACTACAGGATTTTTGTTGCATTTCCTATAACGGGAACTCTCCAAAATATTGTACGAGATGGCCTCACATGATCAATCAAATGGTAATGTCGAAGAATAGCTCTTTTCTCCTCTTCCTTTAGCTTGTTGAAATCTGTCTGGCCATCTGTGGCCTAATTAGGAAAGTTCTGTCTCAAAGTGATACATCCCTGAAAACCATGCAGCTTTGATGTTTTTTTTTTGTTTTTTTTTTCCCTTTTTATTTATTTTTTTTTCAGCGTAACAGTATTCATTCTTTTTGCACAACACCCAGTGCTCCATGCAAAACGTGCCCTCCCCATCACCCACCACCTGTTCCCCCAACCTCCCACCCCTGACCCTTCAAAACCCTCAGGTTGTTTTTCAGAGTCCATAGTCTCTTATGGTTCGCCTCCCCTCCCCAATGTCCATAGCCCGCTCCCCCTCTCCCAATCCCACCTCCCCGCAGCAACCCCCAGTTTGTTTTGTGAGATTAAGAGTCATTTATGGTTTGTCTCCCTCCCAATCCCATCTTGTTTCATTTATTCTTCTCCTATCCCCCTACCCCCCCATCAGGGAAATACAAATCAAAACCACAATGAGATGATGTTTTAATGAACAAACCCATGAGTAGCTCACAAACCTCTCTGTTCTGGGACCTTCACTCCTCACATGTAGGTGCCCAGTGAATGCATGACCAGCTACCTGCCAGGTGACTAACTAACAAATACAAATCTGTGCAAAAATCTCTTGATTTCCGTTATATACCTAGGATGTAATACCAGAAAAAAAAAAATCACAAGAAAAGAGTAATTTAAAAAAATACTTTGGAAAAACAAGAGTTAGCTAATCTTTAACATCCTGGAACTTCTTTTTGTCTCTTGATATCAAGCAATTGATAAGAAAAACAATCTCATATTGATTTCTGAGATTGGACAGTAATGCATTAAAGTGAAAAGCCTCTCATTTTCTGATAATGACTTAGTGTCCTAGTTGTGGTATAAGTGAAAGTTGACCTGTTGACTAAATACCCCCTAATAGCAGGGACTGAGTACTTCAGCCTGTGTTATCCTAATCTGGGTATAGCTTATGACTCAAAAACACTTAAAACTGTGAGGAGATGCCATTGCATTTTAAGACAAAACAGATTGCCTAATCAATGTTAAGAGGTTTTGAGAGAGAGAAGTCTAAGATTTGATTTTGGATTATTGGATTGTCTAGTTCTCATGATGCAGCATACAGATTCATCAAAATCACTGGCCACTGAGGAGGAACAGTCACAGCCTTCCACGTGCACTACTTTATTGCTATCTTTCACATTTGGAGGATGTAGCTATTGATGTTAACATACTTGCGTGGCCTGAAAATGTCCACAGTGTATTGGATTTTTTTAAAATAATGGAATCTATTAATCTCATTTTTATTTATTTCTAATTCCAAGAAGGATGGATTCAATTAAAATACTGCACTGGAAAATGAACTTATTTTTGTGTATAGTTGGGAAAGGAACGACTTTGTAGCATCTCCATTTATTTGTCAATAGATGCAACTTCATTGTCTTTATTTCAGTTATCTCAACAAATCGTATATTTTTAATTTTATTTTTAGGGATTATATAATTATTTCATTTCCCATTACAAAGCAGTATTAATGGAAAAGTGTTAATGGAAACTTGAATCATCTAAAGTATCCAGAATTTCAAAATAATAAATCTGTTATTTACTGAGAATAATAGTCTTGCAGTTTTAATAAAGTTACTTTAT
The DNA here is from genome assembly GCF_922984935.1 of Meles meles. NCBI lineage: Eukaryota > Metazoa > Chordata > Mammalia > Carnivora > Mustelidae > Meles > Meles meles. Next base: position 1,064,225 of record NW_025721612.1, read on the forward strand.
TTTTCTATTGTAATCATTCAGCCTTCTTCTTTGCATGCTAGAAAGGGAGACAAATGTTAACTAAGCCAAGAATGTGGATTTTCAAAGATGCCTTCTATTTGGTTCTATGTGTAGGCTCATTTCTTGCCTTGTTAATAATATCAAGAAACAGAACTGAACTAATTTTTAGTTGTGTGTCTTTGTATTAGTTTTTTTTTTCCTTTTTCTTCTATTTGCTTATACATTACTGTATGTTTTAGTAAACATTGTTCTTCCAAGTCAGGACATGCAGGGGATCTTGTCATTTGCAGTAACATGGAAACACCTAGAGGATATATGCTAAGTGAAATTAGTCAGACAGAGAAAGACAGATACCATATGATCTCACTTGTGCATGGAAAGTAAAAAAAAGTAAAACAAAGGAACAAACAAAATGAAAACACTCATAGCTACAGAGAACAATCTGGTGTTTGCCAGAGGAGAGGATGGTAGGGAGAGAGTCAAACAGGGAGTGGGGACTAAAAGGTACAAACATTCAGTAATAAATAAGACAGGGTTCTGAAATATACAACATGGGGAATACAGTTAATATTATAACAACTTTGGTGACAGATGGTACCTAGATTTATCATGGTGATTATTGCATAATGTTGAATCACTGTATTGTACATGTGGAACCAATACAATATGTCAACTATGCTTCAATTTAAAGAATACATAAAGGTTATATTTGCTTTGGAAGTCTTATGGAGGTTAAGGTTAATGGGCCTAGGTCCTTTTATCATTGTCTAGAGTTTGTTTTTCTCTTCATTGCTGCCCCCATTTTTCTCTGGACTTCCATCCAGAGAAATAGACCTAATATCATATAGTCAGTTTCTGTACTATTCAAGTAACAGATGATGGGCATCCTGTATCTATTCTGTTACTAAAACATCTTTTTCACATAGATTGATCTTTGAGACTAGGATTCTTTTTTTTAAGGTTTTATTTATTTGAGAGAGGGAGAAAGAGAGAGAGAGAGAACCTGAGACAGGAGAAGGTCAGAGGGAGAAGCACACTCCCTGCTGAACAGGGAGCGTGATGCCTGACTTAATCCTGAGACTCCAGGATCATGACCTGAGCCGAAGGCAGTTGCTGAACAAACAGAGCCACCCAGGTGCTCTGAGACTAGAATTCTCTGCTTATTTCACCATCATTGATTGCTAAGTCATTCCATATTTTACCTATAAAAAAGTTTTACTGCTATATTGTCAATTCTAAGTATTCTTAAACATCAGTATAGTATATAGAAAAGGTCCTTTCCATAAAGAGACAAATTACATACAAAAGTGTGTTTGGGGAGCACCTGGGTGGCTCAGTGGATTAAGCCTCTGCCTTCGGCTCAGGTCATGATCTCAGGGTCCTGGGGTCAAGCCTCGCATCGGCCTCGCATGAGGCTCTCTGCTCAGCAGAGTGATCACCTACTTGTGATCTGTCTGTCAAATAAATAAATTTTTTTTAAAGTGTGTTCGGTTATTTTATAAAGGTTTTACAACAGTGTTTTACGATTGAGTCACAACTCAGTGTTCTCTTGCATGCACACACATACATATACACTGTGTATGGATTATTTCATTTTGCCTACATGATAGCATTACCTACAGTGGCCTTTCTTTGTTTTGCTTTTATTTTCTTCTATAAATCTCAAATTACTCTTTAGTATCTATTTAGGAGCTATCAATTTTTATCCCTTCCATAGACAAAATCTGTTTTTATCCTCTGCAGGGAACATTCTTTCCCCTTCTAATTCTCCTCTGACAGTTCTCTAGTCCATTCTGTTTCTTACTTATTCAGAAGACTTACATGATTTGGTTTTTTTTTTCTTTCTTCAAATTTCAACCATCTCTTCCTCTGTCTACTCTCTTTCTGGCCAACTTGGCTCTTGGCTTACTGAGGGAACTGGGGCTGTCACCAACTTCCAGGAACTCTCATCATCATGTTTAGCACCTATCTCAGATTAAACTGAATGTACTATTGTTGAATTGTTCATGCTGTTCTGGAAGGCCCCTCCCTCCAAATGTCTTCTAGAACCTATCTTCCTTCCTCAAGAATAGTGGTCTAGCAATTATTATTCTGTCCCCCATTATAATAGACAAGTGCAGTACAATGCAATGTTACTTCTTAAAAATCAAGATATATTTACTGTGGAGGATGATTTAAGATATGTTTTCAAGGTAGAGGAATATGCATGCTCTATATATGATAGATGATGCACATGTCATATAGTAAAATTCTGTATTACGTGTTACAGACATTCTTTAGTAGTAGATACGTGATAACTCTTCATAAGTGGCTTCAAGAAGGTAAGACTTTATCTGGAAATTTATGAATGGAACAATTTGAATATACGAAGAAAGTATTAGAGAAGCCATTCCAGACAGGAGACCGAACATGAGCAAATGAGCAAATGTGCAGAAGTGCAAATGAACATGGTATAATCAGGGTTTGGAAAGGAAGCCTGAGTAGAGTAGAGGCTTCACGAAAGAGCTCAGAAAGAGACATGATAAAGGAAGACTGGATGCTGCTTCATGATGCCCTTGAATTCCAGGATGTGTTCAACAGAGATGATAGTAGAATGTCCACATGAAAAAATCTACTGATGAATTTTGTATTTTTTGAACTGAGATTTTATAATAGGATATACATAGACTAATGTTTCTTTTGATTTCCTGTTTAGTTCCTTCCAAACTGAGTTCACATGTCCTATTTCAGGATCAATGGAGAATATTTACCTTGGGGCATTGATGCCACCTATTGGCAAACGGGGGTAGAAGCTTGAGCACATCAAAGTTACTCCCTCATTGAGCTGTCTGAAGAACAGACTTGGTTGGCATAGAAGGTTTTCCCTGTGAACAGGTCCAGAGTCCAGCTGGGTTTACATATCAGTCTACCTGAGCTTCAGGGGCCCAGGATGAGACAGCAGGCCACATGAGAAGGGACTAGGTCTTTTAAAAGAGGAGGTTGATTGTTGCCATTTCGTGTGATGACAGGGCAGAGACTTGGAAATCATTATTTACCTAAGAAACCATGTCCCTTACCTCTCTGACTCTGTCACTAGCATAGTAATCTCATAGTATAGAGCACTGATGTCTACTAGAACTTTTTCTGATGATGAAAATATTCTATGATATGTGTGGCCATTGAGCCTTGGAAATGTGGCTAATGAAACATTTCAGTTTTTTAATTTGAATCTGAATTGTCCCACATGGCTAGTGGTTATGGAATAGTATATGGCAACTATAGAATCAAACTAGCTTTCAGTGAGCATGTATCATGTGCCTGACCTAATCTAAGAACTTCACATATACTAACTCACTTAGTCCCCATGAGAATCATAAGGAGCAGGCATTTTTCTTTTCCTTTCCTAGTATAGAAATGAGAGAACTGGGGCAGAGAGGCTTAGCATAGGGAGGAAGTGACAAATGTGGGATTTAAACCTCGGCGCTATATCCATTTAGCTTAAACAACTGTGTTGTCTCATATTTAAACCTTACATTAATCTTGTACTCCTTTTCTTGCTCACATTCATTTTTGTATGTTATTACCATAAAGAGAAACTATTGTACGCATAAAATAGATCAGCCATTCCTCTTGAGGCTTTATATGTTCTAAGATTCATGCAGAAGTTGCCATCTGGTACCCACCAGGAAAAATCTGGTCACAAAGCTATTGTGATCACAATAATACTTGAAATAAAATCAAATTTCATTTTTTATGAATAGTATTTCTTCATTTTCCACAGATCCCACCAATCCATTTGGTTTTATAGATATTTCCTTAGACATTTGCATCCTTTCCCTGTCAGACTTTTAAGTTTGCTATTCCAGATGTAGGACCACATAACTCATCTATTGTTTTTTCCTTCCTCAAAGTAACTTTTGTTTTCATTTTGGCTGTCTTGATATGGCGATGATGATAGCATTCGTCATGTTTAGGCTTACGTGATTTTTAGTCTCTGAATTTCAGTGAAAAGATTTTTTTTTCCCAGTAGACCTAGCAAAGGTCCATGATTAATCCTGATGGGCCCTGATTTAGTCATGTGATCACCTTCTCTGGACCACAACACCGGAGATGAACCCAAACCATGTTTTGAACTGTATCCTTGATAATGTTGTCCTTTTTACCTGAAATACAGTGACAAGGTACTTATCAGTCTAAGAGGTTTATTAGTAAATAAACTGTCGACCATTCATTGTAAGCTTCAAAAGCTCCATTCCTAAAAAATGTTACAGCCCCTACTTGAAATTAATGTTCCTTACCTTTTAAACTAGTAGGATATTCTATTAAAATCTCTTTCATGTGTGCTAGATCTAAAAAAAGTTTTATATATTTGCTCTCTTTCCCCTATATTTCCAGGCATATGTAAATAGCAATAATTCTAATGTAATGCTACATAATATAGATAGGCTAACTGAATTAAATATTTGCATTCCTTTTTCATTTTTTTAAAATTTTATTTATTTGACAGAGAGAGAGAGAGAGATCACAAGGAGGCAGAGCAGCAGGGAGAGAGAGAGGGGGAAGCAGGCTCCCCGCTGAGCAGGGAGCCCGATGTAGGGCTTGATCCCAGGACCCTGGATTCATGACCCAAGCCGAAAGCAGAGGCCTAACCCACTGAGCCACCCAGGTGCCCCATGATCACAGCTTTGTATAACTAGCTTTAAGTCAGGCATTGCGATGTCCCCAACTTTGGTTCTCTTGTTCAGCGATCCCCTGGCTATTTGGGGTAGGTCCTTTCTGGCTACATGCAAATTTTAGGATTATTTGTTTTAGGGCTGTGAATAATTTTGAGGGTATTTTGATAGGGATTGTGTTGAATAGGTAGAGTGCTCTGGACAACATAGGCATTTTTACGGTGTTTATTCTTCCAATCCAGGAGCATGGAATGTTTTTCCATTTCTTTGCATTTTCCTACAAGTCCTTCCTCGGTGTTCTGTAGTTTACAGTAGAGATCATTTACCTCTTTGGTTAGGTTTATTCCTAGGCATCTTATGGGTTTGGGTGCTATGGTTAATGGAATTGACACCTTCATTTCTCTTTCAACATTCACATTGTTAGTGTTTAGAGAAGCCAGAGATTTCTGGGCTTTGATTTTGGAATCCTGCACATTGCTGAATTGCTGTATGAGTTCAAGTAATTTAGGGGTGGAGGCTTTTGGGGTTTTCACAAAAAGTATATTGTCATATGTCGAGAGAGACAGTTTGACTTCTTCTATGACAACTTGAATCCCTTTTATTTGTTATTGTTGTCCAAATGCTGAAGCTAGAACTTCTAATGCTATGTTCAAGAAAAGTGGTGAGAGTGGGCATCCCTGTCCTGTTCCTGACCTTAAGGGAAAAGCTGTCAGTTTTTCCTCATTGAGAATAATGTTTGCTGTGGGCTCTTCATAGATGGTTTTTATAATATATGTTCCCTCTATCCCTATATTTTGAGGAGGTTTAAACATGAAAGGATGTTGTAATTTGCCAAATGTTTTTTTTCTGCATCAAATGAGAGGATGATATGGTCCTCGTCTTTCTTTTGTTTATATGACCTATCACATCAATTGATTTGTGAATGTTGAACCTGCCTTATATCCCAGGAATAAACCTCACCTGGTGATGTTGAACAACACTTTCAATGTACCTTGGAATCCTGCTGGCTTGTATATTGTTGAATAATTTGGTATTAGTGCTCACTAGGGTTCTTCATCTGTAATTCTCCTTTCTCTTGGGGTCTTTGTCTGCTTGGGAATCAAGGTAATGCTCGAGCTCAGAAAATGAGTTTGGAAGCTTTCCTTTCAGTTGCTTTTTTTTTTTTTTTTTTTTTTTTTTTTTTGGAAATAGCTTCTTTAGAATAGGAATGATTTATTCTTAAAATGTTTGGTAGAATTCCCCTGGGAAGGTATTGGGCCCTGGACTCTTGTTTTGTGGGGAGGTTTTTGGTTCCTGATTCAGTTTCCTTGCTGGTAATTGGTTTGTTCAGATTGCCTTTTTCTTCCTGTTTCAGACTTGGTAGATTACAAGCTTCTAGGAATGCATCTCTTTCTTCCAGATGGCCTAATTTGTTGGCATATACTTGCTGATAATATGTTCTAACAGTTCCATTTCTTTTGCATTGGTCATGATCTCTCCCATATCCTTCCTGATTTTATTAACTTAGGTTCTTTATCTTCTGTTTTGGCTACATCTGGCCAGAGGTTTATTGATCTCCTTAATTCATTCTGAGAACCAGCTGCTAGATTTATTGGTGGGCTCTGCTGTTCTACTAGTGTCTTATTTCATTGATTTCTGCTCTAATCTTTATTCTTTCGCTTGGTTTCAGCTCTATTTGCTATGCTATTTCCAGGGCTCAGTTTAGCTTGTGCATGTGAGAATTTTCTAAGTTTTTGAGAGAGCCTCAGATGGCTACATAATTCCCTCTAAAGACCAGCTTTTCAGTATCCCATAGTTTCTGAAGCAGTGTGTTTTCATTTTCATTAGTTTCAATGACTTGTTTAAGTTCTTCTTTAATTTCCTGGTTGGCACAATCATTCCTTGGCAGGATGCTCTTTGACCTTCAAATGTTTGAATTCCTTCCAAAATTCCTCTTCTGATCGGGCTCCAGTTTCAAAGCATTATTGTCTGAAAAAATGCAGGGGAAAAATCTCAGAATTTTGTTACTGGTTTAGACCTGATTTGTTACGCAGTATGTCATTTATTTATTTATTTATTATGTATTTATTAATATTTGAGTGTGTTATGTAAGTCACCAAACAGTGCAGCATTAATTTTTGATGTAGAGTTCTTAGATTCATGGTTTAAATATAACAACCAGTGTTCCATTCAGTACATGACCTCCTTAACAACCACCACCAGCCTCAACAATCTCCCCAACCCCTTTCCCTCTAAAACCCTCTGCTTCTTTAGTTTTACATTTTGTTGTGGTTCTCTCCCTTTGCAGTTCCCCCACCATCTTTTTCCCCTTCCTACTCCTAATGTGCTCCATGTGATTCCTTCCATCCCAAAGTAAGTGAAACCATATGATAATTGACTTTCTCATTGCCTGACTTCAAGGTTTATGACAAAGCCATGATCAACCAGTATGTGATCTGTTTTGGAGAAAGTTACGTTTGTACTTGATAACAGTGGCATTCTATGGTTTTATGACTGAATATTCTGTTTATAACTTTGAAGTCCAAGTCTTCTAAGGTGTCATTCAAAGCTCTTTTTTCTTTTTGAAAAATCTTCTCCTTAGGTGATCTATTTCTGTGAGTGGCGTGTTGAGATCTCTACCTATTCATGTATCATTATTAATAGGATTCTTTATTTTGATTTAAAGTTGGCTTATGTAGTTGGCTGCACCCATGTTGGGGGCATAAGATATTTACAGCTGCTAGATTTTGTTGTTGGATAGACCCTTGAGGTATGCTATTGTATCCCTCTACAGCTCTTATTACAGTCTTTGGTTTAAAATCTAACTTGTCTGATATGAGAATTGCTACATTCTTTTGAGGTCCTTCGGAATGAAGAATAGTTCTCCATCTCCTCACTTTCAGTCTGGAGATGTCTTTAGGTTCAAAATGAATGTCTTCTATACAGCATATGGATGGATCCTGTCTTCTTCTTTAAATCGGAAACACTATGACATTTCATGGGAGCATGTCCTGTTCGTGTTTTCAGTAACTATTGAGAGATCGGACTTTCTTACCATCATGTTGCCTGTGAAGTCCCTGTTTTTAGAGATTGCTTCTGTAAATGTCTGGTCTGTATTACTCTTCGGGTCTTTCTTCGTTCATAGAATCCCCATTAACATTTCTTGCAGGGCTGGTTTGTTGTTCAGATATTCTTTCAGTTTCTATGAGTCCTGGAAGGTCCTTGTCTCTCCGTCCATTCTGAATGGCAGCCTTGATGGATAACATAGTTTTGGTTGCATGTTCTTCTCCTATAGTACCTTGAATAAGCCTTGCCAGCCCTTTCTGACTTGTCAGGTTTCTGTGGATGGGTCTGATGTTTTTCTAATGTTCCTCACACTGTACATAATACATCTCTTCTCTCTAGCAGCTATCAAGATAGTTTCTTTGGCTCTAATATTTGCAGGTTTCACTATTATATGCCAGAATGTTGGTCTATTTTTATTGATCTTTAGAGGGGACCCCTTTGCCTCATGGAGAGGAGTACTTGTTTCCTTCCCCAACAAGAAAAATAGAGAAATGGGGACAGAAAATTTATCTGTGAGTGGGGCATCTGGGTGGTGCCGTGTTTTAAGCCTTTGCATTTGGCCCAAGTCATGATCTCCGGGTCCTGGGATCAAGCCCTGCATTGGGCTCTCTGATTGGCAGGGAGCCTGCTTCCCCCTCCCCCACTGCCTGCCTTTTTCTCTACTTGTGATCTCTCTCTCTGGGAAATAAATAAGTAAAATCCTAAAAAAGATAATTATTTGAGGAAATGATGGCTGAAAAATGCCTTAACCTGAGGAAGGAAGCAGACATCCAAAGAAAGGAGCCACATAAAACTCTCCAAAAAATAAAATATTACTACTAATAATAGCAATTGAAAAAATTAACAAAACCAGCTAACACCAATACATACTGCAATACAATTTGCAAAATTTAGTGATAATAAAAAAAGACTTAAAAAAGAAAAAAAAGGGGGGCGCCTGGGTGGCTCAGTGAGTTAAAGCCTCTGCCTTCGGCTCAGGTCATGATCCCGGGGTCCTGGGATCCAGCCCCGTGTGGGGCTCTCTGCTTAGCAGGGAGCATGCTTCCCCGTCTCTCTCTGCCTACTTGTGATCTCTCTCTGTCAAAATAAAATCTTAAAAAAAAAAAAAGAAAAAAAGTCTTAACATCAGAAACACAGAAATTCTTAAATTACAAGGAAAGATCCATAAGGCAAGCTGCAGATTTCTCAAAAGGAACTTGGCAAGGCGGAAGGAAGAAGCATGATACATTCAAAGTGATGAATGGGAAAAATCTGACGTCAAAAATATTGTACCCAGCAAGCATATTTTTCAGAATAGAAGGAAAGATTATTTCCCAGACAACTAAAGCTGTAAGAGTTCATCGCCACTAATGCAGCTGTGCAGAAAATATTAAAGGAGACTTCCTGAACAGAAGGGAAAGACCAGAATGAAAGACATAAAAGAACAGACAAAATCTCCAGATACAATGACAAAACAACTAATAAAATGGCACTAAATACATATCTATCAATAAATAGTCTGCATGTAAATAAACTAGGGAGTCAGAATGGAAAAAAATAAAAATAAACCAAAAAATAAGCCCTCCAATATTGTGTCTTGAAGAGACTAATTTTAGACCTGAAGACACTTACTGGTCAAAAGTGGGAGCATGGGAAATTATTTATTATGCAAATTGATGTCAAAGTATAGCCAGAGTAGCAATATTTACATCTGGCATACTAGACTTTAAAACCAAGACTGTAACAAGAGACAAAGAAGTCACTATATGCTCTAAATGGGACACCACCACAAGAATATCAAACAGTTTTAAATATTTATACACCCAATATGGAAGCACCCAAATATATATAACAAAGAATAATAAACATAAAGGAACTCATTGATAATAATAAAATAATAATATAGGACTTTAATAAAGCACCACTTATATCAATGGAGAGATCATCTAAAGAGAAAATCAACATGAAAAATAGGACTTTGAAGGACACATTGGTCCAGAAGGACTTAACAGATAAATTTAGAAGATTCTATGCTAAAATAGGAAAATACATGTTTGTTCTTTTTAAGTACATGTGATATATCTGGTAGCTCAAATATTAGGATACATATCAGGCCTCAAAAAGTACAAAAAGATTGATACCATACTGTGCATATGTTCTGAACACAATGCTATGAAAATTGAAATGAACCACAAGGAAAAAAAAATGGAAAGACCACAAATACTAGAAGGTTAGACAACATGCTATTAGACAATGAATGGATAAATGAAATCAGAGGAGAAATTAAAAAAAATAATACATGGAAACAAATGAAAATGAAAACACAAGGGTCCAAAACAATTGATATGTAGCCTATAATGGTCCTAAGAGGGAAATAAATAGGAATGCAGATTAACTTAAGAAGCAAGAAAATGTTCAGATAAACAACCTAAACTTACACCTAAAGGAGTTTGAAAATTAAACCTAAAGCCAGCAGAAGGAAGGTGGTGATAAGTATTAGAACAAAAATAAATTTTAAAAAACCTAAAAAATAATAATCAATACTACAGATCAATAAAAGCAGGAGTTGGTTCTTTGGGAAAATTAATGAAATTAATAAACCCCTAATCAAACGTAACAAATAAAAGAAGAAAACACCCCCCCAAAAAGACACAAATGAGAGAGGAGTAAAACTTATCTACAAAAATACAAGTATAAGAGAATTTTATGGAAAATTATATGTCAACAAACTGGATAACTTGGGAGAAATGGTAAGCTATTAGGACCATATGAATAACCAAAATTGAAACAGAAAGAAATATAATGCTGGAACAGACTGATACCAGGAAGGAAATTGAGTCAGCAATCACAAGGCTCCCAACAACAACAACAACAAAATGTCCAGGTCCAAATGGCTTCACAGATGAATTCTACCATATGTAAAGAAGAGTTAATACCTATTCTACTGAAACTATTCCAGAAAAATACAGCAGTAAGGAAAGCTTCGAAATTCATTCTATGAGGCCACCATTATTACCCTGATACCAAAACTCAATAAAGACAGCACTAAAAAAGATAACTGGAGGCAATATCCTCATAGAGGTGGATGCAGAAATTCTCAGGAAAATACTGAATCCAACACTACATTCAAAGAACCATTCACTACAACAAAGTGGAATTCATTCTTGCATTGCAAGGTTGGATCAATATTTGCAACTCAATGAACATGATACACTACATTAATAAACACAAGGATGAGGACTATATGAGTCTTTAAATAAATGTAGAAAATGTTATTGACAAAGTACAACATGAACATAATATACCACATTAATAAACACAAGGACAAGAACCATATGTATCTTTCAATGTAGAAATCTTAATTGGCAAAGTATGACATCCACCAATGATAAAACATACTCAACAAACTAGATTTAGAGGGAAAACACTGCAACATAATATATCTCATATATGAAAATCCACAACTAATACCATACTCAAGGGAGAACAAGTTAGAGCTTTTTTTTTTTTTTTTTTCCCCTATGATCAGAAACAAGAGAGCGATGCCCATGCCCCCACTGTTATTTAACATAGTATTGCAAGTCTTACCCACAGCAACCAGAAAACACAAAGAAACACAAGGCATCCAAATAGTGAAAGAAGAAGTAAAATTTTCAATGTTGGCACAAGACATAGTACTCTATGTAGAATACCCAAAAGGCGCCACCAAAAAATTGCTGGAAATGATACACAACTTCAGTAAAGAAACAGGATACAAAAATCAACATATAGCAAAATTTGCATTTCTATATACATCAATAGTGAAGCAACAGCAAGGTAAATCAAGGAACAAGTCCCATTTACAATTACATCAGAAACATTAAGATACCTAAAAATACATGTTACCCAAAGAGGTAAAAGACCTGTACTATGAAAAGTATAAAATGCTGGTGAAAGAAGTTGAAGATGGCAAAAAGAAACAGAAAAACATTTCATGCTCATGGATTAGAAGAACAAATATAATTAAAATATCTAAATCATCCAAAGTAATCTACAAATTTAATGCAATCCCTATCAAAATATGCCAGAAGTTTTTCATAGAGATAGAATAAACATCCTAAAATTTGTATGGAGCCACAGAAGACCATGAATAGTAAAGCAAACTTGAAAAGAAAAGCCCTGGGGTTCTAATGCATGCTAAGATTCAGGATATTGTATTGTGTACTTGAAAGTTGCTAAGAGAGTATACCTTCCATGTTCTCAACAATAAAAAAACTGTTGAAATTTTGTGAAAATTCCGTGAAAAGAAAAAAAGAAAATTAAGGACAGAGAGTTACCACGTTCCAGACTTCCAGTTATTTTACAAATTGTAGTGATGAAGACCGTGTGTATAGTACTGGCACAGAAACAGGCACATAGATCAAAGGAACATAATAGAAACCCAGAAACGAACCCAAAACTATATAGTCAGCTGATCTTTGACAAAGCAGGAAAGAATACCCAGTGGGGGGGTGGTGGTCGCAGGCAGTATTTCAATAAATGTGGTTGGGAAACTGGAAAGTAACATGAAAAAGAACGAAACTGGACAACTTCCATACACCATAGACAAAAATGAATTCAAAACCGATTAAAGACCTTTATGTGACACAGGAAACTATAGAAGTCCTAGAAGAATACAAGGCAGTAATCTCTTTGATGTCAGACTTAGCAACATCTTACATACCTATGTCTCCTAAGGCAAGGGATACAAAGGCAAAAGTAAATAATTGGCATTTCATTAAAACAAAAAGGTTCTGCACAACTAAGGAAACAATCAACAATAGTAAAAGCAAACTATGGAATTGGAGGACATCATTGAAAATGACTTATTTGATGAAGAGTTAGTATCCAAAAATATAATGAACTTATAAACCTGAATACCCGTTAAAGAATAACTTACTTAAAAATGGGCAGACTTACCCCCGCCCCAAGGAAGACATCCAGAGGGCCAATAGACATGAAAAGATGCTCGACATCACTCATCATTAGGGAAACACAAATGAAAATCAAGATGAGATGTCCCCTCAGGAATCTGAAAAATACATATTTGGTTCCGTACTAAACTGACTCTTAATACATCCCTGCAAACTTGTAAATAAATTATAAGAACTCCTTTCCAATCTTGCCCTGGTACCATATTGAACTATTAGTGACTTATATTACAATAGTCAAGTCTCTGCGGACTTTCCCAGGTGAGCACACACATAAGAGAAGTCTAACCTTTACTCTCTAGGAAATGAAGAACTGCCACATCCAAAATGCTTCGGCTGGAGCCCATTGAAAATGTTTTCATTGGTCTGGCAGTGTGCAAGTATTCAGGACAGGTGCCAGCACAAATTCCAAGTAACTCCTTCCCTGAGACAAGGAATGATAATGACACAGGTAAGGTAGCCTGATAACGGGTACCTCAGCACTGGGCTGGTTACATAGAGTTGATCCGACTACAGGCCCCACCCACTAATGAAAGCTTCTCAGGGGACAATGCGGGGAAATTGCCCTGTAGTTTGGTGTTACTTCATCTCTGAGAAATGTCTCATATATGTCAATTCAAGCCCAAGGAAGACCCACACTTGGCCACTAACAACAGAGGGACCAAACAGTGCCCACAACTGGAAAGGGATCCAATTCAGACAACTGAATCCGAAAGGACAACTGGTTTAGCCACAACACCAGGTGCACACAACACACACAGGGGACACGTCTGAAGCATCAGCTGATGGTGAAATGGCCAAATTGCACTTCAAGACAGGACAGAAGCTCTTTTTTATAAGGCCACTAATTGCAAGAAGAGGAGACATAGATGACAGTCTTAACACGCAGAAAGAGACACAGAGAATTGAGCAAAATGAGAAGACAAAGAAATACATCCCGAATGAAAATCAGAAAAGAACCAGCCAGACACCACAATGAATGAAACAAGGTCAACTAATATGCCTGATAAATAAGTTAAAGTAGTGATCATATTGATATTCATGACCCTTGAGAGAAGAGTAGAGGATATCAGTAAGATCCTCAACAAACAGAGAGAGAAACAGATAAAGAGGAATTACTTAGTGATAAAGAACACAATAAATGAAATTTAAAATACAATAGATGTAATAAATAGCGGGCAAGAGGAAGCAGAAAAATGAATCAAATGACCTGGAGGACAGAAGAATAGAAATTAAACTGAGCAGCTGAGAGTAAAAAATACAAAATGACAACAGACTTAGGGGCTCCTGGGTGGCTCCGTCCAGTAAGCATTCAAATCTTGATTTCATCTCAGGTCCTAATCTCAGAGTCCTGGGATCAAGCTCCAAGTTGGGTTCCCTGCTCAGTGAGGAATCTGCTTCTCTCCTTCTTCCTCCTTTTGTCCCTCCCCTGCTTGCCCTCTCTCTCTCTGTCTCTCTCTTTCTCTCTCTCAGACTCTCTCAAATAAAACTTTAAAAAATAAAAAAATTTAAAAAATTTAAAAAACCACAATTGAATAGACTTGGGGGGCACCTGGGTGGCTCAGTGGGTTAAGCCTCTGCCTTCGGCTCAGGTCATGATCCCAGGGTCCTGGGATCCAGCCCCACATCGGGCTCTCTGCTCAGCCGGGAGCCTGCTTCCCCTTCTCTCTCTCTGCCTGCCTCTCTGCCTACTTGTGATCTCTGTATGTCAAATAAATAAATAAAATCTTAAAAAAAAAGAATAGACTTAGGGATCTCAGCAATATAAAGTGTAATAACGTCTTCATTTTGGGGAACTCAGAAGAACATAAAGAAGTGGCAGAAAATGTATTTGATGAAATAATGGGTAACAATTTCCAAAATAAGGGGAAGGAAACAAATCCAGATGCAGGAGACACAGAAAGCATCCAACAAAATCATCTGCAAAAAGTCCACTTTAAGATATATGTATTAAAATGGGAAAAATACTAAAAAATAATTCATAATTAATTAAAATGTCAAAAAGTAGTGATAGAGACCTTTAAACACAATAAGCACTGGGTGTTGTATATGTAAGTGATGATGCACTAAATCATATTAATGAAATCGATATTACATTGTACATTAACCAACTAAAATTTAGGCAAAAATTTGAAGCAAACCATAAATAAGTAGAACAAATAAATAAATAAATAGCAGTAAGAAGAAAGAAAGCAGTTACATACAGGAGACACCGCATCAGGCTATCAGCTAATATTTCAGCAGAAAAATTGTCCAGAGGGGAATGGCCCAATATATTCAAAGAGCAGAAAGGAGGAAATATATAGCCAAGATTACTGTAACCATGAAGGGTATCACTGAGATTATAAGGAGAGATAAATAGTTCCCAGACATGCAAATTTAAAGGAATCAGTGACCCCTGAAATAACCCTACTGAATGGGAATGAAAAAGTGTAATTAAAAGTGAGAAAATCAGAAAGCACAAAGACATGAAAAAATAAGTGTATTTCAAAATATCAGTCAGCAGTCACAGAAAATTAAAGGATATAAAACATGACCCCATACAACTAACCTGTAAGTGGAATGGAAGTAAAAATGTATTTACCTGCATTACCTCACCTTCATATGGACTGTTATATGCTGAACAAGTTAGAGAAAAAAAAATGGTAACCACATATAAAAGACAATAATCGATATGCCAAATATAAAGAAAATGAATTCACTGAAGAAAGCCAGCAAACTGTGAAAAGAGCAAAAGAAAAAGATAAGACAAGGTGCCAGTTTCCCAGGGAAACAAAAAGATAACTATAAAATCATCATAAATACCCCAGAAATAGATCCAAGGACTGAGAAAACAAACTCCATGTCTGAAAGGACAGAAGAAACATCAGACGGTGTTTGGTGGAGAAGTGGATTCTGGCTGAAAGGGAGGAGCAGGACCTATGATCATAAAAAAAGGTGAGAGAGGACTCACAGGATAACTCATAGAAATATTTTCCCCACGGGTCTGGCTTACAAAATGAGACAGACTGAATATCTTGATTTCTTTTAACCAGGGAGACGTACTGCCTGGAGTTTTAAACGTCAGTGGTCTTGGCTGGGATGGAGCCTTGAGAGCACTGGGCTGCCCCTCGAAGGAAGGAAGGCAAACAGCCTAGGACAAACAGACTGAGAGGCAACATTCACAGAGATGACTCTCCAGGAACAAAGGAGACAGCTGACACCACTCCCATATCAACAGAGAGCACCAGCAGGAAGCAGTGCAGCCCCAAAACAGGCTGCCTAACTTGCTTACACCAAGCTCCATACCCTTGTGTTCTACGTTGCTGCCCATCTCTGTCATGCTTTTCTCAGTTCCAGCATCATTGCCCCTCAAGCAGAAAACAAGCACACATGCCCCACACCATGTTTCTTTACAAGAGAGCTCCTCAGGTCCTCAGTTTTTAAAGAAGTGGTTTCAGTTCTCATCTCACGAGTGGACAAGAGCACACCTAGTTAAAACTCACCACATTCAGGGGTACCTGGGTGGCTCGGTGGGTTGAGTCTCTGGTCATGATCAGCTCAGCTCAGGTCATGATCTCAACAGTCCTGGGATTGACCCCACATCCAGCTCTCTGCTCAGCAGGGAGCCTGCTTCCCCCTCTCTCTCTGCCTGCTGCTCTGTCTACTTGTGATCTCTCACTCTCTGTCAAATCAAATAAAAAAAAAAAAAAAACAAAAACAAAAACCTTCAAAACAAAACAACTCACCACATTCAGGCTCAGTAACAAACACTGCCCACAGCAGACAAGGAGCTCCTCTGGATGACTGGTGGGAAGGATGGATCAGCCAAAACAAAAGAGCAGAGTTCGCGAAGCACACAACTATTTAGAATAGCACCAAAAACTATGATACAAACAGGAATAACCTTAACTGACAGGGTGAAATACCTGTACTCTGAAAACTACAAAACACAGATGAATGAAATTGAAGAAAATGCAAAGAAGTGGAAAGATAATTCCATGCTCATTGTTAGGAAGCACTGCAATTCATTTTTCTTTCTCAAGTTTTTATTGAAATTCTAGTTACTTAACATATAGTATAATATTGGTTTTAAGAGTAGAATTTATTTATTTTTAAAGAGTTTATTTATTTATTTAACAGCGAGAGATACCACAAGTAGGTGAAGAGGCAGACAGAGAGAGAGGAGGAAGTAGGCTCCCTGCCGAGCAGAGCCCAATGCGGGCTCGATCCCAGGACCCCCGGATCATGACCTGAGCCGAAGGCAGAGGCTTTAACCCACTGAGCCACCCAGGCGCCCCAAGAGTAGAATTTATTAATTCATCCATTATATTTTACACCCAGTGCTCATCCCAACAAGCACCCTCCTAATAACCCATTATACACTTAGCACATGTCCTGTCCACCTCCTCTCCAGAAACCCTCAGTATGTTCTCTATAGTTGAGTCTCTCTCTCTCTTTTTTTTTCCCATTTTATTTATTTTTTCAGTGTAACAGTATTCATTCTTTTTGCACAACACCCAGTGCTCCATGCAAAACGTGCCCTCCCCATTACCCAACACCTGTTCCCCCAACCTCCCACCCCTGACCCTTCAAAACCCTCAGGTTGCCCCAACCTCCCACCCCTGACCCTTGAAAACCCTCAGGTTGTTTTTCAGAGTCCATAGTCTCTTATGGTTCGCCTCCCCTCCCCACTGTCCATAGCCCCCTCCCCCTCTCCCAATCCCACCTCCCCCCAGCAACCCCCAGCTTGTTTTGTGAGATTAAGAGTCATTTATGGTTTGTCTCCCTCCCAATCACTTTTTGCAAGGTATTTCAGATGTGCTTTTTGTTTTGATTTGTTTTGTTTTTAACATTCAATTGCCAGCATATAGTACATCATTAGTATCAGATGTAGTGTTCAATGATTCACTAGCTGTTTATAACACCCAGTGCTCATCCCATCATCTGCCTCCTTCACACCCTAACCTCCTTAACTTCCAGTCACCCCAGGCCCTAACTGATCCCCTCTGCAACCTTTAGTCTGTTTCCTGGAGTCCAGAGTCTCCCATGGTTTGTCCCTCTCTCTGATTCCTTCCCATTCAGTTTCCCTCCCTTCCCTTATGGTCCTCTGAGATATTTCTTACATTCCAGATATGAGTGAAACCATATGATAATTGTCTTTCTCTACTTGATTTATTGCACCAAACGTTATCCCCTCCATTTCCATCTATGGCGATGCAAATGCTGGGTATTCGTCCTTTGTGATGGCTGAGTAATATTCCATTTTCTATATGGGTCACGTCTTTATCTATTCTTCTCTTAAAGGAAATCTTGGCTCCTTCCAGATTTTGGCTGTTGTGGACATTGCTGCTGTGAACATGGGGGAGCATGTGCCCTTCCTACTCATTACATCTATATCTTTGGGGTGAACAGCTAGTAAGTAGTACAGTGGATGTGTTATGGGATACCTCCACTTTTTTTTTTAAAGATTTTATTTATTTATTTGACAGAGAGAGAGATCACAAGTAGGCAGAGAGGCAGGTAGAGAGAGAGGAGGAAGCAGGCTCCCTGCGGAGCAGAGAGCCTGATGCGGGGCTCGATTCCAGGACCCCGAGATCATGACCTGAGCCGAAGGCAGCGGCTTAATCCACTGAGCCACCCAGGTGCCCCGATACCTCCACTTTTAATGTCTTGAGGAACCTCCAAACTGTTTTCTAGACTGGCTGCCCAAGCTTGAATCCAAACAACAGTGTAAGAGGGTTCTCCTTGCTCCATGTCCTCTCCAAAACTTGTTTCCTGTCTTGTTAATTTTAGCCATTCTAGCTGGTGTAAGGTGGTATCTCATTGTGTTTTGATTTGAATTTCCCAGATGGCTAGTGATGTGGAGCATTTTTTCATGTGCCTATTACCATTTTTATGTCTCCTTTGAAGAAGTGTCTGATCATGTCTTCCGCCTGTTTCTTGATTGGATTATGCGTTTTCTGGGGTTGAGTTTAATATGTTCTTTATGGATCTTGGATATAAGCCCCTTATCAATTATTTCATTTACAAATATCCTCTCCCAATCCTTGGATTGCCTTTTAGTTGTGTTGATTGTTTCCTATGCTGTGCAAAAGCTTTTTATCTTGAGAAACAGTAGTTCGGTTTTGCTTTTGTTTTCCTTGCCTTTACAGATGTGTGTTGCAAGAAGTTGCTGTGGCTGAGGTTGAAGAGGTTGCTGCCTGGGTTCTCCTCTAGGATTTTGAAGGATTCCAATCTCACCTTGAGGTATTTCATCCATTTTGAATTTATTGTTTCATATGGTGTAGGAGAATAGACCAGTCTCATCCTTCTCTATGTGACTGTACAATTTTTCCAGCACCATTTATTGAAGACCCTGTCTTTTTTCCATTGCATATTCTTTCCTTTAATGAAGATTAGTTGATCATAGACATGAAGGTCCATGTCTGGTCTGTATTCTGTTCCATTGAGTGATGAGTCTGTTTTTGTGTCACTACCATGCTGTCTTGGTGATCACAGCTGTGTAAACTAGCTTGAAGTCAGGCATTGTGATTCAGGGTCTTTTCTGGTCCATGAAAATTTCAGAATTTTTTTATTGTCTGTGAAAAATATTGGTGGTATTTTGCTAGTTATTGCGCTGACTGTGTAGGTAGCTCTGGTTAGCACAGACAGTTTCACAATGTTTTTTCTTCCAGTCTATGAGCATGGAATGGTTTTCCATCTCTTTCTGTCTTCCTCAGTTTCCCTCATAAGTGTTCTGTAGTTTCTACAGTAGAGATCTTTTACATCTTTGGGTATGTTTATTCCTATGTATCTTATGATATTTGGTGGTATTGTAAATGGAGTCAACTCCCTAACTTCTCTTTCCATTCACATTCTTAGTTTATAGAAAAACAACTGATTTCTGTGCATTGATTTTGAATCCTTAAATATTGCTGATTGTTGTATGAGTTCAGGTAATTTAGGGGTCAAGTCTTTTGGGTTTTCCACATAAAGTAGATTGTCATATGCAAGGGAAAAGAGTATGACTTCTTCTTTGCCAATTGTTATTGTTGTTCAAATGCTGAGGCTAGGATTTCTAGTACTATGCTGAACCACAGTAGTGAGAGTGGGAAAGTTTTCAGTTTTTCCCCATTACTAGTGATATTTGCTGTGGGCTTTTCATAGATGGCTTTTATGATATGAGATATGTTCCCTCTACCCCTCTATTTTGAGAAGTTTTAATCAGGAAAGGATGTTGTATTTTGCCAAATGATTTTTCTGCATCAGTTGAGAGGATGGTATGGTTCCCGTCTTTCCTTTGTTTATATGATAGATCACATTTGACTTGTGAATGTTGAACTACCTTTGTGTCCCAGGAATCAACCTTACATGGTCGTTGTGAATAACTTATTTATTTATTTAACTTTATTTTATTCTTTCAGTGTTCCAAGATTCATTGTTTATGCTAACTCTTTTACTGTTCCTTGGGATGGATGTGAGGGCGATTTGGCTGCAACATCTGTCACCCCATTGATTGCCAGGGTTGATTCGGCTGATCTGGCTGGGTAGGCAGGTGTCCCCTTCCTCCCTCACTGCTCCATGCACATCCCTCCCTAAGCTGCACGCTCGGTCGAAGAGGACCACTTCCCTGATAGAGGAGACCATTCTTTGGTGAAGGGTATACAAATAGCTGTGCTCCCCTGCTAGAACCTCCAAACAAGCTCTCAAGGTCCATTAATGTACCTTGGGATATTATTGGCTAGTATCTTCCTGAATATGTTGGTGTTCAAAAGGTTATTCGTTCATAATTCTCCTTTTGATGGGGTCTTTTTCTGCTTTTGGGAACAATGTAAAGCCTCTTAAAATGAGTTTGGAAGCCATCCATCTATTTCTATTTTTTGGAAACAGCTTCAGTAGAATAGGTATGAATATATATTTTTTTCAATATTTGATAAAATTCTCCTGGAAGCTATCTGGCCATGGACTTTTGTTTTGTTTTGTTTTGTTTTGTTTGGAAGTTTTTGGTTGCTGTTTCAATCTCCTCTCTGGCTATTCATCTGTTCAGATTGTCTGTTTCTTCCTGTTTCAGACTTGGTAGATTATAAGTTTCCAGGAATGCATCTATTGCTTCCAAATGGCCTAATTTGTTCGCATATATTTGCTGATAATATGCTCTAACAATTCTCTACTTCTTTTGCATTAGTCATGATCTCTCCCTTTTCCTTTCTGATTTTATTAATTTGAGTCCTTTATCTTTTCTTTTGGCTACGTCTGGCCAGAGGTTTATCGATCTTATTAATTCGTTCAGAGAACCAGTTTCTACTTTTGGTATCTGCTCTGTTCTTCTAGTTTCTATTTCATTGACATCTGCTCTAATCTTTATTCTTTCTCTTATACTGCTTGGTTTCAGCTCCATTTGCTGTTTTTTCTCTAGGTCCTGTAGGTGTAACGTCAGCTTGTGCACTTTGGATTTTTCTAATTTTTTTTTTTTTTTTTTTTTTTGGAGAGAGCCTTGAATAGCCATGTAATTCCCTCTAAGTATCACCTTTTCAGTATCC
This sequence comes from Meles meles, assembly GCF_922984935.1. NCBI lineage: Eukaryota > Metazoa > Chordata > Mammalia > Carnivora > Mustelidae > Meles > Meles meles. Next base: position 1,085,351 of record NW_025721612.1, read on the forward strand.
CATATGTTTTGAACCAATGTGCTTTTATTTTCATTATAAATTCTTCTTTAATTTCCTGGTTGACCCAGTCATTCCTTTTTAGGATGCTCTTTAACCTCCAAATGTTTGAATTCCTTCCAAATTTCCTCTTCTGATTGATTGGGTTCCAGTTTGAAAGTATTATTTTCTGAAAAAAAATGCCAGGGAAAATCTCAAACTTTTGGTATTGGTTGAGAACTGATTTGTGACCCAGTATGTGATCTTTTTTTTTTAAAGTTTTTATTATGTTATGTTAGTCGCCATATAGTACATCATTATTTTTTGATGTAGTGTTCCAAGATTCATGGTTTACATATAACACCAATTGCTCCATGCAATATGTATTCTCCTTAATATCCACCACCAAGCTCTCCCATCACCCTAACCCCCTCCACTCTAAAACCCTCATTTTGTTTCTCAGAGTCATAGTCCCTCGTGGTTCATCTCCCCATCTGATTGCCTACCTCACTTTTCCCTTCCCTCTTCTACTGTCCTCCATGTTATTCCTAATCTTCCAAAAGTAAGGGAAACCAAGTAACAATTGACTTTCTCTGTTTGACTTTTTTCTCTCAGCATAATCTCCCCCAGTCCTATTCATGTTGATGCAAAATTGGGTATTTATCCTTTCTGATGGCTGACTAATATCCCATTGTCTATATGGACCACATCTTCTTTATCCATTCATCTGTTGTGGGGCATCTCATCAATTTCCACAGTTTGGCTATTGTGGACATTCCTGCTATGAACAATGAACATTGGAGTGCATGTGGCCACTACATTTCTATCTTTGGGGTAAATACCTAGTAGTGCAATTGGTAGTCCATAGGGTAGTTCTGTTTTTAATGTTTTGAGGAATCGCCACAGTTTTCCAAAGCGGGTACACCAACTGGCATTCCAGAAAAGGTAAAGAGGGTTCCCCTTCTCCGCATCCTCTCCAACATTTGATGTTTCTTGCCATGTTGATTTTTGCCATTCTAACTCTTGTAAGGTAGTTTTGATTTGAACTTCCCTGATGACTAATGATAATGAATATGTTTTCATGAGTCTGTTAGCCATTCATGTCTTCATTGGAGAAGTGTCTGTTCATGTCTTCTGCCCATATTTTGGATTCATTATCTGTTTTGTGGGTGTTGAGTTTGAGAAGTTCTTTATATATCTTTGATAACAGCCCTTTGTAGTGTCATTTGTAAATATGTTCTCGCATTCCTGGGTTGCCTATTAGTTTTGTTGACTGTTTCCTTTGTTGTGCCGAAGCCTTTTATCTTGGTGAAGTCCCAAACCTTCCTTTTCACTTTTTTTTTCCCCTTGCCTTTGCAGACATGTCTTGAAAGAAGCGGCTCTGGCTGATGTCAGAGTGGTTACTGCCTATGTTCTCTTCTAGGTATTTGATGGTTCCTGTTTCACATTGAGGTCTTTCAGCCATTTTGAGTGTATCTTGGTGTATGGTGTAAGAGATGGTCAAATTTCATTCTTCTGTACATGTTGTCCAATTTATCGAGGAGATTTTTTTTCCAGATATTTTTTCTTCGTTTGTCAGAGATTATTTGATCATAGAGTTGAGGGTCTATATCTGGGTTCCTGACACTGTTCCTTTGGTCTATGTGTCTGGTTTTATGCCAGTACCGTACTGTCTTGGTGATCACAGCTATGTAATAACTTGGAATAAACATAACCAAAGAGTAAAGGATCTGTACTTGAACTACCAAACACTCATGAAAGAAACTGAAGAAGCCACAAAAGGATGGGAAAATATCATATGTTCATGGATCAGAATATTTAACATTGTTAAAATGTCCATGCTACCCGGAGTAATCTATACTTTCAGTGTCATCCCAATCAAAATACCATCTGCATTTTTCAAGGTGCAGGCACAAATAATCTAAAATGTGCATGGATCCAGTAAAGACCTCAAATTGCCAAAGAAATTTTGAAAAAGAAAACAAAGCTGGGGCATCACATTGCATTTTTTCCAGCTTATTACAAAACTGTGGTCAACCCGTATGTGACATATTTTGGGAGAAAGATCTGTGTACACTCAATCAGAATGGCATTTTGTGCTTTTAGGGTTAAATGTTTTCTTTATATCTTTGAAGTACATCTCTTTCATTGTGTCATTCAATGCTCATTTTTTTAAACAGTTCACTACTTAGATGATCTATTTCTGTGAGTGGGGTATTGAGGTCTCCAACTATTAATATATGATGATGATGATGGTGGTGGTGGTGATGACTCTTTTTTTTTTTTTTTTTTTTTTTTGATTAACAGTTAGCTTATGGAGTTGGCTGCTCCCATTTTTGGGACTCAGATATTTACAGTTGCTAGATTTTGCTGTTGGATAGACCCTTGAAGTATGATACGGTATCCCTCTACATATCTTACTAGAGTTTTTGGTTTAAAATCTAATTTGTCTGATACAACTATTGCTACCCCAGTTTGTTTGTTTGTTTGTATTTCTTTAGGTCCTTTAGAATGAAGAATAGTTGTCTATCCCCTCACTTTCAGTCTGGTGGTGTCTTTAGGCTCAAAATGAGACTTTTGTATACAGCATATGCATGGGCCCTGTCTTGTCTTTTTATTCATGGGAGCATGTAGCCTGTCCACGTTTTGAGTAACTATTGAAAGTTACGATTCTATTGACATCATGTTGCCTGTGAAGTCCCTGCTTGTATAGATTGTCTCTGTAAATTTCCGGTCTATATTACTCTTGGGGTCTCCCTGCTTTTATAAAATTCCCCTTACTATTTCCTTCAGGGCTGCCTTGGTGGTCACATATTCTTTCACTTTTATTGTGTCCTGGAAGCTCCTTGTCTCTTCATCCATTCTGAATGATATCCTTGCTGGATAACATATTTTTAGCTCCATGTTCTTCTCATACAGTGTCCTAATTATGTCCTCCCGGTCTTGTCTGGCTTATCAGCTCTCTGTGGACAGGTCTGATGTTATTCTCATGTTGCCCTCTCTGTACATAATAAATATCATCCCCCAAGAAGCTATCAAAAAATCTTCTTTGGCTCTGATATTTGCAGGTTTCACTATTATGTACCTAGGGATTTTGTCTATTTTTATTGATCTTGGGTGGGGTCCACTCTTCCTCATGGGCATGGATGCTTGTCTCCTTCCCCAGATTAGGGCAGTTCTGTGCTTGATTTGACGTTGTCTTGAATGCTTTCCTCAAACCTAGCTATTGACTTCATGATTGCTACCCTGAAGTCCATCTCTGAGATTTTTGTTTATATCAATACCCATTAGATCTGTGGCCGGGACCACTGTCTCTGGTTCTTTTCCTTGTTGGGCATTCTTCCCCCTAGTCATCCTCTTGAGGTATTCTTGAGGGAACATACAAACTCCAAAATATCAACCACAACCCAAGTAAAATGCACCTAAGAAAAAAATCTGAAAGGGTCAAAATCTATCACAGATAAACTATCAAAGCTAAGATGATCCAAAACAATTAAAAAGGAAGAACAAAGGAAAGAGGGGAAGAAACAAGAGGGGGCTGGGGTGGAAACAGCAGGATGATCTCCCTGTTCTTGCTTGATTTTTGGTGTTAGAAAGCACTGTATCCCAAAATTGTAAAGAAGTCAGAACTTACAAATATAGCACAATAAAATTGAATTGGGTGAAATATAGGGTGGTGTAGGGTATAAACCTATAAAACATAATGATAAAAGAAAATAAAAGTTAAGAAGAGACCTCAAAACATAGGTTGGGAAATGTGAATCTATTTTAAATGGGATCAGGGTTAAAAATAAAAGAATTTAAAAAATAAGTAAGAAAAGAAACTGAACAGAAATGTAAAATTATAGCCTGAAGTATAAGTGAGTCCTGAGGGATCACCTAGAGCTCCCTTTATTATTTTCCCCTGGTGCTGGAGTTTTATAGGTCTGTGGGATATAAGCTTATCATTTATCTGTGCTTCCTGTCTGTCTTCTGGGAGAGGGGCCTGCTGCTTGCCTTCTCAGATGTCTTTGCCTTGGTGGAGTTGCCTACCCCTTGTTAGACGGATGGGATTAATATGAGCTGATTGGCTGCTCAGCTATTTTTCTGTGGCATCTTTCTGCTTCTCTTTAGAGGGTCAGAGGAAACCTGGCGGTGCAGAAATTCCCAGCCCAGAGCAGCAGCCACACAGTCTGTCCCCACTTTTGCAATAAATCCTGCAGGTCAATCTTTGTCCACCAGAGGTGTCACGGGGAGCTGTGAAGGTCTCTGAGATGTGTGGCTTTGCGATTGCTAGTGGTTGTGGGCTCACACTTGTACCCTTCCTATGCAGTTCCTAGGTGACAGTGAGGGGGGCACTGCAGCATCTCCTCGTGGGCTACACTGCTTGAGGTCTGTCCCCGTTACAGGCACTAACATCCCTTAGGATGTTAGACAGTTCGCAACTTCTTGTCTTTTCAGGGTGGTCAGGCAGAGGGCAGTCTCACTACCAACTCGGCTAATAGTTTATTGTGTCTGGAACTGAAAAGTCCAGTCTGGGCTCAGTGACCATAACCAGTCTCCCTGCTCCACTGCTTGGGGACTCTATCGGCTGGGGCTCCCCCATTCCTTCTGAATCTCCTGGAATCCTTAGACCACAATGATCCCATTAGAGTTCTGCCCTGCTTGTCCCCTGTGCCCTTTTCAGAAGGGGGTATCTCTAACTTGAGCAGATTTCCAATGTCTCCATTTGTATTCTCCTGTGTTACATCACTTTCCGGTGGCCAGCTTTTGGGGCGCCCCAGCCTTCCATTTATCTTCAGTCATTTCCCCAGAAGACTCCACTTTCCATACCTAATTCTCTGCTTGTGGAGATCCAGATAAATATTCCATCTCAGGCTGAATTTGTGTGTGTTCAGAATGGCTTGATAGATATCCAGCTAACTTTGAGGAACCAGATTAAACAACCTCCCTACTCAGCAGCCCTCTTGCCCAAGAAACAATGTTTTCTAATGTAAGTCCTCTGCAAATGTCCACACTGTACATAGACGTGAGCATAGGGTGATTTTTTTTTCCTTTTGGATTTTCTTTTTAATTGAATATTTTTTTGTCTTCAAAAAGTTTTATACTTACTATATAATAAACACTTCATTACATTATTATTTTTCCCAAAACAACATGATTTCTTTAAAATTTCTTTTCAGCGTTCCAGAGTTCATTGTGTATGCACCACCCCCAGTGCTCCATGCAATGCGTGCTCTCCACATACCCACCACCAGGCTCTCCCAGCCTCCCAAACCCCCTTCTCTCCAAAATCCTCAGTTAGTTCCTCAATTGAAATTTAAGAAATCTTATTATGTAAAACAAATAGATAAGTGGAAAAAGAAAAATTGGTATATATTCACAATGGAAAATTAGCCATAAAAAAAAAAAGGATGAAATTTTTTGCCATTTGGAACATGGATGGACCCAGAAGCTGTGCACTTAAATGAAATAGGTAAGACTGAAAAGACAAATACTATAGGATTTCACTCCTGTATGGATTCTGAAAAGCAAAACAAATGAATAAACAACCAATCCAAAAGCAAAATCAGAATGTAAATATAGAGAACAAACGACAGTTCTCAGAGGGGTAGTGAGGGGCGTGGGAGAAATGGGTGAAGGCATGTAGGACACACAGACTTCCCGTTGTGGGATGATTAAGTCTCAGGGATGAAAGGCACAGCATAGGGTGTATGGTCAATGGTATTCTAATGCTGTATCTGGTGACGGATGGTAGCTCTACTTGTGTTCCTAATAGTATAAGGTGAAAAGTTGTCCAATCATTATAACGTTCACCTGATGTGAACAAAATATTGTGTGTCAACTGTGCTTCAAAAAATGAGTCAGAATGTACATGAATATAACAGACATGGGTTTGTCCAGGTGCCATTCTCCTCAGTCTGCCGGTCTAGGGGCCGAAGGTAACTGGTCTCTTGGGGAGAGCCCACTCTTCACTTTTGTGGTAATTTTACTTTTAGTTCTCCTCTTTGCAGATTTCCATTTCGGTTTCCTGGGACAGTGTTTTCCTGTGTGCCCCTTTAGTTGATGTTCAGTCCTAGGCCACATGCAATTCTTCTCTTTACGGTCCACACCAGGAAGCCTGTCTCTCCCTTGTTTTCAGAGAACACATCTCTGCTCTTAATCTTCACTCCCCTGAGCTGTAGGGCCTGTGTATCTGCTCAGGGACAAGACAGCTCCATCTGGAGCTTACTCTTTCAACAAATAATATAGGGGACCCTCCTATGTGCTGCTGGGGAACAATTATGGAAGGTTCCTGAAGATTTTACTTTTTTTTTTTTTTTAAGTTTCAGGAGTACAATTTACTGATGTATCTGTCGCATTGAATACCTAGGGCTCATTCCATCAAGTGCCCTCCTGAATGCCCATCACCCAGTAACCCCATGTCTCAGCCACCTCCCTTTAGCAACCCTCAGTTTGTTCCCTATTGTTGAATCTCTCTCATATGATGTGCATCCCTCTCTATTTTCATCCTGTTTTATTTTTTCTTCCCTTCCATTTTGTTCGCTTGTTTTGTTTCTTATAGTAAACTTATGAGAGAAATCATATGACATTTGTCTTTCCCTTTTCTATATTCCTTATGCTTATCTAAAACATCCCAGAGTCTCTCCCAGAATAGCTAAAAGCAGTTAGCTACAGGGGGGAAGACCCTTTCCCAGTTTAGCCCCAGATTTTTTTAACAGTCCCAAGCGAAGACAAATAAATATGACCCAATGAAAATAAATCTGGACACAAGATTGGGAAAAAATAATAATAATAAAAAATAAAACAAAAACAAAATCGTGAGCACAAAATAAAGGGAAAAAAAAGTTTTGAACTCCTATCACAAATAGCACTAAACCCTTCATAACAATAGCTATGATTTAATAATTAGGAGCAGCTGGTGAATTGGGTTTTATTTTTAAGATTTTATCCGTAAGTCATGTCTGTACCCCAGGTAGGGCTTGAACCTACAATCTTGAGATCAAGAGCCCCATGTTCCACCCACTGAGCCACGCAGAGGCCCCAGGAACTGTTTTCAAGGGCAAGTGACATGCGGCGACAACTCACATTACAGGCATTCCAGCTCACCATAGTGAGAGTAACACCACAGAGATTGTCCCGAGGGGCCAGATGTCCCCCGTCAGGTGCGCACAGGGCACCGGCCAGCCAGCCCAGGTAAAGCGTGTGCCGAGCAAATGAGCTAGGAGACCCAGCCATGATTAGAGCAGGGCACGACTGAGAGCGATGCGGCAGAGCTCCATATCTAAGCATTCATGATTCTCTCCTGATCTTCCCTCCCCAGGCTCGTTCTCTCTCTCCACAGAGAGCGCAGCTTGAAATGTCAACCCCAGGCCCTCTATCCCTCCTCCCAGTCTCTTGTCACCCTCCCTAACCAGTCTGTCATGGCAGCCACCCACTGGGACTCCTCTATCTCTGGCTGGTTCAGGGAAACCTGCAGTCCTAACCCCGCACTCCCCCCTCTGCCCTCAGCCAACTTGACTCATCCATGCCATTGGACTCTGCTCCCTTGGTGTGCCCACTGGCCATACCTGGCAGGCCACCTCTGCTCCTCCTCCATGGGAGCACAGCTGTTGGAGGCTCCAGGCTTGGTCCCAGCCTTTCTTCTGTCGCGGCCTTGCAACAGAACAGTAACTGTCCTGTCTGGGCTGCTGTCCCCCTCCCGCTGTTATCCAGCCTCCACCTGTCTGTGGACCTTGGACTTGGAGACCTAAGCACTCACAGGCCCTCCCCACAGAAGGGACCTCAGCCCTTTTATGGCCACACAAGCCTGTCAGTCCCCATCAACCCTGCCCCCCATGGGGCACTATTCCCATATCAGGGCACCAAAACCCAATGAAAGCACAGGGCTGTCTTTCCACCTTCCTTTCCTTCTACCCCAAATTCAGCCCACCAGCTTACCCTGTCAGCCACACATTGTAAGTGCAGGTGCAGCTGCTGGGGTGCAGCCGTTGGGGGAGAAATCATGGCAATACTTCCAAGACTGAGCAGAGAATAACCTCACAATGCAGCAGTTACACTTCAGGGTCTCTGCTAGTTTCCCCCAGGATCCTGGGTGGTCTCTGCACTGCCCTGGGTATCAGTGCTGTGAGGTCACAGGCTTCTCTTGCCCCCTCCCTAGACAGTGCAGGCCCACAGTTGGAGCTCGACAAACAGCTGTGGACGGGAAACCTCCAGCCCACACCTGGAACAGCACAGCTGCCCATAGCTCAGGGCAGGGGTTTCCTTTGCCAGAGTCCTTCCCTGGGAGCTTCCACATTGCTGACACATACTCCCTGAGTGCCTCTCCCCACCCCTACCCCACCTTGCATGCTTTCAGTCTGTGTCCTTGTGGGACCCAGTGACTTAGAGACTGTTTTGGACCAGAGGCAGGGGAAAGACTGTCTGACCTTGGGTTGTGAGCGATGCAAATGCCCTATGTGGTGTGCCCTCCAGCTTTCTACACTCCCTTGGTGTGTGTGTGGGACCCAGGAGGAAGCAGCCGTGTCCTGACTGGGGTCAGGCTGTGGTATCCCAGCAGGAACAGGGGTCTCGGCCCTAAGATTGGTTGCATATCCACTAAAGGTTCCTCTAATCCATTGGGGGTTTCAGTGTGGCATAAGGAAAATTCTATGTCACAGAAACACAGAGGGAAAAAACAAAACAAAACAAAACAAAGAAACCCAGTCCCCCTTGAATTGGTGGGCAGAAACCAAGGCACCTCCTGGGTGATCCCACTTACAGAAACCTCCAGAACAGGTGAAGGAACAGAGAAAGAAAGCAGCTTAGGGGTTGGGACGGGCCGGCCTGGGGGAGAAATGGGCAGGGAGGGCTTGGGCTCAGGGTCTCCTTTGGGGAAGATGTTCCCTAGTGATGTTCTGTGCTATGGGGAGAGGATGCCAGGGATGGACTTAGTGCTCAGCACAAGTTCAACTGAAAAGAATGAATTTTAATTAAAATAGATGGTAGAGAGCATACAGGACATGGGCAGCTGCTATCAGAGTGACTATGTACCAGAGAGAAAGAACACAGGGGGAGGGGATGAAATGTTCTGTCAGGGCGGCGGAGTCAGAGGATGGAACTGAGGCTAATTGTTCAGGGAGTTCTCCCCGCAGAGCAGGGGGCTCTGGATAGGGCTCTGGGAGCCCCGCAGGAGCAAGTGTAGTGGCAGCGGTTGGGACAGGGACCAGGTCAGGAGCATGGCCAGATGCAAGAGCTGGGACAGGGCCAGGAGCAGGAGCAAGGGGAAGGACAGGGTCAGCAGGAGTGCCCAGCACAGGATGCAGAGCTGGAGCTGGGTCAGGGACAGGAACAGGAGTGCAGGCAGGGGTAGGGGAAAGGGCAGGAGCAAGGGGCAGGATCTGGGTGTGGGGCAGGAACAAGGACACAGGAAGGGACAGGCGAAGACTCAGTGGCCCTGGTATGGGCGAGGGAAGAGCCAGGGCCCTTGGAGGGGCAGGAGGAAGGGCAGGAGCAGGGCGAGGGGCTGGGTCTTGAGCAGGGACAGGGACACAGGAAGAAACATGGGAAGGTGCAGTGGTTCTGGCAGAAGGGGCAGGGGTAGGAACAGGGGCTGGACATGGGTGTGGAGCAGGAATAGGGGCAGAGGCAATGGCAGAGGAAGGGGCAGGAGGAGGATCCAGTGTAGGAACTGGGTCTGCGGCAGAACAAGAGCACAGTCGGGCAGGGGCAGCAGTCCTGGCAGGGATTGGGGAAAGGGCGGGAGCTGGGTCAAGGGCAGGAACAGGGGCACAGGCAGGGGAAGGGATAGGGGTATGGGTAGGGGCACAGGCAGGGGCATGGGAAGGGCAGGAGCAGGGGCAGGGGCAAAGACTGAGTCTGGGGCAGGGCAAGGGGCAAGAGCCCTGGCAGGGTCAGGGGAAGGTGCAGCGGTTCTGGACAGGACAGGGGGAAGGCAAGGGTTAGGAGCAGAGGTGAGGACAGGGTCTGGGAAAGGGACAGTGTCACAGGCAGTGGCAGGGGCAGGGGAATGGGTCCTGGCAGGCGCTGGGGAAGGGGAAAAGGAAGGGGCTGGAGGTGGGACAAGAGCCCTGGTGCTGGCTGGTGGAGGATCCAGGGCAGGAGCTGGGACTGTGGCAGGATCAGGGGCAGAGTCAGGGATAGGGGAAGGGGAAGGGTCTGGAGCTGGGTCAGGTGCCCTGGTGATGGCTGGTGCAGGATCCAGGGCAGGAGTTGGGACTGTGGCAGGATCCAGGTCACAGGCAGGGACAGGGCAAGGGGCAGTGGCCTCGGTTGGGGCAGGTGAAGGGGCAGGATCAGGGACAGGAGCTGCATCTGGGAGAGTACCAGGGGCACAGGCACAGGTAGGGGAAGGAGCAGTGGCCCTCCGCCCTTGCAGCGGCGGGGGAAGGGGACTCGGTCCTGGCGCTGGCTGGTGCAGGATCCAGGGCAGGAGCTGCGTCTGTGGCGGGAAGGGATACAGGTAGGGGCAGGGTAAGGGACAGGATCACAAGAGTTGCAGGGGCTGGAGCAGGGACTGGGGCAGGAGCAGGCACCTGCTCTTCCTGGGCAGGGTCAGGCTCTCTGTGGCCTGGTTCCTGGTTACCTGTTGGCTGCTGGTCTCCTGCTGAGGTGGTGGCAGGCACCCACCCCACTGTGGGCAGTCCCCCACCTGATGATGTTGGGGCCAGCCTGAGCTCCTGGGAGCGGCTGTGAGAGGAGAGAAGGTCACACGGGTATGTGCCTCTCCGTGTGCCTTTGCGTAGAAAGGACCCAACCTGGCGCCTCCCAGAGAAGCCGCAGCCAAGAAAGAACCTTCAGTGGGACGTCTCCCCGACCGTAGTCCACTGGCCGGGTGCTCTGAGCCCAGTCCTTGCTCCTGGCCCCCCACCAGCCTGTGGGGCTTGTCCCTGTGGGCCCAGCACCGACCCGTCCCCGCACACACCCAGGCACCCAGCCCCGCCCCGCCTTCTCACCCTGGGGCTCGGCTTCCACAGGTGGCCTGGCAGGCTCGGAAGCCTTCCCTGGGCCTGCGGACTCCTGGGTCAGAGAGGAGGTGGTGGCCGCCTGCCTCATCTCTCCCTCCGTGGCCTTCTACAAAGACAGGGACCGGTCGCTGGCCCGGAGCCAACCCAGGTCCGCCCGGCCGACCCCACTCTCCTCTTGCCTGGTCCCCCTGCTGCTCCCACGTGGGCCCCAGACCTGTGCCTGCCCAGCCCTACCCCCGGTCCCGGGACCCACACCTGCAGGGCTCTGGGGATCGACCCTGGCCAGGAGCTCACATCCCCCACACCTGTCCCACCCAGCCAGCCTTCACCTTGACCGCGACCTGCCCACCGGGCATCTTAGCCCTCATCCACCTGCTCCTGCTCAGGAAGGCCCCACCGCACGTGAGCCCTCCTTCCAGACACATACCTGCACAGGCACGCTCTCAGACACACACACACACACACACAACTACACACACACACACACACACACAAAGACACTTACACACACAAGCCCAGCAGTTGAGGGGACCCGTGGCTGCGCCCGTCGATGCGAGCATGTGGGGCTGGGAGGCCGGCTCTGGCCTCCCGGTGTCACCTTAGTCTCCTTTCGGCCGAAAGGCCAGAGGCGTCGGGCAGCCCTGAAAGGACCTCCAGAGCGCGGGGAAGTGGTAGCCGGGCGCGCTGTCCTCCGTCTCCACCGTCCCGAGTTTGGGAGGCAGCATGCGAACATGGTGTCGGTTGGACGATGTCCAAAGCAACGAGCTGCGCAGGGGGGGGTGTCCTTGGAATGTGGGTGCCTGGTGACGTGGGTTCCAATTCTGTTGGGCTCTGTGGTCCGGGAAGTGAGGTCACCGCTTCCTGGAGACCCCTGCCCCGACTTCCTCCTCACACCGGAGCCCCCGCGGGCCCCTCCCCCAGCCGCTCCGTGCTCACCCCTCACCCCATGCCGCGTCCAGACAGTGGCCCCCACACATCGGACTTGTTTCGGTGGTGCTGATGGCAGCAGGCCACCGCGCTGAGCCCTGCCCGCATGCAGGGGCCCGTCGGTGTTGGGCATGCACCCGCGTGTGCAATGGGGTGGGGGGCGGTCAGGGAGTCAGCATGGGTCCGGCTCGGGAGATCCTCCCGAGGAGACTCCCAGGTTCCCACTCACAGCTGCGTGTGTGTTCCCGTGGGTCCACGCCCTGTCCGACCCGGGGTGTGCTCAGCGTGTGCGTTTCAGCCACGTGGTCTGTGCCAGGAGGGTTCTCACGGGGATGCCGTGGCAGGAGGCAGTTCCTGGGCAGGAGCGACGGGGTTCTTCAGGAACCTCGAGACCGTCAGCGAGCATCTGTTCCCACGACGGGTCGAGGGACTCGTCGTGGGCTGCGCGTGCGTGGGTGTGTCCCTGCGTGGGTGCGGGCGTGCACGGGGCCCGATGGGAACGGGGTTCCGGACCCGGCAGCGGCCAGGGTGTGTGTGGGGTGCTTCGGGGGAGGGGACCGAGCTAGGCCAGGGCCTGGCCATCCCTGCTGAGGGGAAGGTGAGCCAGCCCACACGGAGGACCGGCGGGCAGGAGGAGCCTTGTGGCCACGGGGCCGGCGAGCCCGGGCTGATCCTTCCTTGGCAGGACGCATGTGGGCAGCTCCGGTTCCTGCTCGGAGCCCGGGGGACCCGCGGCCCCCACGGGAGATCGTTTCTTGTGCAGCGGGAGGCCTTGTGCCCTCGGGCTCCGGGCTCCCGGGAGCACAGCTGAGGATGAGCCCATCCTCGGAGCCGCCATCCGCCGTGGGTGCGGGGGTCCTCCCACGCCGTCCCGTCCACATCTTCGTCCTTGTTGTCGGCATAGTCGATGCAGGGAGGGCGGCAGAGGGGGCCGTGGGTGAAGAGCCCGGCCTGGGAAGTGGGGCCCACACTCACGGTGCTGGGGGTTCCTCCTTCCGAGGAAGCCGGGGCAGGACTCCAGGCAGAAGCAGAGGGGAGCTGGGGCATGGTGGCCGCCCGTTCCCTCACCGGCTGAGCGAGGTCGTGGATACCCCCAGGCCCCTCTGGTCCTTGTTTTGGACCTCAGTCCACAGAGGGTAGCCGCTCGGTCAAGGCAGGATGGCAAGTCCGGTGCAAAGACAGCAAGCGGCCGAGACCCGGCACAGTGGGGTTGTCGGTGGAGACAAGAGGGTGCGGTGGCCAATGCTGGAGAGGGTCTCGGCCTTGGCCTCGGGGCACCGGGGCTGGCGCGGCTCTGCCTTCCGGCGGAGGCCGGCGCACGCCGCCCGCCCTCGGGCACCTGCCGCCACGGGAGCACCTGCCCCCTCCTCTCTGCCGAGGGCTCTCTCCTGCGCCAGCCGTGCCTCCTCCCACGCCAGCCAGCGGCTGCCGGCCGTGCAGCCCGGGAGCCTGGACATCCCGACGACCACCTTCCCCCGCCAGGGGACCGAGCCCTGTGGGGGGGATGTGGTCTCCCAGTGGGCCCGAGGTCAAGGCACCCCCCCCCGGAGCTCTCTGCCCAGCTTGGGCTCATTGTGCCCTGTCCCCACTCAGCTCCCTGGGCCCAGGTCCTCCTCCGTTGGGGGAGCAGCCTCGGCCCGGGCTCCCCACACTGGGCCCGGGAGCGGCTCGTCCGGACCTCCTGGCCTGGCGCCTCCCTGCCTGGCCTAGGGGCCCCCCGGCTGGCCTCCCGGGCTGGTCTGAGGCGACCCAGCGCCGGCAGGCTCAGGGCACTGCACCGGAGATGTCCGGGGACCCCCGAGCGAGCGCCCAGGCCTGGCCCAGCGCACCGGGCTTGTGAGGGGCCCAGCGTTGGAGGCGGGCGTCCGCCACGGGGCACAGGGTGTGTCCTGGTCATGGCAGCCCCACGTGGTGGGTGTGGCCGTGAGGGATCCCAGAAGAGGCAGGAGACAGACACGGGGGTCGACAGGACATTGCTTCCCAAGGAGGACGACGTCAGGCTCAGAGGACCTGCGAGGTCCTTAGGAAAACTCGGAGGCCCTGGGGATGTTGGCTGCGATGCTGTTCCTGGGGCCCAAGAGCGGTGCCCCAAAGCCCCAGTCAACACGGCCCGACGCAGTCTTTGGGGCTTCGGGGGATTGGGGCCGGTGGGCCACGAGGACGCCCAGGGCGTCACGTGGAGGACTCGATGTTTCTGGAGGCAGTGCTAAGCCTCGTTCTCTTCCGCCCTCTGTGCAGCCGGCCCCCGTGTTCCGCAGCGGATTCCAAGTGGCCATCCCGCTGCTCAACCTGAGGACCGGGCCCCGTCAGCGCCCACAGTGACCGTGAGTGCCCCGGGGACAGGGACCATGTGGTTGGGGCTGCTCCCGGATGAAGCCCCAGGGCTCAGTTCCCTGCTGGGACCCCAGAGCCTCTGCTGGGTGAGGGAGGAATGGAGGGAGTCAAGCTGGGGGAGAGGGAGGAAAGGAGGGAGGGAAAGAAGAGGAAGGCCTAGAGGGGGAGGGAGGGCAGGAGGGAGGGAAGGAAGGACTGAGGGACTGAAGGCATGAGGGAGGGAGGCCGTGAAAGCCCAGGAGTGCGGCCCATGCCTCTGGAGTCCTTGGGTGGAGGGAGGTGCGAGGGCATCCCCGGCCAGACCCTGGATGGTGGCTCAGGGCAGGTGCATCTGTCCTCGCCGTCCTGCCCTTCCTCCTCCTGGGCCATCCTGGATGGCCTTCTGCCATCCTGGACCCTGTCCACCTCCTCGTCCACCAATTGTGACTGTTCCCAGGAGCAGGGGGGGCAGGAGGGCTCTCAGGAGGGGCTTCCCGGATCCGGTGCCCCGGAGGAGACTGGGACGGTTAGCTCCAGGACGTTGTCACCTGAGCACTGGGACCGAGGACGGCGTCCACGTCCCTGGGCATGAGCGCTCCCCGACTGCCTCACCCTGCTCTCTCCCTTCTGGCGGGAAACACCGTGCCAGAGGTGGCGGACTGAGTCCCCGGACAAGCACTGCTAGGTGATGGGTGCCCCTGCGGGCTGGGATGGGTGCTGCCCGCTGTGGTCCCAGACAGGGGTGCCCGTCCCCCTTCTCTCCGGGGGACGTGCCCTGGACCTCCGTGTCGGCACGTTCTCCCCAGGGCTGCTGGTCCTCAGGCCAGACACCGGCCGGTCTGAGGGGGACGCGCGCTGCCTCCGTAGGGTTTCCTTGGCCAGAGGCCTTCCCGGGGAGCTCCCGCATCGCTGACACGGGCTCCCCGCGTGGCCTGTCCGCCGCCGGCCCCCCGCACCCCCCTCCCCATCCAACTGGCATGCTTTCGGTCTGTGTCGTTGTGGGACCCGGTGCCTTGGAGCCTGGGGGCACCAGAGGCCGGGGAGAGCTTTCTCTGGCCTTGGGTTGTGAGCGATGGGTATGCCGTGTGGGGTGTGTCTTCCAGCTGTGTGCCTCGCCCTGGTGTGTGTGCAGGCCCCGGGAGGAAGCTGCCGGGTCGCATCTGGGGTCAGGCTGTGGTGTCCCGGCGGGAACAGGGGTCACGGCCCCGACCTTGGACCCCTCTGCACTCAAGGGGCCTCCGTGATACCATCTCCTCTAGAACCCTTCGGGGTTTTCGGTATGGCAGGGGGCAAGTTCCATGTCCAAGACGCCCAGGACAAAACCCAGTCCCCTTTGAAAAGAGGTGGGCAGACACCCGGGCACCTCCAGAGTGATCCCCCTCCCAGAAACGTCCAGAACAGGGGAAGGAAGGGAGAGAGAAATCAGCTGAGGCGTGGCGAGGGGCCGGACTGGGGGACCAATGGGCAGGGAGGGCTTGGGCTCAGGGTCCCCTTCGGGGAAGGAGTTGTTCCACAGCGATGTTCTGGGCTGTTGGGGGCGGTGGGGGGGGGGGCGGGTGGGGCGGCGCCGCCGGGGACGGACTTAGGGTTGAGCACGGGTTCCACGGAAAAACGATGCATTTTATTTAAAAGAGATAGGCGAGAGCGTCGAGGGCATGCAAAGCTAGGATGATGGTGAGACCGAAGCAGAGAGAAAGAACCCAGGCGGAGGGGATGAACCGTGGCGGCGGGCCATCGGGGTCGGGGCATGGAACAGAGGGTACCCGTCCAGGGAGCCCTCCCCGCAGGGCGGGGGCCTCTGGATGGGGCTCTGGGAGCCCCGCAGGAGCAGGTGTAGGGACAGGTGTTGGGACAGGGGCCGGCACAGGAGCTGGGCCTGGTGCAAGAGCTGGGACCGGGGCAGGAGCAGGAGCAAGGGGACGGAAAGGGTCAGCAGGAGCGGCCGCTGCAGCATGCAGGGCTGGAGCTGGGTCAGGGCCAGGAAGAGGAGTGCAGGCAGGGCCAGGGGAAAGGGCAGGAGCAAGGGGCAGGAGCTGGGTGTGGGGCTGGAACAGGTGTCCGGTGGGAACAGGGAGAGGCAGGGGAAGAGACAGTGGCCCTGTGAGGGGCAAAGGGAGGGGCAGCGGTCCTGGCCGAGGCCGGGGAAGCGGCAGGGCCTGGGTGTGGAGCAGCAAGAGGGACCCAGGCAGGAGCAGGAGAAGGGGCAGGAGCAGGGGCAGGACCTGGGTCTCGGGCAGGAGCAGGGGCCCAGGCAGGGAGAGGCGAAGACAGAGGGGCCCTGAGAGGGGCAAGGGAAGGGCCAGTGGTCCTTGGAGGGGCAGGGGAAGGGGGTGGGCAAGCGGCAGGGGCAGGGGCAGGAGCAGGAGGACGGGTGGGGTCTGGAGCAGGAACAGGGACCCAGGGAGGAACACGGGAAGGGGCAGTCTTCCAGGCAGGGAAAGGGGCAGGGGCAGGAAGAGGTGCAGGACATGCGTGTGGGGCAGGAATCGGGGCAGAGGCAATGGCATGGGCATGGGCATGGGCAGGGGCAGGGCCAGGGGCAGGGGCAGGGGCAGGATCCCGGGTAGGAACTGGGCTTGGGGCAGGAAGGAGGGCAGAGGCAGGGGCAGGGGAGTGGCCAGTGGTCCTGGCGGGGTTTGGAGAAGGGGCAGGAGCTGGGTCTGGGGCAGGAGCAGGGTCACAGGCAGGTGAAAGGGTAGGGGTCCTGGCAGGGGCAGAGGCAGGGGCAGGCCAAGGGGCAGGGATCCTGGCAGGGGCAAGGGAAGGGGCCGTGGAAGGGGCTGGAGCTGGGAGAGGTGTCCCGGCGATGGCTGGCGCAGGATCCAGGGCCCGAGCCGGGACTGGGTCAGGATCAGGGGTACAGGCGGGGACAGGGGAGGTGTCCGTGGCCTGGGTCGGGGCAGGCGAAGGGGCAGGATCAGATACACGAGCTGGGTGTGGGGCAAGAAGAAGGGCAGAGGCACGGGCAGGGGAAGGGGCAGCAGCTGTCTCCGTGGCAGGCGAAGGGGCAGGGGCCAGGCAAGGAGAATCAGTCCTTGCAGGGGCTGGGGCAGGGGCTGGGTGTGGGGCAGTAAGAGGGGCGCAGGCCGGGGAAGGGGCCGTGGCCAAGGCCGGGGCAGGGGACGGGGCAGGGGCAGCGGCAGGGTTTGCAGCTGGGTCAGGTGCGGTGGTGCTGGCTGGTGCAGGATGCAGGGCAGGACCTGGGCCTGTGGCAGGATGAGGGGCCCGGGCAGGGACGGGGGAAGGCGCAGGATCCTGAGAGGAGCAGGAGCAGGAGCACGGCCTGGGGCAGGAGCAGGCCGCAGCTCTTCCTGGGCAGCGTCAGGCTCCGTGGGGCCCGGTTCCTGGTCACCTGCTGGCGGCGGGTCCCCGGCTGAGGAGGCGGCAGGCACCGTCTCCCAATCCCCAGCTCCTGCTGATGTCAGGAGGGGCCCGAGCTCCTTGCCAGGAGCAGCTGTGAGAGGAGAGAAGGTCCCGCGCTTGCCTGCCTCTGCATGTGCCTTGGCGCCCCCAGGACCCAGGCGGGGCGTCGCGGAGAGGCCGCAGCCAGGGAAGGAACCCTCAGCGGGATGGCTCCCCGAGGGCAGTGTCCCCGCTGGGTGCTCTGAGCCCAGTCCTTGCTCCTGGCCCCGCACCAGCCTGTGGGGCTTGTCCCTGTGGGCCCAGCACCGACCCGTCCCCGCACACACCCAGGCACCCAGCCCCGCCCCGCCTTCTCACCCTGGGGCTCGGCTTCCGCAGGTGGCCTGGCAGGCTCGGAAGCCTTTCCTGGGCCTGCGGACTCCTGGGTCAGGGAGGAGGTGGTGGCCGCCTGCCTCGTCTCTTCCTCCGTGGCCTTCTGCAAAGACAGGGACCGGTCGCTGGCCCGGAGCCATCCCAGCCCCGCCCGGCCGACCCCACTCTCCTCTTGCCCGGTCCCCCTGCTGCTCCCACATGGGCCCCAGACCTGTGCCTGCCCAGCCCTACCCCCGGTCCCGGGACCCACACCTGCAGGGCTCTGGGGATCGACCCTGGCCAGGAGCTCACATCCCCCACACCTGTCCCACCCAGCCAGCCTTCACCTTGACCGCGACCTGCCCACCGGGCATCTTAGCCCTCATCCACCTGCTCCTGCTCAGGAAGGCCCCACCGCACGTCAGCCCTCCTTCCAGACACATACCTGCACAGGCACGCTCTCAGACACACACACACACACACACACACACACACACACACACACACACACACACAAAGACCCTTACACACACAAGCCCAGCAGTTGAGGGGACCCGTGGCTGCGCCCGTCGATGCGAGCGTGTGGGGCTGGGCGGCCGGCTCTGGCCTCCCGGTGTCACCTTAGTCTCCTTTCGGCCGAAAGGCCAGAGGCGTCGGGCAGCCCTGAAAGGACCTCCAGAGCGCGGGGAAGTGGTAGCCGGGCGCGCTGTCCTCCGTCTCCACCGTCCCGAGTTTGGGAGGCAGCATGCGAACATGGTGTCGGTTGGACGATGTCCAAAGCAACGAGCTGCGCAGGGGGGCGTCCCTGGAATGTGGGTGCCTGGTGACGTGGGTTCCAATTCTGTTGGGCTCTGTGGTCAGGGAAGTGAGGTCACCGCTTCCTGGGGACCCCTGCCCCAACTTCCTCCTCACACCCAAGTCCCCGAGGGCCCCTCCCCCAGCCGCTCCGTGCTCACCCCTCACCCCATGCCGCGTCCAGACAGTGGCCCCCACACATCGGACTTGTTTCGGTGGTGCTGATGGCAGCAGGCCACCGCGCTGAGCCCTGCCCGCATGCAGGGGCACGTCGGTGTTGGGCATGCACCCGCGTGTGCAATGGGGTGGGGGGCGGTCAGGGAGTCAGCATGGGTCCGGCTCGGGAGATCCTCCCGAGGAGACTCCCAGGTTCCCACTCACAGCTGCGTGTGTGTTCCCGTGGGTCCACGCCCTGTCCGACCCGGGGTGTGCTCAGCGTGTGCGTTTCAGCCACGTGGTCTGTGCCAGGAGGGTTCTCACGGGGATGCCGTGGCAGGAGGCAGTTCCTGGGCAGGAGCGACGGGGTTCTTCAGGAACCTCGAGACCGTCAGCGAGCATCTGTTCCCACGACGGGTCGAGGGACTCGTCGTGTGCTGCGCGTGCGTGGGTGTGTCCCTGCGTGGGTGCGGGCGTGCACGGGGCCCGATGGGAACGGGGTTCCGGACCCGGCAGCGGCCAGGGTGTGTGTGGGGTGCTTCGGGGGAGGGGACCGAGCTAGGCCAGGGCCTGGCCATCCCTGCTGAGGGGAAGGTGAGCCAGCCCACACGGAGGCCCGGCGGGCAGGAGGAGCCTTGTGGCCACGGGGCCGGCGAGCCCGGGCTGATCCTTCCTTGGCAGGACGCATGTGGGCAGCTCCGGTTCCTGCTCGGAGCCCGGGGGACCCGCGGCCCCCACGGGAGATCGTTTCTTGTGCAGCGGGAGGCCTTGTGCCCTCGGGCTCCGGGCTCCCGGGAGCACAGCTGAGGATGAGCCCATCCTCGGAGCCGCCATCCGCCGTGGGTGCGGGGGTCCTCCCACGCCGTCCCGTCCACATCTTCGTCCTTGTTGTCGGCATAGTCGATGCAGGGAGGGCGGCAGAGGGGGCCGTGGGTGAAGAGCCCGGCCTGGGAAGTGGGGCCCACACTCACGGTGCTGGGGGTTCCTCCTTCCGAGGAAGCCGGGGCAGGACTCCAGGCAGAAGCACAGGGGGAGCTGGGGCATGGTGGCCGCCCGGTCCCTCACCGGCTGAGCGAGGTCGTGGATACCCCCAGGCCCCTCTGGTCCTTGTTTTGGACCTCAGTCCACAGAGGGTAGCCGCTCGGTCAAGGCAGGATGGCAAGTCCGGTGCAAAGACAGCAAGCGGCCGAGACCCGGCACAGTGGGTTTGTCGGTGGAGACAAGAGGGTGCGGTGGGCAATGCTGGAGAGGGTCTCGGCCTTGGCCTCGGGGCACCGGGGCTGGCGCGGCTCTGCCTTCCGGCGGAGGCCGGCGCACACCGCCCGCCCTCGGGCACCTGCCGCCGCGGGAGCACCTGCCCCCTCCTCTCTGCCGAGGGCTCTCTCCTGCGCCAGCCGTGCCTCCTCCCACGCCAGCCAGCGGCTGCCGGCCATGCAGCCCGGGAGCCTGGACATCCCGACGACCACCTTCCCCCGCCAGGGGACCGAGCCCTGTGGGGGGGATGTGGTCTCCCAGTGGGCCCGAGGTCAAGGCACCCCCCCCCCCGGAGCTCTCTGCCCAGCTTGGGCTCCTTGTGCCCTGTCCCCACTCAGCTCCCTGGGCCCAGGTCCTCCTCCGTTGGGGGAGCAGCCTCGGCCCGGGCTCCCCACACTGGGCCCGGGAGCGGCTCGTCCGGACCTCCTGGCCTGGCGCCTCCCTGCCTGGCCTAGGGGCCCCCCGGCTGGCCTCCCGGGCTGGTCTGAGGCGACCCAGCGCCGGCAGGCTCAGGGCACTGCACCGGAGATGTCCGGGGACCCCCGAGCGAGCGCCCAGGCCTGGCCCAGCGCACCGGGCTTGTGAGGGGCCCAGCGTTGGAGGCGGGCGTCCGCCACGGGGCACAGGGTGTGTCCTGGTCATGGCAGCCCCACGTGGTGGGTGTGGCCGTGAGGGATCCCAGAAGAGGCAGGAGACAGACACGGGGGTCGACAGGACATTGCTTCCCAAGGAGGACGACGTCAGGCTCAGAGGACCTGCGAGGTCCTTAGGAAAACTCGGAGGCCCTGGGGATGTTGGCTGCGATGCTGTTCCTGGGGCCCAAGAGCGGTGCCCCAAAGCCCCAGTCAACACGGCCCGACGCAGTCTTTGGGGCTTCGGGGGATTGGGGCCGGTGGGCCACGAGGACGCCCAGGGCGTCACGTGGAGGACTCGATGTTTCTGGAGGCAGTGCTAAGCCTCGTTCTCTTCCGCCCTCTGTGCAGCCGGCCCCCGTGTTCCGCAGCGGATTCCAAGTGGCCATCCCGCTGCTCAACCTGAGGACCGGGCCCCGTCAGCGCCCACAGTGACCGTGAGTGCCCCGGGGACAGGGACCATGTGGTTGGGGCTGCTCCCGGATGAAGCCCCAGGGCTCAGTTCCCTGCTGGGACCCCAGAGCCTCTGCTGGGTGAGGGAGGAATGGAGGGAGTCAAGCTGGGGGAGAGGGAGGAAAGGAGGGAGGGAAAGAAGAGGAAGGCCTAGAGGGGGAGGGAGGGCAGGAGGGAGGGAAGGAAGGACTGAGGGACTGAAGGCATGAGGGAGGGAGGCCGTGAAAGCCCAGGAGTGCGGCCCATGCCTCTGGAGTCCTTGGGTGGAGGGAGGTGCGAGGGCATCCCCGGCCAGACCCTGGATGGTGGCTCAGGGCAGGTGCATCTGTCCTCGCCGTCCTGCCCTTCCTCCTCCTGGGCCATCCTGGATGGCCTTCTGCCATCCTGGACCCTGTCCACCTCCTCGTCCACCAATTGTGACTGTTCCCAGGAGCAGGGGGGGCAGGAGGGCTCTCAGGAGGGGCTTCCCGGATCCGGTGCCCCGGAGGAGACTGGGACGGTTAGCTCCAGGACATTGTCACCTGAGCACTGGGACCGAGGACGGCGTCCACGTCCCTGGGCATGAGCGCTCCCCGACTGCCTCACCCTGCTCTCTCCCTTCTGGCGTGAAACACCGTGCCAGAGGTGGCGGGCTGAGTCCCCGGACGAGCACTGCTAGGTGATGGGTGCCCCTGCGGGCTGGGATGGGTGCTGCCCGCTGTGGTCCCAGACAGGGGTGCCCGTCCCCCTTCTCTCCGGGGGACGTGCCCTGGACCTCCGTGTCGGCACGTTCTCCCCAGGGCTGCTGGTCCTCAGGCCAGACACCGGCCGGTCTGAGGGGGACGCGCGCTGCCTCCGTAGGGTTTCCTTGGCCAGAGGCCTTCCCGGGGAGCTCCCGCATCGCTGACACGGGCTCCCCGCGTGGCCTGTCCGCCGCCGGCCCCCCGCACCCCCCTCCCCATCCAACTGGCATGCTTTCGGTCTGTGTCGTTGTGGGACCCGGTGCCTTGGAGCCTGGGGGGCACCAGAGGCCAGGGAGAGCTTTCTCTGGCCTTGGGGTGTGAGCGATGGGTATGCCGTGTGGGGTGTGTCTTCCAGCTGTGTGCCTCGCCCTGGTGTGTGTGCAGGCCCCGGGAGGAAGCTGCCGGGTCGCATCTGGGGTCAGGCTGTGGTGTCCCGGCGGGAACAGGGGTCACGGCCCCGACCTTGGACCCCTCTGCACTCAAGGGGCCTCCGTGATCCCATCTCCTCTAGAACCCTTCGGGGTTTTCGGTATGGCAGGGGGCAAGTTCCATGTCCAAGACGCCCAGGACAAAACCCAGTCCCCTTTGAAAAGAGGTGGGCAGACACCCGGGCACCTCCAGAGTGATCCCCCTCCCAGAAACGTCCAGAACAGGGGAAGGAAGGGAGAGAGAAATCAGCTGAGGCGTGGCGAGGGGCCGGACTGGGGGAGCAATGGGCAGGGAGGGCTTGGGCTCAGGGTCCCCTTCGGGGAAGGAGTTGTTCCACAGCGATGTTCTGGGCTGTTGGGGGCGGTGGGGGGGGGCGGGTGGGGCGGCGCCGCCGGGGACGGACTTAGGGTTGAGCACGGGTTCCACGGAAAAACGATGCATTTTATTTAAAAGAGATAGGCGAGAGCGTCGAGGGCATGCAAAGCTAGGATGATGGTGAGACCGAAGCAGAGAGAAAGAACCCAGGCGGAGGGGATGAACCGTGGCGGCGGGCCATCGGGGTCGGGGCATGGAACGGAGGGTACCCGTCCAGGGAGCTCTCCCCGCAGGGCGGGGGCCTCTGGATGGGGCTCTGGGAGCCCCGCAGGAGCAGGTGTAGGGGCAGGTGTTGGGACAGGGGCCGGCACAGGAGCTGGGCCTGGTGCAAGAGCTGGGACCGGGGCAGGAGCAGGAGCAAGGGGACGGAAAGGGTCAGCAGGAGCGGCCGCTGCAGCATGCAGGGCTGGAGCTGGGTCAGGGCCAGGAAGAGGAGTGCAGGCAGGGCCAGGGGAAAGGGCAGGAGCAAGGGGCAGGAGCTGGGTGTGGGGCTGGAACAGGTGTCCGGTGGGAACAGGGAGAGGCAGGGGAAGAGACAGTGGCCCTGTGAGGGGCAAAGGGAGGGGCAGCGGTCCTGGCCGAGGCCGGGGAAGCGGCAGGGCCTGGGTGTGGAGCAGCAAGAGGGACCCAGGCAGGAGCAGGAGAAGGGGCAGGAGCAGGGGCAGGACCTGGGTCTCGGGCAGGAGCAGGGGCCCAGGCAGGGAGAGGCGAAGACAGAGGGGCCCTGAGAGGGGCAAGGGAAGGGCCAGTGGTCCTTGGAGGGGCAGGGGAAGGGGGTGGGCAAGCGGCAGGGGCAGGGGCAGGAGCAGGAGGACGGGTGGGGTCTGGAGCAGGAACAGGGACCCAGGGAGGAACACGGGAAGGGGCAGTCTTCCAGGCAGGGAAAGGGGCAGGGGCAGGAAGAGGTGCAGGACATGCGTGTGGGGCAGGAATCGGGGCAGAGGCAATGGCATGGGCATGGGCATGGGCAGGGGCAGGGCCAGGGGCAGGGGCAGGGGCAGGATCCCGGGTAGGAACTGGGCCTGGGGCAGGAAGGAGGGCAGAGGCAGGGGCAGGGGAGTGGCCAGTGGTCCTGGCGGGGTTTGGAGAAGGGGCAGGAGCTGGGTCTGGGGCAGGAGCAGGGTCACAGGCAGGTGAAAGGGTAGGGGTCCTGGCAGGGGCAGAGGCAGGGGCAGGCCAAGGGGCAGGGATCCTGGCAGGGGCAAGGGAAGGGGCCGTGGAAGGGGCTGGAGCTGGGAGAGGTGTCCCGGCGATGGCTGGCGCAGGATCCAGGGCCCGAGCCGGGACTGGGTCAGGATCAGGGGTACAGGCGGGGACAGGGGAGGTGTCCGTGGCCTGGGTCGGGGCAGGCGAAGGGGCAGGATCAGATACACGAGCTGGGTGTGGGGCAAGAAGAAGGGCAGAGGCACGGGCAGGGGAAGGGGCAGCAGCTGTCTCCGTGGCAGGCGAAGGGGCAGGGGCCAGGCAAGGAGAATCAGTCCTTGCAGGGGCTGGGGCAGGGGCTGGGTGTGGGGCAGTAAGAGGGGCGCAGGCCGGGGAAGGGGCCGTGGCCAAGGCCGGGGCAGGGGACGGGGCAGGGGCAGCGGCAGGGTTTGCAGCTGGGTCAGGTGCGGTGGTGCTGGCTGGTGCAGGATGCAGGGCAGGACCTGGGCCTGTGGCAGGATGAGGGGCCCGGGCGGGGACGGGGGAAGGCGCAGGATCCTGAGAGGAGCAGGAGCAGGAGCACGGCCTGGGGCAGGAGCAGGCCGCAGCTCTTCCTGGGCAGCGTCAGGCTCCGCGGGGCCCGGTTCCTGGTCACCTGCTGGCGGCGGGTCCCCGGCTGAGGAGGCGGCAGGCACCGTCTCCCAATCCCCAGCTCCTGCTGATGTCAGGAGGGGCCCGAGCTCCTTGCCAGGAGCAGCTGTGAGAGGAGAGAAGGTCCCGCGCTTGCCTGCCTCTGCATGTGCCTTGGCGCCCCCAGGACCCAGGCGGGGCGTCGCGGAGAGGCCGCAGCCAGGGAAGGAACCCTCAGCGGGATGGCTCCCCGAGGGCAGTGTCCCCGCTGGGTGCTCTGAGCCCAGTCCTTGCTCCTGGCCCCGCACCAGCCTGTGGGGCTTGTCCCTGTGGGCCCAGCACCGACCCGTCCCCGCACACACCCAGGCACCCAGCCCCGCCCCGCCTTCTCACCCTGGGGCTCGGCTTCCGCAGGTGGCCTGGCAGGCTCGGAAGCCTTTCCTGGGCCTGCGGACTCCTGGGTCAGGGAGGAGGTGGTGGCCGCCTGCCTCGTCTCTTCCTCCGTGGCCTTCTGCAAAGACAGGGACCGGTCGCTGGCCCGGAGCCATCCCAGCCCCGCCCGGCCGACCCCACTCTCCTCTTGCCCGGTCCCCCTGCTGCTCCCACATGGGCCCCAGACCTGTGCCTGCCCAGCCCTACCCCCGGTCCCGGGACCCACACCTGCAGGGCTCTGGGGATCGACCCTGGCCAGGAGCTCACATCCCCCACACCTGTCCCACCCAGCCAGCCTTCACCTTGACCGCGACCTGCCCACCGGGCATCTTAGCCCTCATCCACCTGCTCCTGCTCAGGAAGGCCCCACCGCACGTCAGCCCTCCTTCCAGACACATACCTGCACAGGAGACACACACACACACACACACACACACACACACACACACACACACACACACAAAGACCCTTACACACACAAGCCCAGCAGTTGAGGGGACCCGTGGCTGCGCCCGTCGATGCGAGCGTGTGGGGCTGGGCGGCCGGCTCTGGCCTCCCGGTGTCACCTTAGTCTCCTTTCGGCCGAAAGGCCAGAGGCGTCGGGCAGCCCTGAAAGGACCTCCAGAGCGCGGGGAAGTGGTAGCCGGGCGCGCTGTCCTCCGTCTCCACCGTCCCGAGTTTGGGAGGCAGCATGCGAACATGGTGTCGGTTGGACGATGTCCAAAGCAACGAGCTGCGCAGGGGGGCGTCCCTGGAATGTGGGTGCCTGGTGACGTGGGTTCCAATTCTGTTGGGCTCTGTGGTCAGGGAAGTGAGGTCACCGCTTCCTGGGGACCCCTGCCCCGACTTCCTCCTCACACCCGAGTCCCCGAGGGCCCCTCCCCCAGCCGCTCCGTGCTCACCCCTCACCCCATGCCGCGTCCAGACAGTGGCCCCCACACATCGGACTTGTTTCGGTGGTGCTGATGGCAGCAGGCCACCGCCCTGAGCCCTGCCCGCATGCAGGGGCCCGTCGGTGTTGGGCATGCACCCGCGTGTGCAATGGGGTGGGGGGCGGTCAGGGAGTCAGCATGGGTCCGGCTCGGGAGATCCTCCCGAGGAGACTCCCAGGTTCCCACTCACAGCTGCGTGTGTGTTCCTGTGGGTCCACGCCCTGTCCGACCCGGGGTGTGCTCAGCGTGTGCGTTTCAGCCACGTGGTCTGTGCCAGGAGGGTTGTCACGGGGATGCCGTGGCAGGAGGCAGTTCCTGGGCAGGAGCGACGGGGTTCTTCAGGAACCTCGAGACCGTCAGCGAGCATCTGTTCCCACGACGGGTCGAGGGACTCGTCGTGGGCTGCGCGTGCGTGGGTGTGTCCCTGCGTGGGTGCGGGCGTGCACGGGGCCCGATGGGAACGGGGTTCCGGACCCGGCAGCGGCCAGGGTGTGTGTGGGGTGCTTCGGGGGAGGGGACCGAGCTAGGCCAGGGCCTGGCCATCCCTGCTGAGGGGAAGGTGAGCCAGCCCACACGGAGGACCGGCGGGCAGGAGGAGCCTTGTGGCCACGGGGCCGGCGAGCCCGGGCTGATCCTTCCTTGGCAGGACGCATGTGGGCAGCTCCGGTTCCTGCTCGGAGCCCGGGGGACCCGCGGCCCCCACGGGAGATCGTTTCTTGTGCAGCGGGAGGCCTTGTGCCCTCGGGCTCCGGGCTCCCGGGAGCACAGCTGAGGATGAGCCCATCCTCGGAGCCGCCATCCGCCGTGGGTGCGGGGGTCCTCCCACGCCGTCCCGTCCACATCTTCGTCCTTGTTGTCGGCATAGTCGATGCAGGGAGGGCGGCAGAGGGGGCCGTGGGTGAAGAGCCCGGCCTGGGAAGTGGGGCCCACACTCACGGTGCTGGGGGTTCCTCCTTCTGAGGAAGCCGGGGCAGGACTCCAGGCAGAAGCACAGGGGGAGCTGGGGCATGGTGGCCGCCCGGTCCCTCACCGGCTGAGCGAGGTCGTGGATACCCCCAGGCCCCTCTGGTCCTTGTTTTGGACCTCAGTCCACAGAGGGTAGCCGCTCGGTCAAGGCAGGATGGCAAGTCCGGTGCAAAGACAGCAAGCGGCCGAGACCCGGCACAGTGGGGTTGTCGGTGGAGACAAGAGGGTGCGGTGGCCAATGCTGGAGAGGGTCGCGGCCTTGGCCTCGGGGCACCGGGGCTGGCGCGGCTCTGCCTTCCGGCGGAGGCCGGCGCACGCCGCCCACCCTCGGGCACCTGCCGCCGCGGGAGCACCTGCCCCCTCCTCTCTGCCGAGGGCTCTCTCCTGCGCCAGCCGTGCCTCCTCCCACGCCAGCCAGCGGCTGCCGGCCGTGCAGCCCGGGAGCCTGGACATCCCGACGACCACCTTCCCCCGCCAGGGGACCGAGCCCTGTGGGGGGGATGTGGTCTCCCAGTGGGCCCGAGGTCAAGACACCCCCCCCCCCCGGAGCTCTCTGCCCAGCTTGGGCTCCTTGTGCCCTGTCCCCACTCAGCTCCCTGGGCCCAGGTCCTCCTCCGTTGGGGGAGCAGCCTCGGCCCGGGCTCCCCACACTGGGCCCGGGAGCGGCTCGTCCGGACCTCCTGGCCTGGCGCCTCCCTGCCTGGCCTAGGGGCCCCCCGGCTGGCCTCCCGGGCTGGTCTGAGGCGACCCAGCGCCGGCAGGCTCAGGGCACTGCACCGGAGATGTCCGGGGACCCCCGAGCGAGCGCCCAGGCCTGGCCCAGCGCACCGGGCTTGTGAGGGGCCCAGCGTTGGAGGCGGGCGTCCGCCACGGGGCACAGGGTGTGTCCTGGTCATGGCAGCCCCACGTGGTGGGTGTGGCCGTGAGGGATCCCAGAAGAGGCAGGAGACAGACACGGGGGTCGACAGGACATTGCTTCCCAAGGAGGACGACGTCAGGCTCAGAGGACCTGCGAGGTCCTTAGGAAAACTCGGAGGCCCTGGGGGTGTTGGCTGCGATGCTGTTCCTGGGGCCCAAGAGCGGTGCCCCAAAGCCCCAGTCAACACGGCCCGACGCAGTCTTTGGGGCTTCGGGGGATTGGGGCCGGTGGGCCACGAGGACGCCCAGGGCGTCACGTGGAGGACTCGATGTTTCTGGAGGCAGTGCTAAGCCTCGTTCTCTTCCGCCCTCTGTGCAGCCGGCCCCCGTGTTCCGCAGCGGATTCCAAGTGGCCATCCCGCTGCTCAACCTGAGGACCGGGCCCCGTCAGCGCCCACAGTGACCGTGAGTGCCCCGGGGACAGGGACCATGTGGTTGGGGCTGCTCCCGGATGAAGCCCCAGGGCTCAGTTCCCTGCTGGGACCCCAGAGCCTCTGCTGGGTGAGGGAGGAATGGAGGGAGTCAAGCTGGGGGAGAGGGAGGAAAGGAGGGAGGGAAAGAAGAGGAAGGCCTAGAGGGGGAGGGAGGGCAGGAGGGAGGGAAGGAAGGACTGAGGGACTGAAGGCATGAGGGAGGGAGGCCGTGAAAGCCCAGGAGTGCGGCCCATGCCTCTGGAGTCCTTGGGTGGAGGGAGGTGCGAGGGCATCCCTGGCCAGACCCTGGATGGTGGCTCAGGGCAGGTGCATCTGTCCTCGCCGTCCTGCCCTTCCTCCTCCTGGGCCATCCTGGATGGCCTTCTGCCATCCTGGACCCTGTCCACCTCCTCGTCCACCAATTGTGACTGTTCCCAGGAGCAGGGGGGGCAGGAGGGCTCTCAGGAGGGGCTTCCCGGATCCGGTGCCCCGGAGGAGACTGGGACGGTTAGCTCCAGGACGTTGTCACCTGAGCACTGGGACCGAGGACGGCGTCCACGTCCCTGGGCATGAGCGCTCCCCGACTGCCTCACCCTGCTCTCTCCCTTCTGGCGTGAAACACCGTGCCAGAGGTGGCGGGCTGAGTCCCCGGACGAGCACTGCTAGGTGATGGGTGCCCCTGCGGGCTGGGATGGGTGCTGCCCGCTGTGGTCCCAGACAGGGGTGCCCGTCCCCCTTCTCTCCGGGGGACGTGCCCTGGACCTCCGTGTCGGCACGTTCTCCCCAGGGCTGCTGGTCCTCAGGCCAGACACCGGCCGGTCTGAGGGGGACGCGCGCTGCCTCCGTAGGGTTTCCTTGGCCAGAGGCCTTCCCGGGGAGCTCCCGCATCGCTGACACGGGCTCCCCGCGTGGCCTGTCCGCCGCCGGCCCCCCGCACCCCCCTCCCCATCCACCTGGCATGCTTTCGGTCTGTGTCGTTGTGGGACCCGGTGCCTTGGAGCCTGGGGGGCACCAGAGGCCGGGGAGAGCTTTCTCTGGCCTTGGGGTGTGAGCGATGGGTATGCCGTGTGGGGTGTGTCTTCCAGCTGTGTGCCTCGCCCTGGTGTGTGTGCAGGCCCCGGGAGGAAGCTGCCGGGTCGCATCTGGGGTCAGGCTGTGGTGTCCCGGCGGGAACAGGGGTCACGGCCCCGACCTTGGACCCCTCTGCACTCAAGGGGCCTCCGTGATCCCATCTCCTCTAGAACCCTTCGGGGTTTTCGGTATGGCAGGGGGCAAGTTCCATGTCCAAGACGCCCAGGACAAAACCCAGTCCCCTTTGAAAAGAGGTGGGCAGACACCCGGGCACCTCCAGAGTGATCCCCCTCCCAGAAACGTCCAGAACAGGGGAAGGAAGCGAGAGAAATATCAGCTGAGGCGTGGCGAGGGGCCGGACTGGGGGAGCAATGGGCAGGGAGGGCTTGGGCTCAGGGTCCCCTTCGGGGAAGGAGTTGTTCCACAGCGATGTTCTGGGCTGTTGGGGGCGGTGGGGGGGTGGCGGGGGGGGCGGCGCCGCCGGGGACGGACTTAGAGTTGAGCACGGGTTCCACGGAAAAACGATGCATTTTATTTAAAAGAGATAGGCGAGAGCGTCGAGGGCATGCAAAGCTAGGATGATGGTGAGACCGAAGCAGAGAGAAAGAACCCAGGCGGAGGGGATGAACCGTGGCGGCGGGCCATCGCGGTCGGGGCATGGAACGGAGGGTACCCGTCCAGGGAGCTCTCCCCGCAGGGCGGGGGCCTCTGGATGGGGCTCTGGGAGCCCCGCAGGAGCAGGTGTAGGGGCAGGTGTTGGGACAGGGGCCGGCACAGGAGCTGGGCCTGGTGCAAGAGCTGGGACCGGGGCAGGAGCAGGAGCAAGGGGACGGAAAGGGTCAGCAGGAGCGGCCGCTGCAGCATGCAGGGCTGGAGCTGGGTCAGGGCCAGGAAGAGGAGTGCAGGCAGGGCCAGGGGAAAGGGCAGGAGCAAGGGTCAGGAGCTGGGTGTGGGGCTGGAACAGGTGTCCGGTGGGAACAGGGAGAGGCAGGGGAAGAGACAGTGGCCCTGTGAGGGGCAAAGGGAGGGGCAGCGGTCCTGGCCGAGGCCGGGGAAGCGGCAGGGCCTGGGTGTGGAGCAGCAAGAGGGACCCAGGCAGGAGCAGGAGAAGGGGCAGGAGCAGGGGCAGGACCTGGGTCTCGGGCAGGAGCAGGGGCCCAGGCAGGGAGAGGCGAAGACAGAGGGGCCCTGAGAGGGGCAAGGGAAGGGCCAGTGGTCCTTGGAGGGGCAGGGGAAGGGGGTGGGCAAGCGGCAGGGGCAGGGGCAGGAGCAGGAGGACGGGTGGGGTCTGGAGCAGGAACAGGGACCCAGGGAGGAACACGGGAAGGGGCAGTCTTCCAGGCAGGGAAAGGGGCAGGGGCAGGAAGAGGTGCAGGACATGCGTGTGGGGCAGGAATCGGGGCAGAGGCAATGGCATGGGCATGGGCAGGGGCAGGGCCAGGGGCAGGGGCAGGGGCAGGATCCCGGGTAGGAACTGGGCCTGGGGCAGGAAGGAGGGCAGAGGCAGGGGCAGGGGAGTGGCCAGTGGTCCTGGCGGGGTTTGGAGAAGGGGCAGGAGCTGGGTCTGGGGCAGGAGCAGGGTCACAGGCAGGTGAAGGGGTAGGGGTCCTGGCAGGGGCAGAGGCAGGGGCAGGCCAAGGGGCAGGGATCCTGGCAGGGGCAAGGGAAGGGGCCGTGGAAGGGGCTGGAGCTGGGAGAGGTGTCCCGGCGATGGCTGGCGCAGGATCCAGGGCCCGAGCCGGGACTGGGTCAGGATCAGGGGTACAGGCGGGGACAGGGGAGGTGTCCGTGGCCTGGGTCGGGGCAGGCGAAGGGGCAGGATCAGATACACGAGCTGGGTGTGGGGCAAGAAGAAGGGCAGAGGCACGGGCAGGGGAAGGGGCAGCAGCTGTCTCCGTGGCAGGCGAAGGGGCAGGGGCCAGGCAAGGAGAATCAGTCCTTGCAGGGGCTGGGGCAGGGGCTGGGTGTGGGGCAGTAAGAGGGGCGCAGGCCGGGGAAGGGGCCGTGGCCAAGGCCGGGGCAGGGGACGGGGCAGGGGCAGCGGCAGGGTTTGCAGCTGGGTCAGGTGCGGTGGTGCTGGCTGGTGCAGGATGCAGGGCAGGACCTGGGCCTGTGGCAGGATGAGGGGCCCGGGCGGGGACGGGGGAAGGCGCAGGATCCTGAGAGGAGCAGGAGCAGGAGCACGGCCTGGGGCAGGAGCAGGCCGCAGCTCTTCCTGGGCAGCGTCAGGCTCCGCGGGGCCCGGTTCCTGGTCACCTGCTGGCGGCGGGTCCCCGGCTGAGGAGGCGGCAGGCACCGTCTCCCAATCCCCAGCTCCTGCTGATGTCAGGAGGGGCCCGAGCTCCTTGCCAGGAGCAGCTGTGAGAGGAGAGAAGGTCCCGCGCTTGCCTGCCTCTGCATGTGCCTTGGCGCCCCCAGGACCCAGGCGGGGCGTCGCGGAGAGGCCGCAGCCAGGGAAGGAACCCTCAGCGGGATGGCTCCCCGAGGGCAGTGTCCCCGCTGGGTGCTCTGAGCCCAGTCCTTGCTCCTGGCCCCGCACCAGCCTGTGGGGCTTGTCCCTGTGGGCCCAGCACCGACCCGTCCCCGCACACACCCAGGCACCCAGCCCCGCCCCGCCTTCTCACCCTGGGGCTCGGCTTCCGCAGGTGGCCTGGCAGGCTCGGAAGCCTTTCCTGGGCCTGCGGACTCCTGGGTCAGGGAGGAGGTGGTGGCCGCCTGCCTCGTCTCTTCCTCCGTGGCCTTCTGCAAAGACAGGGACCGGTCGCTGGCCCGGAGCCATCCCAGCCCCGCCCGGCCGACCCCACTCTCCTCTTGCCCGGTCCCCCTGCTGCTCCCACATGGGCCCCAGACCTGTGCCTGCCCAGCCCTACCCCCGGTCCCGGGACCCACACCTGCAGGGCTCTGGGGATCGACCCTGGCCAGGAGCTCACATCCCCCACACCTGTCCCACCCAGCCAGCCTTCACCTTGACCGCGACCTGCCCACCGGGCATCTTAGCCCTCATCCACCTGCTCCTGCTCAGGAAGGCCCCACCGCACGTCAGCCCTCCTTCCAGACACATACCTGCACAGGAGACACACACACACACACACACACACACACACACACACACACACACACAAAGACCCTTACACACACAAGCCCAGCAGTTGAGGGGACCCGTGGCTGCGCCCGTCGATGCGAGCGTGTGGGGCTGGGCGGCCGGCTCTGGCCTCCCGGTGTCACCTTAGTCTCCTTTCGGCCGAAAGGCCAGAGGCGTCGGGCAGCCCTGAAAGGACCTCCAGAGCGCGGGGAAGTGGTAGCCGGGCGCGCTGTCCTCCGTCTCCACCGTCCCGAGTTTGGGAGGCAGCATGCGAACATGGTGTCGGTTGGACGATGTCCAAAGCAACGAGCTGCGCAGGGGGGCGTCCCTGGAATGTGGGTGCCTGGTGACGTGGGTTCCAATTCTGTTGGGCTCTGTGGTCAGGGAAGTGAGGTCACCGCTTCCTGGGGACCCCTGCCCCGACTTCCTCCTCACACCCGAGTCCCCGAGGGCCCCTCCCCCAGCCGCTCCGTGCTCACCCCTCACCCCATGCCGCGTCCAGACAGTGGCCCCCACACATCGGACTTGTTTCGGTGGTGCTGATGGCAGCAGGCCACCGCCCTGAGCCCTGCCCGCATGCAGGGGCCCGTCGGTGTTGGGCATGCACCCGCGTGTGCAATGGGGTGGGGGGCGGTCAGGGAGTCAGCATGGGTCCGGCTCGGGAGATCCTCCCGAGGAGACTCCCAGGTTCCCACTCACAGCTGTGTGTGTGTTCCTGTGGGTCCACGCCCTGTCCGACCCGGGGTGTGCTCAGCGTGTGCGTTTCAGCCACGTGGTCTGTGCCAGGAGGGTTGTCACGGGGATGCCGTGGCAGGAGGCAGTTCCTGGGCAGGAGCGACGGGGTTCTTCAGGAACCTCGAGACCGTCAGCGAGCATCTGTTCCCACGACGGGTCGAGGGACTCGTCGTGGGCTGCGCGTGCGTGGGTGTGTCCCTGCGTGGGTGCGGGCGTGCACGGGGCCCGATGGGAACGGGGTTCCGGACCCGGCAGCGGCCAGGGTGTGTGTGGGGTGCTTCGGGGGAGGGGACCGAGCTAGGCCAGGGCCTGGCCATCCCTGCTGAGGGGAAGGTGAGCCAGCCCACACGGAGGACCGGCGGGCAGGAGGAGCCTTGTGGCCACGGGGCCGGCGAGCCCGGGCTGATCCTTCCTTGGCAGGACGCATGTGGGCAGCTCCGGTTCCTGCTCGGAGCCCGGGGGACCCGCGGCCCCCACGGGAGATCGTTTCTTGTGCAGCGGGAGGCCTTGTGCCCTCGGGCTCCGGGCTCCCGGGAGCACAGCTGAGGATGAGCCCATCCTCGGAGCCGCCATCCGCCGTGGGTGCGGGGGTCCTCCCACGCCGTCCCGTCCACATCTTCGTCCTTGTTGTCGGCATAGTCGATGCAGGGAGGGCGGCAGAGGGGGCCGTGGGTGAAGAGCCCGGCCTGGGAAGTGGGGCCCACACTCACGGTGCTGGGGGTTCCTCCTTCTGAGGAAGCCGGGGCAGGACTCCAGGCAGAAGCACAGGGGGAGCTGGGGCATGGTGGCCGCCCGGTCCCTCACCGGCTGAGCGAGGTCGTGGATACCCCCAGGCCCCTCTGGTCCTTGTTTTGGACCTCAGTCCACAGAGGGTAGCCGCTCGGTCAAGGCAGGATGGCAAGTCCGGTGCAAAGACAGCAAGCGGCCGAGACCCGGCACAGTGGGGTTGTCGGTGGAGACAAGAGGGTGCGGTGGCCAATGCTGGAGAGGGTCGCGGCCTTGGCCTCGGGGCACCGGGGCTGGCGCGGCTCTGCCTTCCGGCGGAGGCCGGCGCACGCCGCCCACCCTCGGGCACCTGCCGCCGCGGGAGCACCTGCCCCCTCCTCTCTGCCGAGGGCTCTCTCCTGCGCCAGCCGTGCCTCCTCCCACGCCAGCCAGCGGCTGCCGGCCGTGCAGCCCGGGAGCCTGGACATCCCGACGACCACCTTCCCCCGCCAGGGGACCGAGCCCTGTGGGGGGGATGTGGTCTCCCAGTGGGCCCGAGGTCAAGACACCCCCCCCCCCCCGGAGCTCTCTGCCCAGCTTGGGCTCCTTGTGCCCTGTCCCCACTCAGCTCCCTGGGCCCAGGTCCTCCTCCGTTGGGGGAGCAGCCTCGGCCCGGGCTCCCCACACTGGGCCCGGGAGCGGCTCGTCCGGACCTCCTGGCCTGGCGCCTCCCTGCCTGGCCTAGGGGCCCCCCGGCTGGCCTCCCGGGCTGGTCTGAGGCGACCCAGCGCCGGCAGGCTCAGGGCACTGCACCGGAGATGTCCGGGGACCCCCGAGCGAGCGCCCAGGCCTGGCCCAGCGCACCGGGCTTGTGAGGGGCCCAGCGTTGGAGGCGGGCGTCCGCCACGGGGCACAGGGTGTGTCCTGGTCATGGCAGCCCCACGTGGTGGGTGTGGCCGTGAGGGATCCCAGAAGAGGCAGGAGACAGACACGGGGGTCGACAGGACATTGCTTCCCAAGGAGGACGACGTCAGGCTCAGAGGACCTGCGAGGTCCTTAGGAAAACTCGGAGGCCCTGGGGGTGTTGGCTGCGATGCTGTTCCTGGGGCCCAAGAGCGGTGCCCCAAAGCCCCAGTCAACACGGCCCGACGCAGTCTTTGGGGCTTCGGGGGATTGGGGCCGGTGGGCCACGAGGACGCCCAGGGCGTCACGTGGAGGACTCGATGTTTCTGGAGGCAGTGCTAAGCCTCGTTCTCTTCCGCCCTCTGTGCAGCCGGCCCCCGTGTTCCGCAGCGGATTCCAAGTGGCCATCCCGCTGCTCAACCTGAGGACCGGGCCCCGTCAGCGCCCACAGTGACCGTGAGTGCCCCGGGGACAGGGACCATGTGGTTGGGGCTGCTCCCGGATGAAGCCCCAGGGCTCAGTTCCCTGCTGGGACCCCAGAGCCTCTGCTGGGTGAGGGAGGAATGGAGGGAGTCAAGCTGGGGGAGAGGGAGGAAAGGAGGGAGGGAAAGAAGAGGAAGGCCTAGAGGGGGAGGGAGGGCAGGAGGGAGGGAAGGAAGGACTGAGGGACTGAAGGCATGAGGGAGGGAGGCCGTGAAAGCCCAGGAGTGCGGCCCATGCCTCTGGAGTCCTTGGGTGGAGGGAGGTGCGAGGGCATCCCCGGCCAGACCCTGGATGGTGGCTCAGGGCAGGTGCATCTGTCCTCGCCGTCCTGCCCTTCCTCCTCCTGGGCCATCCTGGATGGCCTTCTGCCATCCTGGACCCTGTCCACCTCCTCGTCCACCAATTGTGACTGTTCCCAGGAGCAGGGGGGGCAGGAGGGCTCTCAGGAGGGGCTTCCCGGATCCGGTGCCCCGGAGGAGACTGGGACGGTTAGCTCCAGGACGTTGTCACCTGAGCACTGGGACCGAGGACGGCGTCCACGTCCCTGGGCATGAGCGCTCCCCGACTGCCTCACCCTGCTCTCTCCCTTCTGGCGTGAAACACCGTGCCAGAGGTGGCGGGCTGAGTCCCCGGACGAGCACTGCTAGGTGATGGGTGCCCCTGCGGGCTGGGATGGGTGCTGCCCGCTGTGGTCCCAGACAGGGGTGCCCGTCCCCCTTCTCTCCGGGGGACGTGCCCTGGACCTCCGTGTCGGCACGTTCTCCCCAGGGCTGCTGGTCCTCAGGCCAGACACCGGCCGGTCTGAGGGGGACGCGCGCTGCCTCCGTAGGGTTTCCTTGGCCAGAGGCCTTCCCGGGGAGCTCCCGCATCGCTGACACGGGCTCCCCGCGTGGCCTGTCCGCCGCCGGCCCCCCGCACCCCCCTCCCCATCCACCTGGCATGCTTTCGGTCTGTGTCGTTGTGGGACCCGGTGCCTTGGAGCCTGGGGGGCACCAGAGGCCGGGGAGAGCTTTCTCTGGCCTTGGGGTGTGAGCGATGGGTATGCCGTGTGGGGTGTGTCTTCCAGCTGTGTGCCTCGCCCTGGTGTGTGTGCAGGCCCCGGGAGGAAGCTGCCGGGTCGCATCTGGGGTCAGGCTGTGGTGTCCCGGCGGGAACAGGGGTCACGGCCCCGACCTTGGACCCCTCTGCACTCAAGGGGCCTCCGTGATCCCATCTCCTCTAGAACCCTTCGGGGTTTTCGGTATGGCAGGGGGCAAGTTCCATGTCCAAGACGCCCAGGACAAAACCCAGTCCCCTTTGAAAAGAGGTGGGCAGACACCCGGGCACCTCCAGAGTGATCCCCCTCCCAGAAACGTCCAGAACAGGGGAAGGAAGCGAGAGAAATATCAGCTGAGGCGTGGCGAGGGGCCGGACTGGGGGAGCAATGGGCAGGGAGGGCTTGGGCTCAGGGTCCCCTTCGGGGAAGGAGTTGTTCCACAGCGATGTTCTGGGCTGTTGGGGGCGGTGGGGGGGTGGCGGGGGGGGCGGCGCCGCCGGGGACGGACTTAGAGTTGAGCACGGGTTCCACGGAAAAACGATGCATTTTATTTAAAAGAGATAGGCGAGAGCGTCGAGGGCATGCAAAGCTAGGATGATGGTGAGACCGAAGCAGAGAGAAAGAACCCAGGCGGAGGGGATGAACCGTGGCGGCGGGCCATCGCGGTCGGGGCATGGAACGGAGGGTACCCGTCCAGGGAGCTCTCCCCGCAGGGCGGGGGCCTCTGGATGGGGCTCTGGGAGCCCCGCAGGAGCAGGTGTAGGGGCAGGTGTTGGGACAGGGGCCGGCACAGGAGCTGGGCCTGGTGCAAGAGCTGGGACCGGGGCAGGAGCAGGAGCAAGGGGACGGAAAGGGTCAGCAGGAGCGGCCGCTGCAGCATGCAGGGCTGGAGCTGGGTCAGGGCCAGGAAGAGGAGTGCAGGCAGGGCCAGGGGAAAGGGCAGGAGCAAGGGTCAGGAGCTGGGTGTGGGGCTGGAACAGGTGTCCGGTGGGAACAGGGAGAGGCAGGGGAAGAGACAGTGGCCCTGTGAGGGGCAAAGGGAGGGGCAGCGGTCCTGGCCGAGGCCGGGGAAGCGGCAGGGCCTGGGTGTGGAGCAGCAAGAGGGACCCAGGCAGGAGCAGGAGAAGGGGCAGGAGCAGGGGCAGGACCTGGGTCTCGGGCAGGAGCAGGGGCCCAGGCAGGGAGAGGCGAAGACAGAGGGGCCCTGAGAGGGGCAAGGGAAGGGCCAGTGGTCCTTGGAGGGGCAGGGGAAGGGGGTGGGCAAGCGGCAGGGGCAGGGGCAGGAGCAGGAGGACGGGTGGGGTCTGGAGCAGGAACAGGGACCCAGGGAGGAACACGGGAAGGGGCAGTCTTCCAGGCAGGGAAAGGGGCAGGGGCAGGAAGAGGTGCAGGACATGCGTGTGGGGCAGGAATCGGGGCAGAGGCAATGGCATGGGCATGGGCAGGGGCAGGGCCAGGGGCAGGGGCAGGGGCAGGATCCCGGGTAGGAACTGGGCCTGGGGCAGGAAGGAGGGCAGAGGCAGGGGCAGGGGAGTGGCCAGTGGTCCTGGCGGGGTTTGGAGAAGGGGCAGGAGCTGGGTCTGGGGCAGGAGCAGGGTCACAGGCAGGTGAAGGGGTAGGGGTCCTGGCAGGGGCAGAGGCAGGGGCAGGCCAAGGGGCAGGGATCCTGGCAGGGGCAAGGGAAGGGGCCGTGGAAGGGGCTGGAGCTGGGAGAGGTGTCCCGGCGATGGCTGGCGCAGGATCCAGGGCCCGAGCCGGGACTGGGTCAGGATCAGGGGTACAGGCGGGGACAGGGGAGGTGTCCGTGGCCTGGGTCGGGGCAGGCGAAGGGGCAGGATCAGATACACGAGCTGGGTGTGGGGCAAGAAGAAGGGCAGAGGCACGGGCAGGGGAAGGGGCAGCAGCTGTCTCCGTGGCAGGCGAAGGGGCAGGGGCCAGGCAAGGAGAATCAGTCCTTGCAGGGGCTGGGGCAGGGGCTGGGTGTGGGGCAGTAAGAGGGGCGCAGGCCGGGGAAGGGGCCGTGGCCAAGGCCGGGGCAGGGGACGGGGCAGGGGCAGCGGCAGGGTTTGCAGCTGGGTCAGGTGCGGTGGTGCTGGCTGGTGCAGGATGCAGGGCAGGACCTGGGCCTGTGGCAGGATGAGGGGCCCGGGCGGGGACGGGGGAAGGCGCAGGATCCTGAGAGGAGCAGGAGCAGGAGCACGGCCTGGGGCAGGAGCAGGCCGCAGCTCTTCCTGGGCAGCGTCAGGCTCCGCGGGGCCCGGTTCCTGGTCACCTGCTGGCGGCGGGTCCCCGGCTGAGGAGGCGGCAGGCACCGTCTCCCAATCCCCAGCTCCTGCTGATGTCAGGAGGGGCCCGAGCTCCTTGCCAGGAGCAGCTGTGAGAGGAGAGAAGGTCCCGCGCTTGCCTGCCTCTGCATGTGCCTTGGCGCCCCCAGGACCCAGGCGGGGCGTCGCGGAGAGGCCGCAGCCAGGGAAGGAACCCTCAGCGGGATGGCTCCCCGAGGGCAGTGTCCCCGCTGGGTGCTCTGAGCCCAGTCCTTGCTCCTGGCCCCGCACCAGCCTGTGGGGCTTGTCCCTGTGGGCCCAGCACCGACCCGTCCCCGCACACACCCAGGCACCCAGCCCCGCCCCGCCTTCTCACCCTGGGGCTCGGCTTCCGCAGGTGGCCTGGCAGGCTCGGAAGCCTTTCCTGGGCCTGCGGACTCCTGGGTCAGGGAGGAGGTGGTGGCCGCCTGCCTCGTCTCTTCCTCCGTGGCCTTCTGCAAAGACAGGGACCGGTCGCTGGCCCGGAGCCATCCCAGCCCCGCCCGGCCGACCCCACTCTCCTCTTGCCCGGTCCCCCTGCTGCTCCCACATGGGCCCCAGACCTGTGCCTGCCCAGCCCTACCCCCGGTCCCGGGACCCACACCTGCAGGGCTCTGGGGATCGACCCTGGCCAGGAGCTCACATCCCCCACACCTGTCCCACCCAGCCAGCCTTCACCTTGACCGCGACCTGCCCACCGGGCATCTTAGCCCTCATCCACCTGCTCCTGCTCAGGAAGGCCCCACCGCACGTCAGCCCTCCTTCCAGACACATACCTGCACAGGCACGCTCTCAGACACACACACACACACACACACACACACACAAGACACTTACACACACAAGCCCAGCAGTTGAGGGGACCCGTGGCTGCGCCCGTCGATGCGAGCGTGTGGGGCTGGGCGGCCGGCTCTGGCCTCCCGGTGTCACCTTAGTCTCCTTTCGGCCGAAAGGCCAGAGGCGTCGGGCAGCCCTGAAAGGACCTCCAGAGCGCGGGGAAGTGGTAGCCGGGCGCGCTGTCCTCCGTCTCCACCGTCCCGAGTTTGGGAGGCAGCATGCGAACATGGTGTCGGTTGGACGATGTCCAAAGCAACGAGCTGCGCAGGGGGGCGTCCCTGGAATGTGGGTGCCTGGTGACGTGGGTTCCAATTCTGTTGGGCTCTGTGGTCAGGGAAGTGAGGTCACCGCTTCCTGGGGACCCCTGCCCCGACTTCCTCCTCACACCCGAGTCCCCGAGGGCCCCTCCCCCAGCCGCTCCGTGCTCACCCCTCACCCCATGCCGCGTCCAGACAGTGGCCCCCACACATCGGACTTGTTTCGGTGGTGCTGATGGCAGCAGGCCACCGCGCTGAGCCCTGCCCGCATGCAGGGGCCCGTCGGTGTTGGGCATGCACCCGCGTGTGCAATGGGGTGGGGGGCGGTCAGGGAGTCAGCATGGGTCCGGCTCGGGAGATCCTCCCGAGGAGACTCCCAGGTTCCCACTCACAGCTGCGTGTGTGTTCCCGTGGGTCCACGCCCTGTCCGACCCGGGGTGTGCTCAGCGTGTGCGTTTCAGCCACGTGGTCTGTGCCAGGAGGGTTCTCACGGGGATGCCGTGGCAGGAGGCAGTTCCTGGGCAGGAGCGACGGGGTTCTTCAGGAACCTCGAGACCGTCAGCGAGCATCTGTTGCCACGACGGGTCGAGGGACTCGTCGTGGGCTGCGCGTGCGTGGGTGTGTCCCTGCGTGGGTGCGGGCGTGCACGGGGCCCGATGGGAACGGGGTTCCGGACCCGGCAGCGGCCAGGGTGTGTGTGGGGTGCTTCGGGGGAGGGGACCGAGCTAGGCCAGGGCCTGGCCATCCCTGCTGAGGGGAAGGTGAGCCAGCCCACACGGAGGCCCGGCGGGCAGGAGGAGCCTTGTGGCCACGGGGCCGGCGAGCCCGGGCTGATCCTTCCTTGGCAGGACGCATGTGGGCAGCTCCGGTTCCTGCTCGGAGCCCGGGGGACCCGCGGCCCCCACGGGAGATCGTTTCTTGTGCAGCGGGAGGCCTTGTGCCCTCGGGCTCCGGGCTCCCGGGAGCACAGCTGAGGATGAGCCCATCCTCGGAGCCGCCATCCGCCGTGGGTGCGGGGGTCCTCCCACGCCGTCCCGTCCACATCTTCGTCCTTGTTGTCGGCATAGTCGATGCAGGGAGGGCGGCAGAGGGGGCCGTGGGTGAAGAGCCCGGCCTGGGAAGTGGGGCCCACACTCACGGTGCTGGGGGTTCCTCCTTCCGAGGAAGCCGGGGCAGGACTCCAGGCAGAAGCACAGGGGGAGCTGGGGCATGGTGGCCGCCCGGTCCCTCACCGGCTGAGCGAGGTCGTGGATACCCCCAGGCCCCTCTGGTCCTTGTTTTGGACCTCAGTCCACAGAGGGTAGCCGCTCGGTCAAGGCAGGATGGCAAGTCCGGTGCAAAGACAGCAAGCGGCCGAGACCCGGCACAGTGGGGTTGTCGGTGGAGACAAGAGGGTGCGGTGGCCAATGCTGGAGAGGGTCTCGGCCTTGGCCTCGGGGCACCGGGGCTGGCGCGGCTCTGCCTTCCGGCGGAGGCCGGCGCACGCCGCCCGCCTTCGGGCACCTGCCGCCGCGGGAGCACCTGCCCCCTCCTCTCTGCCGAGGGCTCTCTCCTGCGCCAGCCGTGCCTCCTCCCACGCCAGCCAGCGGCTGCCGGCCGTGCAGCCCGGGAGCCTGGACATCCCGACGACCACCTTCCCCCGCCAGGGGACCGAGCCCTGTGGGGGGGATGTGGTCTCCCAGTGGGCCCGAGGTCAAGGCACCCCCCCCCCGGAGCTCTCTGCCCAGCTTGGGCTCCTTGTGCCCTGTCCCCACTCAGCTCCCTGGGCCCAGGTCCTCCTCCGTTGGGGGAGCAGCCTCGGCCCGGGCTCCCCACACTGGGCCCGGGAGCGGCTCGTCCGGACCTCCTGGCCTGGCGCCTCCCTGCCTGGCCTAGGGGCCCCCCGGCTGGCCT
This sequence comes from Meles meles, assembly GCF_922984935.1. Classification (NCBI taxonomy): domain Eukaryota; kingdom Metazoa; phylum Chordata; class Mammalia; order Carnivora; family Mustelidae; genus Meles; species Meles meles. The sequence goes on from NW_025721612.1 coordinate 1,126,782, forward strand.
CCCGGGCTGGTCTGAGGCGACCCAGCGCCGGCAGGCTCAGGGCACTGCACCGGAGATGTCCGGGGACCCCCGAGCGAGCGCCCAGGCCTGGCCCAGCGCACCGGGCTTGTGAGGGGCCCAGCGTTGGAGGCGGGCGTCCGCCACGGGGCACAGGGTGTGTCCTGGTCATGGCAGCCCCACGTGGTGGGTGTGGCCGTGAGGGATCCCAGAAGAGGCAGGAGACAGACACGGGGGTCGACAGGACATTGCTTCCCAAGGAGGACGACGTCAGGCTCAGAGGACCTGCGAGGTCCTTAGGAAAACTCGGAGGCCCTGGGGATGTTGGCTGCGATGCTGTTCCTGGGGCCCAAGAGCGGTGCCCCAAAGCCCCAGTCAACACGGCCCGACGCAGTCTTTGGGGCTTCGGGGGATTGGGGCCGGTGGGCCACGAGGACGCCCAGGGCGTCACGTGGAGGACTCGATGTTTCTGGAGGCAGTGCTAAGCCTCGTTCTCTTCCGCCCTCTGTGCAGCCGGCCCCCGTGTTCCGCAGCGGATTCCAAGTGGCCATCCCGCTGCTCAACCTGAGGACCGGGCCCCGTCAGCGCCCACAGTGACCGTGAGTGCCCCGGGGACAGGGACCATGTGGTTGGGGCTGCTCCCGGATGAAGCCCCAGGGCTCAGTTCCCTGCTGGGACCCCAGAGCCTCTGCTGGGTGAGGGAGGAATGGAGGGAGTCAAGCTGGGGGAGAGGGAGGAAAGGAGGGAGGGAAAGAAGAGGAAGGCCTAGAGGGGGAGGGAGGGCAGGAGGGAGGGAAGGAAGGACTGAGGGACTGAAGGCATGAGGGAGGGAGGCCGTGAAAGCCCGGGAGTGCGGCCCATGCCTCTGGAGTCCTTGGGTGGAGGGAGGTGCGAGGGCATCCCCGGCCAGACCCTGGATGGTGGCTCAGGGCAGGTGCATCTGTCCTCGCCGTCCTGCCCTTCCTCCTCCTGGGCCATCCTGGATGGCCTTCTGCCATCCTGGACCCTGTCCACCTCCTCGTCCACCAATTGTGACTGTTCCCAGGAGCAGGGGGGGCAGGAGGGCTCTCAGGAGGGGCTTCCCGGATCCGGTGCCCCGGAGGAGACTGGGACGGTTAGCTCCAGGACGTTGTCACCTGAGCACTGGGACCGAGGACGGCGTCCACGTCCCTGGGCATGAGCGCTCCCCGACTGTCTCACCCTGCTCTCTCCCTTCTGGCGGGAAACACCGTGCCAGAGGTGGCGGGCTGAGTCCCCGGACGAGCACTGCTAGGTGATGGGTGCCCCTGCGGGCTGGGATGGGTGCTGCCCGCTGTGGTCCCAGACAGGGGTGCCCGTCCCCCTTCTCTCCGGGGGACGTGCCCTGGACCTCCGTGTCGGCACGTTCTCCCCAGGGCTGCTGGTCCTCAGGCCAGACACCGGCCGGTCTGAGGGGGACGCGCGCTGCCTCCGTAGGGTTTCCTTGGCCAGAGGCCTTCCCGGGGAGCTCCCGCATCGCTGACACGGGCTCCCCGCGTGGCCTGTCCGCCGCCGGCCCCCCGCACCCCCCTCCCCATCCACCTGGCATGCTTTCGGTCTGTGTCGTTGTGGGACCCGGTGCCTTGGAGCCTGGGGGGCACCAGAGGCCGGGGAGAGCTTTCTCTGGCCTTGGGGTGTGAGCGATGGGTATGCCGTGTGGGGTGTGTCTTCCAGCTGTGTGCCTCGCCCTGGTGTGTGTGCAGGCCCCGGGAGGAAGCTGCCGGGTCGCATCTGGGGTCAGGCTGTGGTGTCCCGGCGGGAACAGGGGTCACGGCCCCGACCTTGGACCCCTCTGCACTCAAGGGGCCTCCGTGATCCCATCTCCTCTAGAACCCTTCGGGGTTTTCGGTATGGCAGGGGGCAAGTTCCATGTCCAAGACGCCCAGGACAAAACCCAGTCCCCTTTGAAAAGAGGTGGGCAGACACCCGGGCACCTCCAGAGTGATCCCCCTCCCAGAAACGTCCAGAACAGGGGAAGGAAGGGAGAGAGAAATCAGCTGAGGCGTGGCGAGGGGCCGGACTGGGGGAGCAATGGGCAGGGAGGGCTTGGGCTCAGGGTCCCCTTCGGGGAAGGAGTTGTTCCACAGCGATGTTCTGGGCTGTTGGGGGCGGTGGGGGGGGGGCGGGTGGGGCGGCGCCGCCGGGGACGGACTTAGGGTTGAGCACGGGTTCCACGGAAAAACGATGCATTTTATTTAAAAGAGATAGGCGAGAGCGTCGAGGGCATACAAAGCTAGGATGATGGTGAGACCGAAGCAGAGAGAAAGAACCCAGGCGGAGGGGATGAACCGTGGCGGCGGGCCATCGCGGTCGGGGCATGGAACGGAGGGTACCCGTCCAGGGAGCTCTCCCCGCAGGGCGGGGGCCTCTGGATGGGGCTCTGGGAGCCCCGCAGGAGCAGGTGTAGGGGCAGGTGTTGGGACAGGGGCCGGCACAGGAGCTGGGCCTGGTGCAAGAGCTGGGACCGGGGCAGGAGCAGGAGCAAGGGGACGGAAAGGGTCAGCAGGAGCGGCCGCTGCAGCATGCAGAGCTGGAGCTGGGTCAGGGCCAGGAAGAGGAGTGCAGGCAGGGCCAGGGGAAAGGGCAGGAGCAAGGGGCAGGAGCTGGGTGTGGGGCTGGAACAGGTGTCCGGTGGGAACAGGGAGAGGCAGGGGAAGAGACAGTGGCCCTGTGAGGGGCAAAGGGAGGGGCAGCGGTCCTGGCCGAGGCCGGGGAAGCGGCAGGGCCTGGGTGTGGAGCAGCAAGAGGGACCCAGGCAGGAGCAGGAGAAGGGGCAGGAGCAGGGGCAGGACCTGGGTCTCGGGCAGGAGCAGGGGCCCAGGCAGGGAGAGGCGAAGACAGAGGGGCCCTGAGAGGGGCAAGGGAAGGGCCAGTGGTCCTTGGAGGGGCAGGGGAAGGGGGTGGGCAAGCGGCAGGGGCAGGGGCAGGAGCAGGAGGACGGGTGGGGTCTGGAGCAGGAACAGGGACCCAGGGAGGAACACGGGAAGGGGCAGTCTTCCAGGCAGGGAAAGGGGCAGGGGCAGGAAGAGGTGCAGGACATGCGTGTGGGGCAGGAATCGGGGCAGAGGCAATGGCATGGGCATGGGCAGGGGCAGGGCCAGGGGCAGGGGCAGGGGCAGGATCCCGGGTAGGAACTGGGCCTGGGGCAGGAAGGAGGGCAGAGGCAGGGGCAGGGGAGTGGCCAGTGGTCCTGGCGGGGTTTGGAGAAGGGGCAGGAGCTGGGTCTGGGGCAGGAGCAGGGTCACAGGCAGGTGAAGGGGTAGGGGTCCTGGCAGGGGCAGAGGCAGGGGCAGGCCAAGGGGCAGGGATCCTAGCAGGGGCAAGGGAAGGGGCCGTGGAAGGGGCTGGAGCTGGGAGAGGTGTCCCGGCGATGGCTGGCGCAGGATCCAGGGCCCGAGCCGGGACTGGGTCAGGATCAGGGGTACAGGCGGGGACAGGGGAGGTGTCCGTGGCCTGGGTCGGGGCAGGCGAAGGGGCAGGATCAGATACACGAGCTGGGTGTGGGGCAAGAAGAAGGGCAGAGGCACGGGCAGGGGAAGGGGCAGCAGCTGTCTCCGTGGCAGGCGAAGGGGCAGGGGCCAGGCAAGGAGAATCAGTCCTTGCTGGGGCTGGGGCAGGGGCTGGGTGTGGGGCAGTAAGAGGGGCGCAGGCCGGGGAAGGGGCCGTGGCCAAGGCCGGGGCAGGGGACGGGGCAGGGGCAGCGGCAGGGTTTGCAGCTGGGTCAGGTGCGGTGGTGCTGGCTGGTGCAGGATGCAGGGCAGGACCTGGGCCTGTGGCAGGATGAGGGGCCCGGGCAGGGACGGGGGAAGGCGCAGGATCCTGAGAGGAGCAGGAGCAGGAGCACGGCCTGGGGCAGGAGCAGGCCGCAGCTCTTCCTGGGCAGCGTCAGGCTCCGCGGGGCCCGGTTCCTGGTCACCTGCTGGCGGCGGGTCCCCGGCTGAGGAGGCAGCAGGCACCGTCTCCCAATCCCCAGCTCCTGCTGATGTCAGGAGGGGCCCGAGCTCCTTGCCAGGAGCAGCTGTGAGAGGAGAGAAGGTCCCGCGCTTGCCTGCCTCTGCATGTGCCTTGGCGCCCCCAGGACCCAGGCGGGGCGTCGCGGAGAGGCCGCAGCCAGGGAAGGAACCCTCAGCGGGATGGCTCCCCGAGGGCAGTGTCCCCGCTGGGTGCTCTGAGCCCAGTCCTTGCTCCTGGCCCCGCACCAGCCTGTGGGGCTTGTCCCTGTGGGCCCAGCACCGACCCGTCCCCGCACACACCCAGGCACCCAGCCCCGCCCCGCCTTCTCACCCTGGGGCTCGGCTTCCGCAGGTGGCCTGGCAGGCTCGGAAGCCTTTCCTGGGCCTGCGGACTCCTGGGTCAGGGAGGAGGTGGTGGCCGCCTGCCTCGTCTCTTCCTCCGTGGCCTTCTGCAAAGACAGGGACCGGTCGCTGGCCCGGAGCCATCCCAGCCCCGCCCGGCCGACCCCACTCTCCTCTTGCCCGGTCCCCCTGCTGCTCCCACATGGGCCCCAGACCTGTGCCTGCCCAGCCCTACCCCCGGTCCCGGGACCCACACCTGCAGGGCTCTGGGGATCGACCCTGGCCAGGAGCTCACATCCCCCACACCTGTCCCACCCAGCCAGCCTTCACCTTGACCGCGACCTGCCCACCGGGCATCTTAGCCCTCATCCACCTGCTCCTGCTCAGGAAGGCCCCACCGCACGTCAGCCCTCCTTCCAGACACATACCTGCACAGGCACGCTCTCAGACACACACACACACACACACACACACACACACACACACACACACACACACACAGACACTTACACACACAAGCCCAGCAGTTGAGGGGACCCGTGGCTGCGCCCGTCGATGCGAGCGTGTGGGGCTGGGCGGCCGGCTCTGGCCTCCCGGTGTCACCTTAGTCTCCTTTCGGCCGAAAGGCCAGAGGCGTCGGGCAGCCCTGAAAGGACCTCCAGAGCGCGGGGAAGTGGTAGCCGGGCGCGCTGTCCTCCGTCTCCACCGTCCCGAGTTTGGGAGGCAGCATGCGAACATGGTGTCGGTTGGACGATGTCCAAAGCAACGAGCTGCGCAGGGGGGCGTCCCTGGAATATGGGTGCCTGGTGACGTGGGTTCCAATTCTGTTGGGCTCTGTGGTCAGGGAAGTGAGGTCACCGCTTCCTGGGGACCCCTGCCCCGACTTCCTCCTCACACCCGAGTCCCCGAGGGCCCCTCCCCCAGCCGCTCCGTGCTCACCCCTCACCCCATGCCGCGTCCAGACAGTGGCCCCCACACATCGGACTTGTTTCGGTGGTGCTGATGGCAGCAGGCCACCGCGCTGAGCCCTGCCCGCATGCAGGGGCCCGTCGGTGTTGGGCATGCACCCGCGTGTGCAATGGGGTGGGGGGCGGTCAGGGAGTCAGCATGGGTCTGGCTCGGGAGATCCTCCCGAGGAGACTCCCAGGTTCCCACTCACAGCTGCGTGTGTGTTCCCGTGGGTCCACGCCCTGTCCGACCCGGGGTGTGCTCAGCGTGTGCGTTTCAGCCACGTGGTCTGTGCCAGGAGGGTTCTCACGGGGATGCCGTGGCAGGAGGCAGTTCCTGGGCAGGAGCGACGGGGTTCTTCAGGAACCTCGAGACCGTCAGCGAGCATCTGTTCCCACGACGGGTCGAGGGACTCGTCGTGGGCTGCGCGTGCGTGGGTGTGTCCCTGCGTGGGTGCGGGCGTGCACGGGGCCCGATGGGAACGGGGTTCCGGACCCGGCAGCGGCCAGGGTGTGTGTGGGGTGCTTCGGGGGATGGGACCGAGCTAGGCCAGGGCCTGGCCATCCCTGCTGAGGGGAAGGTGAGCCAGCCCACACGGAGGCCCGGCGGGCAGGAGGAGCCTTGTGGCCACGGGGCCGGCGAGCCCGGGCTGATCCTTCCTTGGCAGGACGCATGTGGGCAGCTCCGGTTCCTGCTCGGAGCCCGGGGGACCCGCGGCCCCCACGGGAGATCGTTTCTTGCGCAGCGGGAGGCCTTGTGCCCTCGGGCTCCGGGCTCCCGGGAGCACAGCTGAGGATGAGCCCATCCTCGGAGCCGCCATCCGCCGTGGGTGCGGGGGTCCTCCCACGCCGTCCCGTCCACATCTTCGTCCTTGTTGTCGGCATAGTCGATGCAGGGAGGGCGGCAGAGGGGGCCGTGGGTGAAGAGCCCGGCCTGGGAAGTGGGGCCCACACTCACGGTGCTGGGGGTTCCTCCTTCCGAGGAAGCCGGGGCAGGACTCCAGGCAGAAGCACAGGGGGAGCTGGGGCATGGTGGCCGCCCGGTCCCTCACCGGCTGAGCGAGGTCGTGGATACCCCCAGGCCCCTCTGGTCCTTGTTTTGGACCTCAGTCCACAGTGGGTAGCCGCTCGGTCAAGGCAGGATGGCAAGTCCGGTGCAAAGACAGCAAGCGGCCGAGACCCGGCACAGTGGGGTTGTCGGTGGAGACAAGAGGGTGCGGTGGCCAATGCTGGAGAGGGTCTCGGCCTTGGCCTCGGGGCACCGGGGCTGGCGCGGCTCTGCCTTCCGGCGGAGGCCGGCGCACGCCGCCCGCCCTCGGGCACCTGCCGCCGCGGGAGCACCTGCCCCCTCCTCTCTGCCGAGGGCTCTCTCCTGCGCCAGCCGTGCCTCCTCCCACGCCAGCCAGCGGCTGCCGGCCGTGCAGCCCGGGAGCCTGGACATCCCGACGACCACCTTCCCCCGCCAGGGGACCGAGCCCTGTGGGGGGGATATGGTCTCCCAGTGGGCCCGAGGTCAAGGCACCCCCCCCCCGGAGCTCTCTGCCCAGCTTGGGCTCCTTGTGCCCTGTCCCCACTCAGCTCCCTGGGCCCAGGTCCTCCTCCGTTGGGGGAGCAGCCTCGGCCCGGGCTCCCCACACTGGGCCCGGGAGCGGCTCGTCCGGACCTCCTGGCCTGGCGCCTCCCTGCCTGGCCTAGGGGCACCCCGGCTGGCCTCCCGGGCTGGTCTGAGGCGACCCAGCGCCGGCAGGCTCAGGGCACTGCACCGGAGATGTCCGGGGACCCCCGAGCGAGCGCCCAGGCCTGGCCCAGCGCACCGGGTTTGTGAGGGGCCCAGCGTTGGAGGCGGGCGTCCGCCACGGGGCACAGGGTGTGTCCTGGTCATGGCAGCCCCACGTGGTGGGTGTGGCCGTGAGGGATCCCAGAAGAGGCAGGAGACAGACACGGGGGTCGACAGGACATTGCTTCCCAAGGAGGACGACGTCAGGCTCAGAGGACCTGCGAGGTCCTTAGGAAAACTCGGAGGCCCTGGGGATGTTGGCTGCGATGCTGTTCCTGGGGCCCAAGAGCGGTGCCCCAAAGCCCCAGTCAACACGGCCCGACGCAGTCTTTGGGGCTTCGGGGGATTGGGGCCGGTGGGCCACGAGGACGCCCAGGGCGTCACGTGGAGGACTCGATGTTTCTGGAGGCAGTGCTAAGCCTCGTTCTCTTCCGCCCTCTGTGCAGCCGGCCCCCGTGTTCCGCAGCGGATTCCAAGTGGCCATCCCGCTGCTCAACCTGAGGACCGGGCCCCGTCAGCGCCCACAGTGACCGTGAGTGCCCCGGGGACAGGGACCATGTGGTTGGGGCTGCTCCCGGATGAAGCCCCAGGGCTCAGTTCCCTGCTGGGACCCCAGAGCCTCTGCTGGGTGAGGGAGGAATGGAGGGAGTCAAGCTGGGGGAGAGGGAGGAAAGGAGGGAGGGAAAGAAGAGGAAGGCCTAGAGGGGGAGGGAGGGCAGGAGGGAGGGAAGGAAGGACTGAGGGACTGAAGGCATGAGGGAGGGAGGCCGTGAAAGCCCAGGAGTGCGGCCCATGCCTCTGGAGTCCTTGGGTGGAGGGAGGTGCGAGGGCATCCCCGGCCAGACCCTGGATGGTGGCTCAGGGCAGGTGCATCTGTCCTCGCCGTCCTGCCCTTCCTCCTCCTGGGCCATCCTGGATGGCCTTCTGCCATCCTGGACCCTGTCCACCTCCTCGTCCACCAATTGTGACTGTTCCCAGGAGCAGGGGGGGCAGGAGGGCTCTCAGGAGGGGCTTCCCGGATCCGGTGCCCCGGAGGAGACTGGGACGGTTAGCTCCAGGACGTTGTCACCTGAGCACTGGGACCGAGGACGGCGTCCACGTCCCTGGGCATGAGCGCTCCCCGACTGCCTCACCCTGCTCTCTCCCTTCTGGCGTGAAACACCGTGCCAGAGGTGGCGGGCTGAGTCCCCGGACAAGCACTGCTAGGTGATGGGTGCCCCTGCGGGCTGGGATGGGTGCTGCCCGCTGTGGTCCCAGACAGGGGTGCCCGTCCCCCTTCTCTCCGGGGGACGTGCCCTGGACCTCCGTGTCGGCACGTTCTCCCCAGGGCTGCTGGTCCTCAGGCCAGACACCGGCCGGTCTGAGGGGGACGCGCGCTGCCTCCGTAGGGTTTCCTTGGCCAGAGGCCTTCCCGGGGAGCTCCCGCATCGCTGACACGGGCTCCCCGCGTGGCCTGTCCGCCGCCGGCCCCCCGCACCCCCCTCCCCATCCACCTGGCATGCTTTCGGTCTGTGTCGTTGTGGGACCCGGTGCCTTGGAGCCTGGGGGGCACCAGAGGCCGGGGAGAGCTTTCTCTGGCCTTGGGTTGTGAGCGATGGGTATGCCGTGTGGGGTGTGTCTTCCAGCTGTGTGCCTCGCCCTGGTGTGTGTGCAGGCCCCGGGAGGAAGCTGCCGGGTCGCATCTGGGGTCAGGCTGTGGTGTCCCGGCGGGAACAGGGGTCACGGCCCCGACCTTGGACCCCTCTGCACTCAAGGGGCCTCCGTGATCCCGTCTCCTCTAGAACCCTTCGGGGTTTTCGGTATGGCAGGGGGCAAGTTCCATGTCCAAGACGCCCAGGACAAAACCCAGTCCCCTTTGAAAAGAGGTGGGCAGACACCCGGGCACCTCCAGAGTGATCCCCCTCCCAGAAACGTCCAGAACAGGGGAAGGAAGGGAGAGAGAAATCAGCTGAGGCGTGGCGAGGGGCCGGACTGGGGGAGCAATGGGCAGGGAGGGCTTGGGCTCAGGGTCCCCTTCGGGGAAGGAGTTGTTCCACAGCGATGTTCTGGGCTGTTGGGGGCGGTGGGGGGGGGCGGGTGGGGCGGCGCCGCCGGGGACGGACTTAGGGTTGAGCACGGGTTCCACGGAAAAACGATGCATTTTATTTAAAAGAGATAGGCGAGAGCGTCGAGGGCATGCAAAGCTAGGATGATGGTGAGACCGAAGCAGAGAGAAAGAACCCAGGCGGAGGGGATGAACCGTGGCGGCGGGCCATCGGGGTCGGGGCATGGAACAGAGGGTACCCGTCCAGGGAGCTCTCCCCGCAGGGCGGGGGCCTCTGGATGGAGCTCTGGGAGCCCCGCAGGAGCAGGTGTAGGGGCAGGTGTTGGGACAGGGGCCGGCACAGGAGCTGGGCCTGGTGCAAGAGCTGGGACCGGGGCAGGAGCAGGAGCAAGGGGACGGAAAGGGTCAGCAGGAGCGGCCGCTGCAGCATGCAGGGCTGGAGCTGGGTCAGGGCCAGGAAGAGGAGTGCAGGCAGGGCCAGGGGAAAGGGCAGGAGCAAGGGGCAGGAGCTGGGTGTGGGGCTGGAACAGGTGTCCGGTGGGAACAGGGAGAGGCAGGGGAAGAGACAGTGGCCCTGTGAGGGGCAAAGGGAGGGGCAGCGGTCCTGGCCGAGGCCGGGGAAGCGGCAGGGCCTGGGTGTGGAGCAGCAAGAGGGACCCAGGCAGGAGCAGGAGAAGGGGCAGGAGCAGGGGCAGGACCTGGGTCTCGGGCAGGAACAGGGGCCCAGGCAGGGAGAGGCGAAGACAGAGGGGCCCTGAGAGGGGCAAGGGAAGGGCCAGTGGTCCTTGGAGGGGCAGGGGAAGGGGGTGGGCAAGCGGCAGGGGCAGGGGCAGGAGCAGGAGGACGGGTGGGGTCTGGAGCAGGAACAGGGACCCAGGGAGGAACACGGGAAGGGGCAGTCTTCCAGGCAGGGAAAGGGGCAGGGGCAGGAAGAGGTGCAGGACATGCGTGTGGGGCAGGAATCGGGGCAGAGGCAATGGCATGGGCATGGGCAGGGGCAGGGCCAGGGGCAGGGGCAGGGGCAGGATCCCGGGTAGGAACTGGGCCTGGGGCAGGAAGGAGGGCAGAGGCAGGGGCAGGGGAGTGGCCAGTGGTCCTGGCGGGGTTTGGAGAAGGGGCAGGAGCTGGGTCTGGGGCAGGAGCAGGGTCACAGGCAGGTGAAGGGGTAGGGGTCCTGGCAGGGGCAGAGGCAGGGGCAGGCCAAGGGGCAGGGATCCTGGCAGGGGCAAGGGAAGGGGCCGTGGAAGGGGCTGGAGCTGGGAGAGGTGTCCCGGCGATGGCTGGCGCAGGATCCAGGGCCCGAGCCGGGACTGGGTCAGGATCAGGGGTACAGGCGGGGACAGGGGAGGTGTCCGTGGCCTGGGTCGGGGCAGGCGAAGGGGCAGGATCAGATACACGAGCTGGGTGTGGGGCAAGAAGAAGGGCAGAGGCACGGGCAGGGGAAGGGGCAGCAGCTGTCTCCGTGGCAGGCGAAGGGGCAGGGGCCAGGCAAGGAGAATCAGTCCTTGCAGGGGCTGGGGCAGGGGCTGGGTGTGGGGCAGTAAGAGGGGCGCAGGCCGGGGAAGGGGCCGTGGCCAAGGCCGGGGCAGGGGACGGGGCAGGGGCAGCGGCAGGGTTTGCAGCTGGGTCAGGTGCGGTGGTGCTGGCTGGTGCAGGATGCAGGGCAGGACCTGGGCCTGTGGCAGGATGAGGGGCCCGGGCGGGGACGGGGGAAGGCGCAGGATCCTGAGAGGAGCAGGAGCAGGAGCACGGCCTGGGGCAGGAGCAGGCCGCAGCTCTTCCTGGGCAGCGTCAGGCTCCGCGGGGCCCGGTTCCTGGTCACCTGCTGGCGGCGGGTCCCCGGCTGAGGAGGCGGCAGGCACCGTCTCCCAATCCCCAGCTCCTGCTGATGTCAGGAGGGGCCCGAGCTCCTTGCCAGGAGCAGCTGTGAGAGGAGAGAAGGTCCCGCGCTTGCCTGCCTCTGCATGTGCCTTGGCGCCCCCAGGACCCAGGCGGGGCGTCGCGGAGAGGCCGCAGCCAGGGAAGGAACCCTCAGCGGGATGGCTCCCCGAGGGCAGTGTCCCCGCTGGGTGCTCTGAGCCCAGTCCTTGCTCCTGGCCCCGCACCAGCCTGTGGGGCTTGTCCCTGTGGGCCCAGCACCGACCGGTCCCCGCACACACCCAGGCACCCAGCCCCGCCCCGCCTTCTCACCCTGGGGCTCGGCTTCCGCAGGTGGCCTGGCAGGCTCGGAAGCCTTTCCTGGGCCTGCGGACTCCTGGGTCAGGGAGGAGGTGGTGGCCGCCTGCCTCGTCTCTTCCTCCGTGGCCTTCTGCAAAGACAGGGACCGGTCGCTGGCCCGGAGCCATCCCAGCCCCGCCCGGCCGACCCCACTCTCCTCTTGCCCGGTCCCCCTGCTGCTCCCACATGGGCCCCAGACCTGTGCCTGCCCAGCCCTACCCCCGGTCCCGGGACCCACACCTGCAGGGCTCTGGGGATCGACCCTGGCCAGGAGCTCACATCCCCCACACCTGTCCCACCCAGCCAGCCTTCACCTTGACCGCGACCTGCCCACCGGGCATCTTAGCCCTCATCCACCTGCTCCTGCTCAGGAAGGCCCCACCGCACGTGAGCCCTCCCTCCAGACACATACCTGCACAGGCACGCTCTCAGACACACACACACACACACACACACACACACAAAGACACTTACACACACAAGCCCAGCAGTTGAGGGGACCCGTGGCTGCGCCCGTCGATGCGAGCGTGTGGGGCTGGGCGGCCGGCTCTGGCCTCCCGGTGTCACCTTAGTCTCCTTTCGGCCGAAAGGCCAGAGGCGTCAGGCAGCCCTGAGAGGACCTCCAGAGCGCGGGGAAGTGGTAGCCGGGCGCGCTGTCCTCCGTCTCCACCGTCCCGAGTTTGGGAGGCAGCATGCGAACATGGTGTCGGTTGGACGATGTCCAAAGCAACGAGCTGCGCAGGGGGGCGTCCCTGGAATGTGGGTGCCTGGTGACGTGGGTTCCAATTCTGTTGGGCTCTGTGGTCAGGGAAGTGAAGTCACCGCTTCCTGGGGACCCCTGCCCCGACTTCCTCCTCACACCCGAGTCCCCAAGGGCCCCTCCCCCAGCCGCTCCGTGCTCACCCCTCACCCCATGCCGCGTCCAGACAGTGGCCCCCACACATCGGACTTGTTTCGGTGGTGCTGACGGCAGCAGGCCACCGCGCTGAGCCCTGCCCGCATGCAGGGGCCCGTCGGTGTTGGGCATGCACCCGCGTGTGCAATGGGGTGGGGGGCGGTCAGGGAGTCAGCATGGGTCCGGCTCGGCAGATCCTCCCGAGGAGACTCCCAGGTTCCCACTCACAGCTGCGTGTGTGTTCCCGTGGGTCCACGCCCTGTCCGACCCGGGGTGTGCTCAGCGTGTGCGTTTCAGCCACGTGGTCTGTGCCAGGAGGGTTCTCACGGGGATGCCGTGGCAGGAGGCAGTTCCTGGGCAGGAGCGACGGGGTTCTTCAGGAACCTCGAGACCGTCAGCGAGCATCTGTTCCCACGACGGGTCGAGGGACTCGTCGTGGGCTGCGCGTGCGTGGGTGTGTCCCTGCGTGGGTGCGGGCGTGCACGGGGCCCGATGGGAACGGGGTTCCGGACCCGGCAGCGGCCAGGGTGTGTGTGGGGTGCTTCGGGGGAGGGGACCGAGCTAGGCCAGGGCCTGGCCATCCCTGCTGAGGGGAAGGTGAACCAGCCCACACGGAGGACCGGCGGGCAGGAGGAGCCTTGTGGCCACGGGGCCGGCGAGCCCGGGCTGATCCTTCCTTGGCAGGACGCATGTGGGCAGCTCCGGTTCCTGCTCGGAGCCCGGGGGACCCGCGGCTCCCACGGGAGATCGTTTCTTGTGCAGCGGGAGGCCTTGTGCCCTCGGGCTCCGGGCTCCCGGGAGCACAGCTGAGGATGAGCCCATCCTCGGAGCCGCCATCCGCCGTGGGTGCGGGGGTCCTCCCACGCCGTACCGTCCACTTCTTCGGCCTTGTTGTCGGCATAGTCGATGCAGGGAGGGCGGCAGTGGGGGCCGTGGGTGAAGAGCCCGCCGTGGGAAGAGGGGCCCAAACTCACGGTGCTGGGGGTTCCTCCTTCCGAGGAAGCCGGGGCAGGACTCCAGGCAGAAGCAGAGGGGGAGCTGGGGCATGGTGGCCGCCCGGTCCCTCACCGGCTGAGCGAGGTCGTGGATACCCCCAGGCCCCTCTGGTCCTTGTTTTGGACCTCAGTCCACAGAGGGTAGCCGCTCGGTCAAGGCAGGATGGCAAGTGCGGTGCAAAGACAGCAAGCGGCCGAGACCCGGCACAGTGGGGTTGTCGGTGGAGACAAGAGGGTGCGGTGGCCAATGCTGGAGAGGGTCTCGGCCTAGGCCTCGGGGCACCGGGGCTGGCGTGGCTCTGCCTTCCGGCGGAGGCCGGCGCGCGCCGCCCACCCTCGGGCACCTGCCGCCGCGGGAGCACCTGCCCCCTCCTCTCTGCCGAGGGCTCTCTCCTGCGCCAGCCGTGCCTCCTCCCACTCCAGCCAGCGGCTGCCGGCCGTGCAGCCCGGGAGCCTGGACATCCCGACGACCACCTTCCCCCGCCAGGGGACCGAGCCCTGTGGGGGGGATGTGGTCTCCCAGTGGGCCGGAGGTCAAGCCCCCCCCCCCCGGAGCTCTCTGCCCAGCTTGGGCTCATTGTGCCCTGTCCCCACTCAGCTCCCTGGGCCCAGGTCCTCCTCCGTTGGGGGAGCAGCCTCGGCCCGGGCTCCCCACACTGGGACCGGGAGCGGCTCGTCCGGATCTCCTGGCCAGGCGCCTCCCTGCCTGGCCTAGGGGCCCCCCGGCTGGCCTCCCGGGCTGGTCTGAGGCGACCCAGCACCGGCAGTCTCAGGGCACTGCACCGGAGATGTCGGGGACCCCCGAGCGAACGCCCAGGCCTGGCCCAGCGCACCGGGCTTGTGAGGGGCCCAGCGCTGGAGGCGGGCGTCCTGCCACGGGGCACGGGGTGTGTCCTGGTCATGGCGGCCCCACGTGGTGGGTGTGGCCCCTGAGGGATCCCAGAAGAGGCAGGAGACAGACACGGGTGTCGACAGGACATTGCTTCCCAAGGAGGACGACGTCAGGCTCAGAGGACCTGCGAGGTCCTTAGGAAAACTCGGAGGCCCTGGGGATGTTGGCTGCGATGCTGTTCCTGGGGCCCAAGAGCGGTGCCCCAAAGCCCCAGTCAAAACGGACCGACGCAGTCTTTGGGGCTTCGGGGGATCGGGGCCGGCAGGCCATGAGGACGCCCAGGTCGTCACGTGGAGGACTCGATGTTTCTGGAGGCAGTGCTAAGCCTCGTTCTCTTCCGCCCTCTGTGCAGCCGGCCCCCGTGTTCCGCAGCGGATTCCAAGTGGCCATCCCGCTGCTCAACCTGAGGACCGGGCCCCGTCAGCGCCCACAGTGACCGTGAGTGCCCCGGGGACAGGGACCATGTGGTTGGGGTTGCTCCCGGATGAAGCCCCAGGGCTCAGTTCCCTGCTGGGACCCCAGAGCCTCTGCTGGGTGAGGGAGGAATGGAGGGAGTCAAGCTGGGGGAGAGGGAGGAAAGGAGGGAGGGAAAGAAGAGGAAGGCCTAGAGGGGGAGGGAGGGCAGGAGGGAGGGAAGGAAGGACTGAGGGACTGAAGGCATGAGGGAGGGAGGCCGTGAAAGCCCAGGAGTGCGGCCCATGCCTCTGGAGTCCTTGGGTGGAGGGAGGTGCGAGGGCGTCCCCGGCCAGACCCTGGATGGTGGCTCAGGGCAGGTGCATCTGTCCTCGCCGTCCTGCCCTTCCTCCTCCTGGGCCATCCTGGATGGCCTTCTGCCATCCTGGACCCTGTCCACCTCCTCGTCCACCAATTGTGACTGTTCCCAGGAGCAGGGGGGGCAGGAGGGCTCTCAGGAGGGGCTTCCCGGATCCGGTGCCCCGGAGGAGACTGGGACGGTTAGCTCCAGGACGTTGTCACCTGAGCACTGGGACCGAGGACGGCGTCCACGTCCCTGGGCATGAGCGCTCCCCGACTGTCTCACCCTGCTCTCTCCCTTCTGGCGGGAAACACCGTGCCAGAGGTGGCGGGCTGAGTCCCCGGACGAGCACTGCTAGGTGATGGGTGCCCCTGCGGGCTGGGATGGGTGCTGCCCGCTGTGGTCCCAGACAGGGGTGCCCGTCCCCCTTCTCTCCGGGGGACGTGCCCTGGACCTCCGTGTCGGCACGTTCTCCCCAGGGCTGCTGGTCCTCAGGCCAGACACCGGCCGGTCTGAGGGGGACGCGCGCTGCCTCCGTAGGGTTTCCTTGGCAAGAGGCCTTCCCGGGGAGCTCCCGCATCGCTGACACGGGCTCCCCGCGTGGCCTGTCCGCCGCCGGCCCCCCGCACCCCCCTCCCCATCCACCTGGCATGCTTTCGGTCTGTGTCGTTGTGGGACCCGGTGCCTTGGAGCCTGGGGGGCACCAGAGGCCGGGGAGAGCTTTCTCTGGCCTTGGGTTGTGAGCGATGGGTATGCCGTGTGGGGTGTGTCTTCCAGCTGTGTGCCTCGCCCTGGTGTGTGTGCAGGCCCCAGGAGGAAGCTGCCGGGTCGCATCTGGGGTCAGGCTGTGGTGTCCCGGCGGGAACAGGGGTCACGGCCTCGACCTTGGACCCCTCTGCACTCAAGGGGCCTCCGTGATCCCGTCTCCTCTAGAACCCTTCGGGGTTTTCGGTATGGCAGGGGGCAAGTTCCATGTCCAAGACGCCCAGGACAAAACCCAGTCCCCTTTGAAAAGAGGTGGGCAGACACCCGGGCACCTCCAGAGTGATCCCCCTCCCAGAAACGTCCAGAACAGGGGAAGGAAGGGAGAGAGAAATCAGCTGAGGCGTGGCGAGGGGCCGGACTGGGGGAGCAATGGGCAGGGAGGGCTTGGGCTCAGGGTCCCCTTCGGGGAAGGAGTTGTTCCACAGCGATGTTCTGGGCTGTTGGGGTCGGTGGGAGGGGGCGGGGGGGGGCGGCGCCGCAGGGGACGGACTTAGGGTTGAGCACGGGTTCCACGGAAAAACGATGCATTTTATTTAAAAGAGATAGGCGAGAGCGTCGAGGGCATGCAAAGCTAGGATGACGGTGAGACCGAAGCAGAGAGAAAGAACCCAGGCGGAGGGGATGAACCGTGGCGGCGGGCCATCGGGGTCGGGGCATGGAACGGAGGGTACCCGTCCAGGGAGCTCTCCCCGCAGGGCGGGGGCCTCTGGATGGGGCTCTGGGAGCCCCGCAGGAGCAGGTGTAGGGGCAGGTGTTGGGACAGGGGCCGGCACAGGAGCTGGGCCTGGTGCAAGAGCTGGGACCGGGGCAGGAGCAGGAGCAAGGGGACGGAAAGGGTCAGCAGGAGCGGCCGCTGCAGCATGCAGGGCTGGAGCTGGGTCAGGGCCAGGAAGAGGAGTGCAGGCAGGGCCAGGGGAAAGGGCAGGAGCAAGGGGCAGGAGCTGGGTGTGGGGCTGGAACAGGTGTCCGGTGGGAACAGGGAGAGGCAGGGGAAGAGACAGTGGCCCTGTGAGGGGCAAAGGGAGGGGCAGCGGTCCTGGCCGAGGCCGGGGAAGTGGCAGGGCCTGGGTGTGGAGCAGCAAGAGGGACCCAGGCAGGAGCAGGAGAAGGGGCAGGAGCAGGGGCAGGACCTGGGTCTCGGGCAGGAACAGGGGCCCAGGCAGGGAGAGGCGAAGACAGAGGGGCCCTGAGAGGGGCAAGGGAAGGGCCAGTGGTCCTTGGAGGGGCAGGGGAAGGGGGTGGGCAAGCGGCAGGGGCAGGGGCAGGAGCAGGAGGACGGGTGGGGTCTGGAGCAGGAACAGGGACCCAGGGAGGAACACGGGAAGGGGCAGTCTTCCAGGCAGGGAAAGGGGCAGGGGCAGGAAGAGGTGCAGGACATGCGTGTGGGGCAGGAATCGGGGCAGAGGCAATGGCATGGGCATGGGCAGGGGCAGGGCCAGGGGCAGGGGCAGGGGCAGGATCCCGGGTAGGAACTGGGCCTGGGGCAGGAAGGAGGGCAGAGGCAGGGGCAGGGGAGTGGCCAGTGGTCCTGGCGGGGTTTGGAGAAGGGGCAGGAGCTGGGTCTGGGGCAGGAGCAGGGTCACAGGCAGGTGAAGGGGTAGGGGTCCTGGCAGGGGCAGAGGCAGGGGCAGGCCAAGGGGCAGGGATCCTGGCAGGGGCAAGGGAAGGGGCCGTGGAAGGGGCTGGAGCTGGGAGAGGTGTCCCGGCGATGGCTGGCGCAGGATCCAGGGCCCGAGCCGGGACTGGGTCAGGATCAGGGGTACAGGCGGGGACAGGGGAGGTGTCCGTGGCCTGGGTCGGGGCAGGCGAAGGGGCAGGATCAGATACACGAGCTGGGTGTGGGGCAAGAAGAAGGGCAGAGGCACGGGCAGGGGAAGGGGCAGCAGCTGTCTCCGTGGCAGGCGAAGGGGCAGGGGCCAGGCAAGGAGAATCAGTCCTTGCAGGGGCTGGGGCAGGGGCTGGGTGTGGGGCAGTAAGAGGGGCGCAGGCCGGGGAAGGGGCCGTGGCCAAGGCCGGGGCAGGGGACGGGGCAGGGGCAGCGGCAGGGTTTGCAGCTGGGTCAGGTGCGGTGGTGCTGGCTGGTGCAGGATGCAGGGCAGGACCTGGGCCTGTGGCAGGATGAGGGGCCCGGGCAGGGACGGGGGAAGGCGCAGGATCCTGAGAGGAGCAGGAGCAGGAGCACGGCCTGGGGCAGGAGCAGGCCGCAGCTCTTCCTGGGCAGCGTCAGGCTCCGCGGGGCCCGGTTCCTGGTCACCTGCTGGCGGCGGGTCCCCGGCTGAGGAGGCGGCAGGCACCGTCTCCCAATCCCCAGCTCCTGCTGATGTCAGGAGGGGCCCGAGCTCCTTGCCAGGAGCAGCTGTGAGAGGAGAGAAGGTCCCGCGCTTGCCTGCCTCTGCATGTGCCTTGGCGCCCCCAGGACCCAGGCGGGGCGTCGCGGAGAGGCCGCAGCCAGGGAAGGAACCCTCAGCGGGATGGCTCCCCGAGGGCAGTGTCCCCGCTGGGTGCTCTGAGCCCAGTCCTTGCTCCTGGCCCCGCACCAGCCTGTGGGGCTTGTCCCTGTGGGCCCAGCACCGACCCGTCCCCGCACACACCCAGGCACCCAGCCCCGCCCCGCCTTCTCACCCTGGGGCTCGGCTTCCGCAGGTGGCCTGGCAGGCTCGGAAGCCTTTCCTGGGCCTGCGGACTCCTGGGTCAGGGAGGAGGTGGTGGCCGCCTGCCTCGTCTCTTCCTCCGTGGCCTTCTGCAAAGACAGGGACCGGTCGCTGGCCCGGAGCCATCCCAGCCCCGTCCGGCCGACCCCACTCTCCTCTTGCCCGGTCCCCCTGCTGCTCCCACATGGGCCCCAGACCTGTGCCTGCCCAGCCCTACCCCCGGTCCCGGGACCCACACCTGCAGGGCTCTGGGGATCGACCCTGGCCAGGAGCTCACATCCCCCACACCTGTCCCACCCAGCCAGCCTTCACCTTGACCGCGACCTGCCCACCGGGCATCTTAGCCCTCATCCACCTGCTCCTGCTCAGGAAGGCCCCACCGCACGTGAGCCCTCCCTCCAGACACATACCTGCACAGGCACGCTCTCAGACACACACACACACACACACACACACACACAAAGACACTTACACACACAAGCCCAGCAGTTGAGGGGACCCGTGGCTGCGCCCGTCGATGCGAGCGTGTGGGGCTGGGCGGCCGGCTCTGGCCTCCCGGTGTCACCTTAGTCTCCTTTCGGCCGAAAGGCCAGAGGCGTCAGGCAGCCCTGAGAGGACCTCCAGAGCGCGGGGAAGTGGTAGCCGGGCGCGCTGTCCTCCGTCTCCACCGTCCCGAGTTTGGGAGGCAGCATGCGAACATGGTGTCGGTTGGACGATGTCCAAAGCAACGAGCTGCGCAGGGGGGCGTCCCTGGAATGTGGGTGCCTGGTGACGTGGGTTCCAATTCTGTTGGGCTCTGTGGTCAGGGAAGTGAAGTCACCGCTTCCTGGGGACCCCTGCCCCGACTTCCTCCTCACACCCGAGTCCCCGAGGGCCCCTCCCCCAGCCGCTCCGTGCTCACCCCTCACCCCATGCCGCGTCCAGACAGTGGCCCCCACACATCGGACTTGTTTCGGTGGTGCTGACGGCAGCAGGCCACCGCGCTGAGCCCTGCCCGCATGCAGGGGCCCGTCGGTGTTGGGCATGCACCCGCGTGTGCAATGGGGTGGGGGGCGGTCAGGGAGTCAGCATGGGTCCGGCTCGGGAGATCCTCCCGAGGAGACTCCCAGGTTCCCACTCACAGCTGCGTGTGTGTTCCCGTGGGTCCACGCCCTGTCCGACCCGGGGTGTGCTCAGCGTGTGCGTTTCAGCCACGTGGTCTGTGCCAGGAGGGTTCTCACGGGGATGCCGTGGCAGGAGGCAGTTCCTGGGCAGGAGCGACGGGGTTCTTCAGGAACCTCGAGACCGTCAGCGAGCATCTGTTGCCACGACGGGTCGAGGGACTCGTCGTGGGCTGCGCGTGCGTGGGTGTGTCCCTGCGTGGGTGCGGGCGTGCACGGGGCCCGATGGGAACGGGGTTCCGGACCCGGCAGCGGCCAGGGTGTGTGTGGGGTGCTTCGGGGGAGGGGACCGAGCTAGGCCAGGGCCTGGCCATCCCTGCTGAGGGGAAGGTGAACCAGCCCACACGGAGGACCGGCGGGCAGGAGGAGCCTTGTGGCCACGGGGCCGGCGAGCCCGGGCTGATCCTTCCTTGGCAGGACGCATGTGGGCAGCTCCGGTTCCTGCTCGGAGCCCGGGGGACCCGCGGCTCCCACGGGAGATCGTTTCTTGTGCAGCGGGAGGCCTTGTGCCCTCGGGCTCCGGGCTCCCGGGAGCACAGCTGAGGATGAGCCCATCCTCGGAGCCGCCATCCGCCGTGGGTGCGGGGGTCCTCCCACGCCGTACCGTCCACTTCTTCGGCCTTGTTGTCGGCATAGTCGATGCAGGGAGGGCGGCAGTGGGGGCCGTGGGTGAAGAGCCCGC
Organism: Meles meles; assembly: GCF_922984935.1. Classification (NCBI taxonomy): domain Eukaryota; kingdom Metazoa; phylum Chordata; class Mammalia; order Carnivora; family Mustelidae; genus Meles; species Meles meles. Next base: position 1,146,871 of record NW_025721612.1, read on the forward strand.
CGTGGGAAGAGGGGCCCAAACTCACGGTGCTGGGGGTTCCTCCTTCCGAGGAAGCCGGGGCAGGACTCCAGGCAGAAGCAGAGGGGGAGCTGGGGCATGGTGGCCGCCCGGTCCCTCACCGGCTGAGCGAGGTCGTGGATACCCCCAGGCCCCTCTGGTCCTTGTTTTGGACCTCAGTCCACAGAGGGTAGCCGCTCGGTCAAGGCAGGATGGCAAGTGCGGTGCAAAGACAGCAAGCGGCCGAGACCCGGCACAGTGGGGTTGTCGGTGGAGACAAGAGGGTGCGGTGGCCAATGCTGGAGAGGGTCTCGGCCTAGGCCTCGGGGCACCGGGGCTGGCGTGGCTCTGCCTTCCGGCGGAGGCCGGCGCGCGCCGCCCACCCTCGGGCACCTGCCGCCGCGGGAGCACCTGCCCCCTCCTCTCTGCCGAGGGCTCTCTCCTGCGCCAGCCGTGCCTCCTCCCACTCCAGCCAGCGGCTGCCGGCCGTGCAGCCCGGGAGCCTGGACATCCCGACGACCACCTTCCCCCGCCAGGGGACCGAGCCCTGTGGGGGGGATGTGGTCTCCCAGTGGGCCGGAGGTCAAGCCCCCCCCCCCCGGAGCTCTCTGCCCAGCTTGGGCTCATTGTGCCCTGTCCCCACTCAGCTCCCTGGGCCCAGGTCCTCCTCCGTTGGGGGAGCAGCCTCGGCCCGGGCTCCCCACACTGGGACCGGGAGCGGCTCGTCCGGATCTCCTGGCCAGGCGCCTCCCTGCCTGGCCTAGGGGCCCCCCGGCTGGCCTCCCGGGCTGGTCTGAGGCGACCCAGCACCGGCAGTCTCAGGGCACTGCACCGGAGATGTCGGGGACCCCCGAGCGAACGCCCAGGCCTGGCCCAGCGCACCGGGCTTGTGAGGGGCCCAGCGCTGGAGGCGGGCGTCCTGCCACGGGGCACGGGGTGTGTCCTGGTCATGGCGGCCCCACGTGGTGGGTGTGGCCCCTGAGGGATCCCAGAAGAGGCAGGAGACAGACACGGGTGTCGACAGGACATTGCTTCCCAAGGAGGACGACGTCAGGCTCAGAGGACCTGCGAGGTCCTTAGGAAAACTCGGAGGCCCTGGGGATGTTGGCTGCGATGCTGTTCCTGGGGCCCAAGAGCGGTGCCCCAAAGCCCCAGTCAAAACGGACCGACGCAGTCTTTGGGGCTTCGGGGGATCGGGGCCGGCAGGCCATGAGGACGCCCAGGTCGTCACGTGGAGGACTCGATGTTTCTGGAGGCAGTGCTAAGCCTCGTTCTCTTCCGCCCTCTGTGCAGCCGGCCCCCGTGTTCCGCAGCGGATTCCAAGTGGCCATCCCGCTGCTCAACCTGAGGACCGGGCCCCGTCAGCGCCCACAGTGACCGTGAGTGCCCCGGGGACAGGGACCATGTGGTTGGGGTTGCTCCCGGATGAAGCCCCAGGGCTCAGTTCCCTGCTGGGACCCCAGAGCCTCTGCTGGGTGAGGGAGGAATGGAGGGAGTCAAGCTGGGGGAGAGGGAGGAAAGGAGGGAGGGAAAGAAGAGGAAGGCCTAGAGGGGGAGGGAGGGCAGGAGGGAGGGAAGGAAGGACTGAGGGACTGAAGGCATGAGGGAGGGAGGCCGTGAAAGCCCAGGAGTGCGGCCCATGCCTCTGGAGTCCTTGGGTGGAGGGAGGTGCGAGGGCGTCCCCGGCCAGACCCTGGATGGTGGCTCAGGGCAGGTGCATCTGTCCTCGCCGTCCTGCCCTTCCTCCTCCTGGGCCATCCTGGATGGCCTTCTGCCATCCTGGACCCTGTCCACCTCCTCGTCCACCAATTGTGACTGTTCCCAGGAGCAGGGGGGGCAGGAGGGCTCTCAGGAGGGGCTTCCCGGATCCGGTGCCCCGGAGGAGACTGGGACGGTTAGCTCCAGGACGTTGTCACCTGAGCACTGGGACCGAGGACGGCGTCCACGTCCCTGGGCATGAGCGCTCCCCGACTGTCTCACCCTGCTCTCTCCCTTCTGGCGGGAAACACCGTGCCAGAGGTGGCGGGCTGAGTCCCCGGACGAGCACTGCTAGGTGATGGGTGCCCCTGCGGGCTGGGATGGGTGCTGCCCGCTGTGGTCCCAGACAGGGGTGCCCGTCCCCCTTCTCTCCGGGGGACGTGCCCTGGACCTCCGTGTCGGCACGTTCTCCCCAGGGCTGCTGGTCCTCAGGCCAGACACCGGCCGGTCTGAGGGGGACGCGCGCTGCCTCCGTAGGGTTTCCTTGGCAAGAGGCCTTCCCGGGGAGCTCCCGCATCGCTGACACGGGCTCCCCGCGTGGCCTGTCCGCCGCCGGCCCCCCGCACCCCCCTCCCCATCCACCTGGCATGCTTTCGGTCTGTGTCGTTGTGGGACCCGGTGCCTTGGAGCCTGGGGGGCACCAGAGGCCGGGGAGAGCTTTCTCTGGCCTTGGGTTGTGAGCGATGGGTATGCCGTGTGGGGTGTGTCTTCCAGCTGTGTGCCTCGCCCTGGTGTGTGTGCAGGCCCCAGGAGGAAGCTGCCGGGTCGCATCTGGGGTCAGGCTGTGGTGTCCCGGCGGGAACAGGGGTCACGGCCTCGACCTTGGACCCCTCTGCACTCAAGGGGCCTCCGTGATCCCGTCTCCTCTAGAACCCTTCGGGGTTTTCGGTATGGCAGGGGGCAAGTTCCATGTCCAAGACGCCCAGGACAAAACCCAGTCCCCTTTGAAAAGAGGTGGGCAGACACCCGGGCACCTCCAGAGTGATCCCCCTCCCAGAAACGTCCAGAACAGGGGAAGGAAGGGAGAGAGAAATCAGCTGAGGCGTGGCGAGGGGCCGGACTGGGGGAGCAATGGGCAGGGAGGGCTTGGGCTCAGGGTCCCCTTCGGGGAAGGAGTTGTTCCACAGCGATGTTCTGGGCTGTTGGGGTCGGTGGGAGGGGGCGGGGGGGGCGGCGCCGCAGGGGACGGACTTAGGGTTGAGCACGGGTTCCACGGAAAAACGATGCATTTTATTTAAAAGAGATAGGCGAGAGCGTCGAGGGCATGCAAAGCTAGGATGACGGTGAGACCGAAGCAGAGAGAAAGAACCCAGGCGGAGGGGATGAACCGTGGCGGCGGGCCATCGGGGTCGGGGCATGGAACGGAGGGTACCCGTCCAGGGAGCTCTCCCCGCAGGGCGGGGGCCTCTGGATGGGGCTCTGGGAGCCCCGCATGAGCAGGTGTAGGGGCAGGTGTTGGGACAGGGGCCGACACAGGAGCTGGGCCTGGTGCAAGAGCTGGGACCGGGGCAGGAGCAAGGGGACAGAAAGGGTCAGCAGTAGGGGCCAGTGCAGCATGCAGGGCTGGAGCTGGGTCAGGGCCAGGAAGAGGAGTGCAGGCAGGGCCAGGGGAAAGGACAGGAGCAAGGGGCAGGAGCTGGGTGTGGGGCTGGAACAGGTGTCCCGTGGGAACAGGGAGAGGCAGGGGAAGAGACAGTGGCCCTGTGAGGGGCAAAGGGAGGGGCAGCGGTCCTGGCCGAGGCCGGGGAAGCGGCAGGGCCTGGGTGTGGAGCAGCAAGAGGGACCCAGGCAGGAGCAGGAGAAGGGGCAGGAGCAGGGGCAGGACCTGGGTCTCGGGCAAGAGCAGGGGCCCAGGCAGGGAGAGGCGAAGACAGAGGGGCCCTGAGAGGGGCAAGGGAAGGGCCAGTGGTCCTTGGAGGGGCAGGGGAAGGGGGTGGGCAAGCGGCAGGGGCAGGGGCAGGAGCAGGAGGACGGGTGGGGTCTGGAGCAGGAACAGGGACCCAGGGAGGAACACGGGAAGGGGCAGTCTTCCAGGCAGGGAAAGGGGCAGGGGCAGGAAGAGCTGCAGGGCATGCGTGTGGGGCAGGAATCGTTTCAGAGGCAATGGCATGGGCAGGGGCAGGGGCAGGGGCAGGGGCAGGATCCAGGGTAGGAACTGGGCCTGGGGCAGGAAGAAGGGCAGAGGCAGGGGCAGGGGAGTGGCCAGTGGTCCTGGCGGGGTTTGGAGAAGGGGCAGGAGCTGGGTCTGGGGCAGGAGCAGGGTCACAGGCAGGCGAAGGGGTAGGGGTCCTGGCAGGGGCAGAGGCAGGGGCAGGCCAAGGGGCAGGGATCCTGGCAGGGGCAAGGGAAGGGGCCGTGGAAGGCGCTGGAGCTGGGAGAGGTGTCCCGGCGATGGCTGGCGCAGGATCCAGGGCCCGAGCCGGGACTGGGTCAGGTTCAGGGGTACAGGCGGGGACAGGGGAGGTGTCCGTGGCCTGGGTCGGGGCAGGCGAAGGGGCAGGATCAGATACACGAGCTGGGTGTGGGGCAAGAAGAAGGGCAGAGGCACGGGCAGGGGCAGCAGCTGTCTCCGGGGCAGGCGAAGGGGCAGGGGCCGGGCAAGGGGAATCAGTCCTTACAGGGGCTGGGGCAGGGGCTGGGTGTGGGGCAGTAAGAGGGGCGCAGGCCGGGGAAGGGGCCGTGGCCAAGGCCGGGGCAGGGGACGGGGCAGGGGCAGCGGCAGGGTTTGCAGCTGGGTCAGGTGCGGTGGTGCTGGCTGGTGCAGGATGCAGGGCAGGAGCTGGGCCTGTGGCAGGATGAGGGGCCCGGGCAGGGACGGGGGAAGGCGCAGGATCGTGAGAGGAGCAGGAGCAGGAGCACGGCCTGGGGCAGGAGCAGGCCGCAGCTCTTCCTGGGCAGCGTCAGGCTCTGTGGGGCCCGGTTCCTGGTCACCTGCTGGCGGCGGGGCCCCGGCTGAGGTGGCGGCAGGCACCGTCTCCCAATCCCCAGCTCCTGCTGATGTCAGGAGGGGCCCGAGCTCCTTGCCAGGAGCAGCTGTGAGAGGAGAGAAGGTCCCGCGCTTGCCTGCCTCTGCGTGTGCCTTGGCGCCCCCAGGACCCAGGCGGGGCGTTGCGGAGAGGTCGCAGCCAGGGTAGGAACCCTCAGCGGGACGGCTCCCCGAGGGCAGTGTCCCCGCTGGGTGCTCTGAGCCCAGTCCTTGCTCCTGGCCCCGCACCAGCCTGTGGGGCTCGTCCCTGTGGGCCCAGCACCGACCCGTTCCCGCATACACCCAGGCACCCAGCCCCGCCCCGCCTTCTCACCCTGGGGCTCGGCTTCCGCAGGTGGCCTGGCAGGCTCAGAAGCCTTTCCTGGGCCTGGGGACTCCTGGGTCAGAGAGGAGGTGGTGGCCGCCTGCCTCGTCTCTTCCTCCGTGGCCTTCTGCCAAGACAGGGACCGGTCGCTGGCCCGGAGCCATCCCAGCCCCGCCCGGCCGACCCCACTCACCTCTTGCCCGGTCCCCCTGCTGCTCCCACGTGGGCCCCAGACCTGTGCCTGCCCAGCCCTACCCCCGGTCCCGGGACCCACACCTGCAGGGCTCTGGGGATCGACCCTGGCCAGGAGCTCACATCCCCCACACCTGTCCCACCCAGCCAGCCTTCACCTTGACCGCGACCTGCCCACCGGGCATCTGACCCCTCATCCACCTGCTCCTGCTCAGGAAGGCCCCACCGCCTGTGAGCCCTCCTTCCAGACACATACCTGCACAGGCACGCTCACACACACACACACACACACACACACACACACACACACACACACACACAAAGACACTTACACACACAAGCCCAGCAGTTGAGGGGACCCGTGGCTGCGCCCGTCGATGCGAGCGTGTGGGGCTGGGCGGCCGGCTCTGGCCTCCCGGTGTCACCTTAGTCTCCTTTCGGCCGAAAGGCCAGAGGCGTCGGGCAGCCCTGAAAGGATCTCCACAGCGCGGGGAAGTGGTAGCCGGGCGCGCCGTCCTCCGTCTCCACCGTCCCGAGTTTGGGAAGCAGCATGCGAACATGGTGTTGGTTGGACGATGTCCAAAGCAACGAGCTGCGCAGGGGGGCGTCCCTGGAATGTGGGTGCCTGGTGACCTGGGTTCCAATTCTGTTGGGCTCTGTGGTCAGGGAAGTGAGGTCACCGCTTCCTGGGGACCCCTGCCCCGACTTCCTCCTCACACCGGAGTCCCGAGGGCCCCTCCCCCAGCCGCTCCATGCTCACCCCCCACCCCATGCCGCGTCCAGACAGTGGCCCCCACACATTGGACTTGTTTCGGTGGTGCTGACGGCAGCAGGCCACCGCGCTGAGCCCTGCCCGCATGCAGGGGCCCGTCGGTGTTGGGCATGCACCCGCGTGTGCAATGGGGTGGGGGGGGCGGTCAGGGAGTCAGCGTGGGTCCGGCTCGGGAGATCCTCCCGAGGAGACTCCCAGGTTCCCACTCACAGCTGGGTGTGTGTTCCCGTGGGTCCACACCCTGTCCGAACCCGGGGTGTGCTCAGCGTGTGCGTTTCAGCCACGTGGTCTGTGCCAGGAGGGTTCTCACGGGGATGCCGTCGCAGGAGGCAGTTCCTGGGCAGGAGCGACGGGGTTCTGCAGGAACCTCGAGACCGTCAGCGAGCATCTGTTCCCACGACGGGTCGAGGGACTCATCGTGGCCTGCGCGTGCGCGGGTGTGTCCCTGCGTGGGTGCGGGCGTGCACGGGGCCCGATGGGAACGGGGTTCCGGACCCGGCAGCGGCCAGGGTGTGTGTGGGGTTCTTCGGGGGTGCTTCCGAGCTAGGCCAGGGCCTGGCCATCCCTGCTGAGGGGAAGGTGAGCCAGCCCACACGGAGGACCGGCGGGCAGGAGGAGCCTTGTGGCCACGGGGCCGGCGAGCCCGGGCTGGTCCTTCCTTGGCAGGACGCATGTGGGCAGCTCCGGTTCCTGCTCGGAGCCCGGGGACCCGCGGCCCCCACGGGAGATCGTTTCTTGTGCAGCGGAATGCCTTGTGCCCTCGGGCTCCGGGCTCCCGGGAGCACAGCTGAGGATGTGCCCATCCTCTGAGCCGCCATCCGCCGTGGGTGCGGGGGTCCTCCCACGCCGTCCCGTCCACATCTTCGTCCTTGTTGTCGGCATAGTCGATGCAGGGAGGGCGGCAGAGGGGGCCGTGGGTGAAGAGCCCGGCGTGGGAAGTGGGGCCCACACTCACGGTGCTGGGGGTTCCTCCTTCCGAGGAAGCCGGGGCAGGACTCCAGGCAGAAGCACAGGGGGAGCTGGGCATGGTGGCCGCCCGGTCCCTCACCGGCTGAGCGAGGTCGTGGATACCCCCAGGCCCCTCTGGTCCTTGTTTTGGACCTCAGTCCACAGAGGGTAGCCGCTCTGTCAAACAGGATGGAATGTCTTGTGCAAAGACAGCAAACAGCATATTTGACTGTAGTTCATGAAACCAGCTGTGGTCGGCCTACAGCAATAGCCCCGTAGAAGGCGTGAGCAGCACCGTCTCTCTTTTCTTTTAGGAAGGAATCTGAGGGGGTGTGGTTGGGTCCCAGCCTCGGGTCCCTCCACTCCACGGGTCATGGGCTTGCAGCCAGCACCCTGCTCAGCTCCCCGATGACTTATGGGCACTTATAGGAGCCAGGGTTGTGGTGGGCTTCGGTTTCCGAGCTGGAGATCCTGTTAGGAACATCAGTTACTTCAGCACAGGAAACTCCCATCACGCTTGAAGTACATCTGTGGACGACAGAGAAGACCTTTTTTCTTAAAACTGCATTTTATTAGTTTAAAAGAATAAGTATATTTTATGTTTTAAAACAAACTTAGTAACTTGCATCCCCTTAAAAAGTAGGATCTGATGGATCCTTCTCCTGTTCACTGTCCTTACCCCCAAGGTGACACTGTCCCCGTCCTCGCCTTTGCAGTGGATGCTGAAATTTGGCATGTGGAGTTCAGACCGCAAGCAGGCGCTTGCGTTTCGGGGTTCAGCTTGAGAGCTCTACACATCATCACTGATGACTGCCATAAAGAAATTGGTTACTGGGATCCCTGGGCGGCTTGAATGGTTAAGGGTCCGACTCTTGGTTTTGGCTTAGTTTGTGACCTCAGGATCATGAAATCGAGCCTCATGTCGGGATTCGCGATCAGTGGGGGAGCCTGCTTGACAGTCTGTCCCTCTCCCTCTGCCCCACCTTACAACACTCACACTCTCTCCAAAAAAGAAAAGAAAAGGAATCTGTTCGAGTGGGCTTCCATTTACCAGACCTTCATTCTGTGCGAGGCACTGAGGAAAATGCTGATGGATGCTCTCGTGACTTTTCTGGCAACCTAGAAGATGATATGTATCATTGTCCCCATTTTACTTCCGAGAAACCAAGGCCCCAGAGGTTCCGGTGACACCCAGGTTCCAAGGTGGGAAGTGGCCAGGCCCAGATGTGGACCCCTCCACACCCACTTCCCTGGCCCTGGAGGGAGAGCCGGTCTGTGCTCACATCTCTTCTCAGGGCTGACGGTTCAGCCAGGGTGTGATTTGGGAACAGTGCTCCTGAGCTGTGGCAAGATCAACACATTCACTTGGGCAGGTGTTTACTGAGCCTGGTGCTCTGGTGGGATAGCTCCCAGTGCTGAACAGTGTCAGGTCTGGCAGGGTGAGTGGACAGACAGGCTGTCACGTGAGTGATCTCCTGGGGTAGGGAGACACTCTTTGACTTGCCAGAGCTGGAGACTTACTGGGGCTTCCAAGAGCGAGTCTGGCCTAAGCCACATGGGCAGCCACTACATGTGAAACAGAGATGGGGCTCTTGACATTCCAGGTGGTCTCTGCCCACTACGTGGGGGCTGCCGAGCCGCAGGTGGACCTCCTGAGCTGCTGTGCTGTCCTCCCGGGGTGTCTGGCCCCCACTCAGGGCTTGCCTGTGTGGTGCTGGGGTCACGGGGCTGAGTTGGCTCCACAGCCTGTTCTGCAGGTGAGCCGCCCGCCCCCGCACCCGGAGCTTCGTGTAGCAGGAGAAGCGCGTTCTCGGAAAGCAGCCTGTCCCACAGTCTGAATCGGAGCGTGTCCTCACACTGCACAAGCCCGTTCTTCCTATAACAGAAGGACCCCAGGGAGTGCCGAGAGACCTGTGCCCAGGTCTTGCGTTCAAGAATTTGGAGCCCCATGTCCCCGTGCCCTGCAGCTTCCTTGTGTGACCAAGCTCTGAACACTTCACCCCCTCTGGCCTTGCTGCTGTTCACAATGAATGTGACAGCCAGCTGCCCAGAGCGTTGGCCCAATGGTTCTGGGTCTGGAGCCTGGGGCCGGGGCCCAGAGGTCTCACGTTGGGGTTCTGGCGTCTCATGTTGGTGTCTGGGGTCAGGAATCAGGGGTTGGGACCCTGGGGTCGGGGTCTGGGATCAAGAGTTGGGTGTTAGGTGTCTGGTGTTGGGGGTCAGGGGTCAGGAATCAGGAGTCTGGCCTCTATTCTTGACCTAGATGCCGGGGTTCATTTGACGTAGTCTTCCAGCTCCCTCTTCCTCTGCATTGTTCCGTGTTTACATCTCATTTTGTCTTCTTTTCCCCTCATTTTGACATACCCTGGATTGCCTTGTTAGATTTTTTAGACTGGTAAAGGTTTAGAACCTGAAAGATTCACCTGATTATTTTCTTTTTGATATAAATTTTCTTTTAGAGCAGATTTTTTTCCCCTTGGACTTTGCCTCTTCATGTGCTCCTTTCATAAGTTTACTGTGGGTGTAGAATTTTTACATTTTGTTTGAGTGTAACTGAAAAATCCCATCCTGATGTGAATAAGCCCATACTTTTGGGCACTTTTCAAGAGCTCACAATAAGAGCTCTTTCTTCAGATGAAGACTTACAGTTTAACAGATGACCTCAATATGAAAAGAGTGATTTAAAAATCTTTCAATGCCTTTTTTTTTTTTTTTAAATTCTCGAAAACCAGGATAAATCCTCGGACAGAATTCTTCGATGGGAAAATTACCATCTAATTTGGCAACAGGAAGAAAGTCCCACACTGACGAAGCCTCAGAGGGAGCCAGGTCTCCTTTCTAACTCCCCAGGGGTCTGCCTCCAGGCTCCTGGGGTGGCCGTGACCTCTTCCGTCTGATCTGTGCCCATCGGAGCCCCACCTTCCTCTGCAGTGCGTGCTGGAGAGCGGTGCCACCAGGAGATGTAGTTCAGACAGGGGGTCCGGTCAGGGAGGGGGCGTGACGGGAATTCTGTTTTGCCCGCTTTGAGTTTGAGGAGACTGCGGACCTCCAGCGAGCGGTCTGCGTGGACAGAGAGGATGTGAGGTATATCCGCACCGGTGGGTGCTGCTGTCCGAGAGGTGATGAGGTCACGAGGTGGGCAAGGTCGCGGGGGATATAGACCCCATGTTCTCCCCGTGGGTCGTCCTCTGCTGCCATCATCAGCTCAGCCGCCTCCGTGCAGTCACCCCTGTGTTGCTCATATGTTCTCTCGCTCCAGACCTGTGGGGCTCCAGGCCGGATACCTGCCCCAAGGCGGTTCAGACCCTGTCCTTGCTCCCCAGGCGGCCATGTGGAGGGGCTGAGGTTAGGCCCTCGTACCCTAACCCAAATCCCACCCACAGTGCAGGGAGAGGCCACTTCACAGGGACACACAGAAGCTTCTTGGAGGAGGAGCCAGCTGTGCATGGATGGGGGGAAGCCATGGCAGGGGAGGGGAGGACAGGAGAGCGAGTCACGTCAAGACTGGGGTTCGAGCACTACATGGCACATCCCAGCTGTGTCCCCAGGTTTCCTCCCTCTCTGTCACTCAGCTGGCAAGCCACGGAGCTGGTGACCTGCCCTTCGGCTTCTGCTCTCTATGTGACAGCACTGTTAGAAAACAGAGGAGGCGGGGCTCTCGAGTTCAGAGTGCCTGCAGACCCCCCGGGGGGCTTGTTCAAAAGAGAGGTTTCTACTCACACCCCTCCTCACTGCTCAGGGCTGTGCCGGGATCTGGAGTCGCACCTAGGTGAATCTGATGCCAGGGTCCCCGTTCTTGCTATTGGTTACTATGGTGATAAGATGGGGTTACAATGGCCCGGTTGCCTGGTAGAGGTGGGGTGGGGGTCAGCAGGGCTCTGCCTGGGCCCCACGTCTATTCCCTCAGGAGCCAGAGTCCGAAAGGCTCAGAGTATGTGTGTCCAAGTCTCAGCCTGTCTGTGCCCCAGCACAGCGAAGACTCAACTTCTTATTCTTGTTTGTCCCCCAGCAATGTTTTCAGCCTGATTCCTGGATGGGGGCAAAGAAGAGCATCTCAAAGGTAACGGCAGAGTCTTTGGAGTCAGGGTGGTTCCTTCTAGAAAGATCTAGAACCCAAGTAGAAATACATGTATGTATCCAACTCCAGGTAATTATAGCCAAAGAGATCCTCGGTTCCCAGGGTGACTCCGAGCTCCTCCCTCTTGTGTTTTCTCGAATCTTGACAAAGGACAAGGCAGAGCTCTGACCTCTGTTGGAGTGGATGTGGTCAAAGAGTTAACACGTGGCCCAGCGGGCTGCACGGGGATCCTGGAGGGATGGCACGCATGCTGGTTCCGGCCTCCCTTCAGCTGCTTCAGTGGGGCCAACTGGGGATGGGGAACCCTCTGACCCCACAAGGGCACAGGCAAGGGAAGCCCCGCTGTCCTCTCAGAGCTAATTTCTTCTGGCTGGCTGCCAGCAGGTGAGGCGAGCGCCCCCAGCCAGCACCGCGAGTGAGCCGGCAGGGCTGGGCCCGAGAGCCAAGTCCCGACCCCAGCTCTCCTCCCTCTGTCCTACTGGTTGGATGGACAGGTGGCTCTTGGGGCCGAGCTGCCATGACTGCTCTCTGCAGCAGAGGCGAGGTCCCCCAACTGCAGGGCCAAGGGAGAGCCCACCGCTGAGGTGATGATAGCTTTCTGTCCCTCCTCTCCACTCACTGAGATGGGCCTTCCTTGGCCTTCCAGACGGAGGACGGCTTCCCCACACCTTCTCCGGGAGCCTGCCTCCCCGCCGCCCTTCACAGGGCCTGGCTGGGGTCAGCAGGGATGGGGGCAGGGACATACTCCTCCCCTTCACCTGGGGCGCCTCCCCTTGAGGAACTGTGTTAGCGGTCGCTACTATTCATGAAGTAAGTGACTCAGAGGGCACCTTTCCTCTCTTCAGCCAAGATGACCACCCTGTGGTCCCACAGCAGAAGTTTGAGGCAAAGCTGTCCAGGTGAGGGGCGGGGAGCTGGGATTGCAGGTTTGGGAGGGCCTGGGGGATGTTGCCGGGCTGCTGGGTATTCCAGGGCACCCCCAGGCACCCCAGCTTCTGCCCTCTGGTCTCCGTACCTCCTCCCTGCAGGGAGGGGCTCTCCCCAGGCTGCTGTCCCCCTCTGGTGGGAAGGCCCCTTGGGTGGAGCTGTGCCCCAGCTCCCACACATGGCCAGCGTGTCCAGGGTCCCTCTGTCCTGTGGCAGACTCCTGCTCTACTTGCCTGGCCACACGGCCAAAGCTTTGTCTTACATGGGGAGCTTTTCTCCGCAGGGGCCACGCGTGGGGACCCCTGGAGGAGTCCTGCCTGTCTGGCTCAGCAGCATTTCTCCCAGGACCTGGCCCTGGACTCTGAACACTGTTTTCCCTCAGTGAAAGTGACTGCCACCGAGACACCTGCAGAGTCCCTGAGGTACCCAGGTACCCAGGTACGGGGGACACTTCTTTTGCCTGTTTCTGTGCCTCTTTCCAAGCAAGGGAACAGGTGCCTCCCTCCTCCCCTTCCTCGTCCCTCTGCCCCTCCCAAGGCTGGTTCACAGGGAAGGAAGGACAGGGACCCTGGGATAGGAGGAGAATGAGGGTCAAAGAAAAACAGGGGAAGACGTTCGATGGTGGGAGTCACAGAAGTCTCTTCTTGACCTCATGCTTTGTGGCCGCCCCAGCTCAGGTGTGGCATCTGTGGGGGACTCAGCTGAGGGGAAAACTGGACGGTGTGGTCATCGTGGTCTGGGGGACAAAGGAGGCTGCCGGTGGGTGGGTGGGGTAAGGCGATGAGGTAGATGCCAGCACAGTGTAGGGGTGGATGGGGTGGGAGTGGGCCAGCCCTCATCCTCCCAGCCCGCAGATAAGAGCAGGACCCAGGACTCAGTCACAGTGAGATGGGCCCATGTGAGAACTGAGAGCGCACAGGGAGAGAAGGAGGAGATGTGGGCGTCTAGAACCTCAGCAGTCCTCACAGACCACGAGGGGTGACCCCTTCCTTTGCTGGGGCTTAGCCTCATCAGTGTATCACTGGGAAGCCTGCAGCATCCTTATGGCTGGGTGGGCAGGCGCCATGGAGGTGTGGGTGTGAACAAGGGCAGATGGAGGAGGGGAGGAAGGGAGGAGGGAGAGAGGGAAGAAGGGAGGAGGAAGGGGGTAAGAGGAAGAAGGGCAGATTGGAAGGAAGGGGGTAGGAAGGGAGGCATAAAGGGGGGAGGGAAGGAGGGAGGCAGGACTGCAGGAGGCAGGTGAGGTCCTGTGGCTGGATGCTGGCTCCCAGCAGAGCTTGCCAGCTGGACAGGGAGGACAGCACCTTGCAGCTGTGCTGAAGAGGAGCGCATGCCCCGGGGAACCCAGGAAGCCCTCCTGTGGGGCCAGGGGCGCATGTCACCAGGTGTCGCTCTTTTCCAGGTTGAGGTGCTCTTGGGGTGCAGGGAGTCAGGGGTGGCTTGGGATGCAGGTGAACTCAGTGGGACTTGCAGGGGCCGCTAGGCACATCCCTGCTGGAATTAGCGGCCCCACACCTGAGAGTCACCTGACCCAGAGCTCAGGGTGTGGGACTTTGAGGGTCGGGCAGCCTCCACTGACCGCCCACAGGGGCCAGCCACTGGGCTGGGAGCTGAGCACCCCAGTCCCTCAGCAGCTGCTCTGTCGCCCTGACCCTGTCCCAGACACACCACCCGAGGCTTTGTGTCCTAGTTGGCCGCAGCGGGTTTACCAGGGGGCCGAGCTGGATCTGAGCCCTCCAGGACTTCAAGGGTGACTGGTTTGCTCTGCAAACCTGCTTGTGTCTCACGAAGCATATCTTCACCTTCACGTGCCGCCGCTCAGGCAGCTTTGCCCTCTGACGCCGGCGGACCGTCCTTGTTCCTTTGGTGGGCAGCCTGCTCTCCTGCCCGGGTGCTCTGCCCGGATCGGGCTGCTTCACAGAGGCCCACGCAGCACAGAGGCCCACGCAGCACTGTGACAAACAACACCGCGGCACGAGAATTCTAACCATGCGGCCAAGTTGCGGAAGTGTCCCGGGAACGTGTGCATGTCGGCCACCGACATCCCCCCCGATGTTCTTTCCTCTCTCTCCCTCATTCTCCCTAGTGTTACTGGCATATAACGGACAGGTCACTTCGTGTACGTGTAGAGGGAACAACACAGTGATTTGACGGACGTGGGTACAGCACGTTAGCTGCCGTCGCCACTGTATGTCTCGTTCCCAGAACTTACCGTCTTCCGTCTGGAAGATGCTACCATGCAGCCCCTCCACCACATCCCAGTCCTGCCATCCTGCCTCTGGTTAGCTGCTCATCTGTTCTCTGTTGCCATGGGTCAGGTTGTCTTAGGTTCCACGTGCGGGTGTGATCGTACCATGTTCCTCTGTCTCTGTCTGACCCACGCCATAGAGCCTAGTGGCCTCAGGTTTCAAGTGTGTTCTACAAACGGCAGGGCTGCTCTCTTTTTCGTGATGGAGTGACGCATGTCTCACGCCTTGTGTGTCCAGTCAGCTGCGGATGGATGCTTCGGTCGTTTCAGTGTCTTGGCTCTTGTAAACAACACTGCAGCGCACGTGGGAGAGATGTCGTCGCTTCGAGATATGGCATTAATCTTCTGTCCCGTGCTTGGGAGTGGGGTTACTGAAGTCCCCAATCAATATGGTATTGCTGCTTATTTCTTTTTGAGTTTTGTGAGTATTTGCTTTATGGGTTTGGGCGTGCCGATGTTGGGTGCATAAGTGTTTACAGTTGTCATTTCTTCTTCAGGGATGGAGCGCTTATCGTCATATAACATTCTTTGTCTTGTTTGATCATTTTTAGTTCAAATCCCACGTTGATGTCAGTATAACTATCCCCCTGTTTTGGGGCCACTGTTTGCTTGAAATTCCTTTCACTTTTTCTTTGCTCTTGCTCTGTGTCTCTAAAGCTAGAGTGAGTCTCTCCCAGAGAGACTCCCAGAATATCATTGGATCTTTTGGAAAAAAGCAATGTATCTTTTCACCACTCAGTGTCTCTCAATTGCAGAATCCTCTTACATTTAAAAACCTTTAATTATTGAGAGGGAAGGACTTACTTTCTCCGGTTTGCTCAGTGTTTTCTCCTTGTGGACCTTTGTTGCTCACCTCTCTTTAGCTTTGACGCCTTTATCATAATCTTTTGTGGGTCTGTGACCGGCGTTGCTGCTGCGGTTGTCGGGTTACATAAAATATCTTCTCCTAATAACCAGCTGATAACGACCTGACTTCAATAGCCTCCATAAGGTCTCTTTTTCATCCTCTCTCCCTCGATGTTCCATGATTGATGCTCCAATTTGTGCACGTTTAAATATTGTGTTTTCATGAACAAATTATTGTGGTTATGATTCGTTTTTATGTTTGTTTTTTAACTTTCGAGCTAGGGCTGCAAGTGCCGTACGCACTGCCGTGACACTCGTGCGTCTGACTTTGACTGAAGCTCACTGTAACCAGCGAGTCGTCTACATGCATCAGTGCACTCACAGGAGGTCATGGAACCCGTTTCTTTCTGCTGGAAGAGTGGGATGCCCTGGGACATTTCTTGTAAGGCATGCCCGGGGCTGACGGACCCCCAGCTTTTGTTTGGGAAAGGCTTTATCTCTCTTTTTCTGAAAAGCGGCTTTGCTGGGGTAGGGTTCTTTCAATACTTTTACTTTTGTTTTTGTTTTTTGGAGAAGGAGAGAGCATAGGAGTGGAAAGGTGGGGCAGAGGGAGAGAATCTTAAGCAGGCTCCTGATGAAGGGCTTGATCCCACAACCCTGAGATCACGACCTGAGTTGAATTCAAGAGTCAGACACCCAACCGACTAAGCCACCCAGGTGCCCCAGTATACTGAATACATCCTCTCACTCTCCCCTGGCCTGCAACGTTTTGTTGAGAAATCTTCCCATAGTCTTAAGAGAGGATTTACCTTATATGTGATGACTTGTTTTTCTCTTGTTACTTTGAACATTTTCTCCTTGACTTTGACTTTTTTAAGTTTATTCATTTTTTTTAGTAATGGCTATACCCGATGTGGGGCTCAAACTCATGACCCCAAGGTCAAGAGTCTCATGGTCTTCTGACTGAGCCAGCCAGGCGCCCTCCTTGTCTTTGACTTTTGGCAATTTAATTCTAATGTATCTCTCTGTAATTCTTTTCAGATTCAGATTATTTGGGGTCCTTTGAGCCTCATGAATCTGGATGTCCCTGGCTCATTTGGGAAGTTTTCAGCCATTATTGCTTTAAATGTATTTTCTGTCCCTTTCTTATTCCCTTTCTTCCCTTTTGGGATTCCCATATTGCATACACTATTTCTTTTCATGATTTACCATAAATCTGTAAGCTTCACGATTAACATTTTATTATGCTGGCATGATCGCTCATCTGCCCACCTGTCATCCTTCTGTCCATCTGTCAGTTCTTACTGCTTTTGATATACACGAAGGTAAATCTGGGACATCAGCAGTGATCATCTACTAGAATTCAAGATGTGTTTATGGCTTTCCTTCTTTCCAAGTAAAATGTATACACAAACGTTTGCTGAGTCTTGGCAAATGCATATAGTTGTGTAACCAGAATCTTTTTCTACCCATATGACATTCCCACCACCCCCCATAAAGTTCCCTCGTGCCCCTTGCAAGCCAATGCATCCCCCTCATTCCTCCTCCACATAAGTGTTTTGACTGTTTTCCCACTCTTTAAGATGATTTTTGCCTACTGGAATTGTAAAGTGCATACTGCTTTGTGTTGTCTTTTATCACTCAGGATCATCACGTGGGGATTTACTGTGATTTTGCATGAATCAGCAGCTCTGTTTTGTTGCTTAGCATTCTATCACGTGGGTGTACTGTAGTTGGGTAACCCATTTTCCTTTTGCCAGACACCCCGTTTCCAGATTTTGGATATTATGAGTAAATACGGATGGTTGGACAGATCTTTTGTGGATGTACATTATATTTTTCCTTGATTGAACATCCAGGAGTGGAATTGCTCAGTCCTAGGTCAAAATCACGTATAGTTTTGTAAAATATTCCCAATATTTTCGTGTATTGGTCATATGGTTTTCCATCCTCATCTGCCATATAGGGAGGTTCTGACCACTCCACATGCGCCACAGAATTTTGTGATGTGAGTCACCTGTAAACATTTATACATGGGTCTTTGTTCTGACATATGAGTGGATCTCTGGAGTGGAGTCCTGGAAGTGAAATTGGGGAGAGAATAGACACATTTAAAGCTTTGGTATATTGGTGGCTCTCAGTCAGTAGGGCATTCATCTCTTGATTTCGGATCGGGTCATAATCTAGGGTTGTGGGATCAAGCCCCATATTGGGCTCTGTGCTCAGCAGGGAGTCTGCTCCTCCCACCCCCAAGAACCCTTTCTCAGTAAACAAATAAATAAGGGGTAGAGAAGATGGCAGGGAAGTAGGAGGAGGCGCCCTTTCAACCTGTACCCTAAAGTGAGCTGATTACCTACCAAAGAACTCCTATCACCCATGAAATCAGCCTGAGATCAGAATTATACACGTCTGAATCTCTACAGGAGCAGAAGACACCAGTGGCAGGTAAAGCAGAGTGGGAACATCGGACTGATATCGGAAGATAAACAAAAGGGGGAGGGAGCCACCAGAGGTGACCGATTGGAAAGTAATACCCCAATACAAGAGTGCCCTGCGACTGGGGACCAGCATTAACTTGGAGTCTGGTAGAAAGCACTAAAAAAAAAAGAGCAAAGGATCATGGGGGGTAATAGTGGGAATTGGGGTGATTAGGGACAGGGACATAAGTCCCTGGACCCAGGACAGCCTCCCCTGGCCCAGAACCAGAGAGAGTGCAGTGGAGAAATCAGGTCTTGGTCCCTGAGCCACCAGCACCCGTGAGCTGCCAGTGTGCCCAAGAATGCATGGGGTCCGGCTCCCCTGAGGTGCTGGGAGCCTGGCCAGACAGCAATCCTGAAACGCGCGCCTCCCACACCCTCCCCTGGGAGAGGTGCTCACAGGTGCTAGCCTGGAGCTCTGGCATCCGGAAAAACCAGACATTCCCAGCCCAGGACAGCGGGACAATCTCAGTGTGCGATCTCTGCTTGGAACCTCTCTGGCGGTCTGGAGCTGCCTAGACAGCCGCCGCTGCCCCGGTATTGGGTACAATGAGGAGCTCCTGCATCCCCAGGGACAGTGACTCAGAGCCGACTCTGCCAGCAGCTCTGCAGAACATTCTCTGAGAGGGAGGTCTGGGTGCAGTTTGCTCTCCTCTAAAACTCCAAAAACCATCAAAAGCTGTCAAGGCAAGAGAAAAGAGATGAAAGAACATAAGAACCCCAGAGAAGAAAAGCCTGAAGAAAACAGTTTCCTCAGAGCCCACCCCCTTCAGGGGAGCGGGAGGACCTAACTCAGGGAACATCATTGTCTGAAAACCCACGTGGCAGGCCCCTCCCCCAGAAAACCAACCAGGAAGGAAGGAAAAAAAAAAAAGAAGAAGACTACAACAGAACAATCAACACTACTTGATAAATACAACTTCTATTTTTAACTCTTTGCCAATATTCTGCTTCTTTTTTTTAATACATACAGATAATTTTTTAACCTATTTACCATCACACTGAGATGTCCAGTACATCAAATTCCTTAATAACCTTCTAACCTGAACTTTTTGATACATACACCCGTGTTTTTATTCGCTTTTCTATTCTTTTTTAATTTTAACTTAGTTTAGTCTAGTTTATTCTTTTTTAATTTTTATTTTCTACTATACATATAGAGTTAAACTTCAAGGTAATCCCCTTTCCCCAATCAATGCTACCCCTATAGGCAAACCAGTTTCTAATCCCCCTGGAACTTAGGAAAGATGAGTCCCTTAACAAAACCATCAAGATACATCCAGGAAGAATCAAAATAACCTTCCTTGCCCACACTGAGAATTTAAAACCACTCTCCTAATTTTTCCTTCTGCCAGTGTTTCTGTGAATTTGTGTTTGTCCTGATAGAATATAAATCTTATACTTGGGGTTCTTTCTGATGAGGGTATTCCCTTTTTTTGCTTACATATATATATTTTTTCTCTTCTCATATACATTTATCAGTCTTTTCGTTTGTCTGTTTTTGTTTGTATACCTCATAAATCTTACCTTGGGGCCCATTTGGGCTGAGCCTTCCCTTTTATCTTCCCTTTTTTCCCTGTATCTCTCTCTCTCTTTTTTTTTTTTCCTTTTTCCTTTTCCTTTTTTTTTCTTCCTTCTTCTCTATTTCTTTTTCTTTTCTTTTTTCTCTTATTTGGGTGGGGTACCCTGATTGCACAGAAGTGTTCCAGGGTGCACCTTGACTGCACCACAGTCGATACATCCAGCTGCATCCTTTCAGTCATCTCTTCCCAAAATGACTAGGAGGATGAATGCCCAACAGAGGAAAAATACAGAGGATGGACCTTCTGCAACAGGGCTAATGGCAATCGACATAGACAATATGTCGGAAAAGGTATTCAGGCTAACAATTATCCAGGCAATAGCTAGGTTGGAGAAAATCATGGATGACCAAACAGAATTGATTAGGACAGAACTGAAAGCCAACAGGGATGATGTTCACAATGCTCTCAATGAGTTCCAATCTAATCTAAATTCTCTAAAAGTTAGGGTAACTGAGACAGAAGATAGAATTAGTGATCTGGAGGACAAACAGATAGAGAGAAAGGATCAGGAGGAAGCCTGGGACAAACAGCTCAGAAGCCACAAAAACAGAATCAGGGAACTAAATGATGCCATGAAACGTTCCAACGTCAGAATTATTGGAATCCCTGAAGGGGAGGAAAAAGAAAGAAGTCTAGGAGATATAGTGGAAGAAGTTGTCTATGAAAATTTTCCCAATCTCACAAATGGAAACAACATTCATGTACTAGAGGCAGAGAGATTTCCCCCCAAGATTTTAGATTCTCGAAAGTCCTCGTGACACCTTATAGTTAAAATGAGGAATTATGTTTCAAGACAGACCCTCTTAAAATTAGGACAAAGAAGCGCCTTACATACAGAGGAAAGCCCATTAGAATAATTTCAGACCTGTCCACAGAGACCTGGCAAGCCAGGATGGGCTGGCAAAATATATTCAGAGTACTAAATGAGAACATGCAGCCAAGAATACTCTATCCAGCAAGATTGATGTTTAAAATGGATGGAGAGATAAAGAGTTTCCAAGACCGGCAAGGCTTAAATGACTATGCAACCACCAAGCCAACAGTGCAGGAAATATTAAGGGGGTCCTATAAAAGAGAAAAAATCCGAAGAATATCATTGAACAGAAATATAGAAACAATCCACAGACAGAAAGACTTCAAAGCTAACACGATGTCAATAAAAACCTATCTCTCAATAATCACTCTCAATGTAAATGGCCTAAATGTGCCCATAAAACAACATGGGGTTGCAGATTGGCTAAAACGACAGGACTCATCCATATGTTGTCTACAAGAGACCCATTTTGAACCTAAGGATACACCCAGACTTAACGTGAAGGGATGGAGAAGCACTTTTCATGCCAGTGGGCCTCAAAAGAAGGCTGGGGTAGCGATTCTCATATCAGATAAATTAGATTTTAAACTAAAGACTGTAGTCAGAGATACAGAAGGACACTACATAATTCTTAAAGGGACTATCCACCAAGATGACCTAACAATTGTAAATATCTATGCCCCCAATATGGGAGCACCGAATTACATAAGAAAACTATTAATCAAGATAAAGAGTCATATTGATATGAATACAGTTATAGTAGGAGACCTTAATACTCCTCTCTCAGTAATACACAGATCATCGAAGCAGAAGATTAATAAAGAAATAAGAGCATTGAATGAAACATTGGACCAGGTGGACCTCATAGTATACAGAACACTCCACCCTAAAACAACAGAATACTCATTCTTCTCAAGTGCACATGGAACCTTCTCCAGAATAGACCACACACTGGGTCACAAAGCAGGACTCAACCAATACCAAAAGACTGACATTATTTCCTGCATATTCTCAGATCACAATGCTTTGAAACTGGAACTCAATCACAGGAAAAGTTCAGAAGGAACTCAAACACCTGGAAGCTAAAGACCACCTTGCTTAAGAATGCTTGGATCAACCAGGTGATCAAAGATGAACTTAAACAATTCATGGAAACCAATGAGAATGAAGACACTTTGGACCTAAACCTATGGGATACAGCAAAGGCTGTTCTAAGGGGGAAATACATAGCCATCCAAGCCTCCCTCAAAAAAATTGAAAAATCCAGAATACACCAGCTGTCTCTACACCTTAAAGAACTCAAGAATCAACAACAAATTAAACCAACTCCACAAGCAAGAAGGGAAATAATCAAGATTAGAGCAGAGATCAATGAGGTAGAAACGAGAGATACACTAGAACGTATCAATGAAACTAGAAGCTGGTTTTTTAAAAGAATCAATAAGATCGATAAATCATTGGCCACACTAATCCAAAAGAAAAGAGAGAAAGCCCGAATTAATACAGTTATGAATGAAAAGGGAGAGATCACAACTAACACCAAGGAAATAGAAACAATCATCAGAAATTATTACCAACAGTTATATGCCAATAAACTAAGCAACCTAGATGAAATAGTTGCATTCCCGGAAAACTGTAAATTCCCAAAATTGAACCAGGAAGAAATTGACAACCTGAATAGACCAATATCTAGTAATGAGACTGAAGCAGTGATCAAAATCTCCCAAAAATCAAGAGCCCAGGATCTGACGGATTCCCTGGGAATTCTACCAAATTTTAAAGAAGAAATAACAGCAATTCTTCTAAAGCTGTTCCAAAAAATTGAAGCAGAAGTCAAACTTCCAGACTCTTTTTATGAAGCCAGCATTACCCTGATCCCCAAACCAGGCAAAGACCCTACCAAAAAGGAGAATTTCAGACCCATATCACTGATGAATATGGATGCAAAGATTCTCAACAAGATTCTAGCAAACAGGATCCAGCAACACATTAAAAAGATTATCCACCATGACAAGGTGGGATTCATCCCTGGGTTACAAGGTTGGTTCAACATTCACATATCAATCAGTGTGATAGAACAAATCAATAAGAGAAGAGAGAAGAACCACATGGTCCTCTCAATTGATGCAGAAAAAGCATTTGACAAAATCCAGCATCCGTTCCTGATGAAAACGCTTCAAAGTATAG
Source organism: Meles meles (assembly GCF_922984935.1). NCBI lineage: Eukaryota > Metazoa > Chordata > Mammalia > Carnivora > Mustelidae > Meles > Meles meles. The sequence continues at coordinate 1,168,988 of NW_025721612.1, forward strand.
GGATAGAGGGAACATTCCTGAACTTCATAAAATCTATCTATGGAAGACCCACAGCAAATAACATCCTCAATGGGAAAAAATTTGCAGCCTTCCCATTGAGATCGGGAACTCGACAAGGATGCCCACTCTCACCACTCTTGTTCAACATAGTATTAGAAGTCCTAGCAACGGCAATCAGAAAACAAAGAGAAATAAAAGGTATCCAAATTGACAGTGAAGAAGTCAAACTCTCTCTCTTCGCAGATGACATGATTCTTTATATGGAAAACCCCACAGACTCCACCCCCAAACTACTAGAACTCATACAGCAATTCAGTAACGTGGCAGGATACAAAGTCAATGGACAGAAATCAGTGGTTTTCTTATACACTAACAATGAAAATACAGAAAGGGAAATTAGAGAATCGATTCCATTTACTATAGCACCAAGAAACATAAGATACCTGGGAATAAACCTAACCAAAGAGGTAAAGGACCTGTACTCGAGGAACTACAGAACACTCATGAAAGACATTGAAGAAGACACAAAAAGATGGAAGACTGTTCCATGCTCTTGGATTGGAAGAATAAACATTGTTAAAATGTCTATACTGCCTAGAGCAATCTATACTTTTAATGCCATTCTGAGCAAAATTCCACCGATATTTTTCAAAGAGCTAGAGCAAATAATCCTAAAATTTGTATGGAGTCAGAAGAGACCCCGAATTGCTAAGGAAATGTTGAAAAACAAAAACAAACCTGGCGGCATCACGTTACCCGATTTCAAGCTTTACTACAAAGCTGTGATCACCAAGACAGCGTGGTACTGGCATAAAAACAGACACATAGACCAGTGGAACAGAGTGGAGAGCCCAGATATGGACCCTCAACTCTATGGTCAAATAATCTTCGACAAAACAGGAAAAAATATTCAATGGAAAAAAGACAGTCTCTTCAATAAATGGTGCTGGGAAAACTGGACAGCGATATGTAGAAGAATGAAACTCGACCATTCTCTTACACCGTACACAAAGATAAACTCGAAATGGATAAAAGACCTCAATGTGAGACAGGAATCTATCAGAATCCTAGAGGAGAACATAGGCAGGAACCTCTTCGATATCAGCCACAGCAACTTCTTTCAAGATATGTCTCCAAAGGCAAAGGAAACAAAAGCAAAAATGAACGTTTGGGTCTTCATCAAGATCAAAAGCTTCTGCACAGCAAAGGACACAGTCAACAAAACAAAGAGGCAACCCACGGAATGGGAGAAGATATTTGCAAATGACAGTACAGACAAAAGGTTGATATCCAGGATCTATAAAGAACTTCTCAAACTCAACACACACACAACAGATAATCATATCAAAAAATGGGCAGAAGATATGAACAGACACTTCTCCAATGAAAACATACAAATGGCTATCAGACACATGAAAAAATGTTCATCATCACTAGCCATCAGGGAGATTCAAATTAAAACCACATTGAGATACTACCTGACACCAGTTAGAATGGCCAAAATTAGCAAGACAGGAAACAACGTGTGTTGGAGAGGATGTGGAGAAAGGGGAACCCTCTTACACTGTTGGTGGGAATGCAAGTTAGTGCAGCCACTTTGGAGAACAGTGTGGAGATTCCTCAAGAAATTAAAAATGGAGCTTCCCTATGACCCTGCAATTGCACTGCTGGGTATTTACCCCAAAGATACAGATGTAGTGAAAAAAGGGCCATTTGTACCCCAATATTTATTGCAGCAATGGCTACGGTCGCCAAACTGTGGAAAGAACCAAGATGCCCTTCAATGGATGAATGGATAAGGAAGATGTGGTCCATATACACGATGGAGTATTATGCCTCCATCAGAAAGGACGAATACCCAACTTTTGTAGCAATATGGACGGGACTGGAAGAAATTATGCTGAGTGAAATAAGTCAAGCAGAGAGAGTCAAGTATCATATGGTCTCACTTATTTGTGGAGCATAACAAATAACATGGAGGACATGGGGAGATGGAGAGTAGAGGGAGTTGAGGGAAACTGGAAGGGGAGATGAACCGTGAGAGACTATGGACTCTGAAAAACAACCAGAGGGTTATGAAGGGGCAGCAGGGGGGTGGGGTGAGGTGGGAGGTTGAGGAACCAGGTGGTGGGTAATAGGGACGGCACGTACTGCATGGAGCACTGGGTGTGATGCCAAAACAATGAACACTGTTATGCTGTAAATAAACAAATAAAAATAAATAAATAAAAAGAATAAATGGTTCTCCAACCCTCATGTTGAATATGGAAGAGTATTTTTTCTAAAATTAGTCTCTTGTACAGACCACATTGAAGGGTCTTCTTGTTTCCTTTTGGTTTGTTTCATTCCATTCTGATACCCTATGCTTCTGGTAGAAGCATTTTGTCTTTTTACCTTCTGAATAATTATTGAAAGCTATTATGTTAGTGCCATTTAGAATGTGAAATGTCACTGTTTCTTTACCTCATCTGTGTACTCTTTTTACTTTTCTTTCTTTCCTTTAATTTGGGCTCCCTCTCTCTCTACTCAAAGGATCCCCTTTAATATTTCTTGCAGGGAGAGTTTATTGTTCAGAAATTCCTTTCTTTTTTTGTTTGTCCTAGACACTCTCTACCTCTCCCTTCACTCCGAATGATAGCCTTGGGGTATACACTATTTGTGACTGCATATTCTTTATCCTCATATAGCACATTGAGTATATCCTACCTGTCCTTCCTGCCCTGATAAGTCTCTGTGGACCGGTCTGCTGCCAGCCTCATGTACCTACCCTTGGAGGTGAAGGACGTCTTGTTCCAAGCTTCTTTGAGGATTTTCTATTTGTCTTTGATTTTCAAACTTCAGGATTATATTTCTATGTGTTGACTAATTTTTACTGATTTTGAGGGGTATTCTCTGTGCCTCCTCGACTTGAATGCCAGTATCCTTCCCCAGATTAGGGAATTTCTCAGATATCTATAATTTGTTGAATTAAACCTTCTACCCCTTTCTCCTGGCCCTCAGCTTCTGGGATCCCTCTAATACGGATATCATTTCCTTTCATGGAATTCCCAAGCACTCAAAGTCTCCCTTCATGATCCAATAGCTTTGTTTCTCTCATTTTTTCAGCATTTTAATTTTTCCATCCTTTAATCTTCTATGTCACTGATACATACTTCTCCCTCATTCATCGCCTTTGGATAGCCTCCACTTGAATTATATCTCAGTAATAGCACTTTCAAAATGGACCTGAGTATTCGTTCTTTTATGTCTATAGTAAGGGATGCTCTAGGGCCTAGTATGCTTGTATCCAGCCCAGTTACTATCTTTATAATCATTGTTTTCAATTCTAGTGCAGAGACTTTATATATATTCATATTGTTTCAATCCCTGTGAGTGAATTCATTATTTTGAGGTGAATTCTCCATCTCCTCATTTTGCCCAGAAAGTAATTATGAAAGCAAAAGCAGCCTTAAAGATGGAAGGGAGCAGAAAAATCAAGAATAAAAAAAAAATGGAAACAAAAACAAACAACAAAAGAATACAAAAAACAAGACTCAGTATGTGTTTGGAACTGTTCATTAAAAGAACCAAGATGCCAAAATAAAGAGAAAAGAAAAAAAAAAGAAGGAAGAAAAAAAAATCTTACAAATATAAAACAATTTAATGAAAAGGGGTAGAAAAAATATACATGTACATAACTTATTGGTAAAAATAAACATGAAAAATATTAAAAAGTTTAAATATAAAAAAAGCACTAAAGAATGCCAATAGATCTTGTGAGATGAACTTACTGCATCAGTTGACAGGACCTTGTGATTCTTTGCTCTTCTCTTAATGATTTGTCTATAATATTGATTTATTTGAAAATGTGGAACTGCCCTTGTGTCCCAGGGTTAAATCCCAAGGGGTCATGGTGGATAATGTTGTTTTTGTTTTTGTTTTTATTTATTTTATTTATTTTCTTTTATTTTGTTTCAGCGTAACAGTATTCATTGTTTTAGTACCACACCCAGTGCTCCATGCAATACGTGCTCTCCTTAATACCCACCTCTTTGTTCACCCAACCTCCCGCCCCCTTCAAGACCCTCAGGTTGTTTTTCAGAGTCCATAGTCTCTCATGGATCATCTCCCCTTCCAATTTCCCTCAGCTCCCTTCTCCTCTCCATCTCCCCATGGCCTCCATGTTATTTGTTATGCTCCACAAATAAGTGAAACCATATGATACTTGACTCTCTCTGCTTGACTTATTTCACTCAGCATAATCTCTTCCAGTCCCACCCATGTTGCTACAAAAGTTGGGTATTCATCCTTTCTGATGGAGGCATAATACTCCATCGTGTATATGGACCACATATTCCTTATCCATTCGTCCATTGATGGGCATCTATGTTCTTTCAACAGTTTGGCGATTGTGACCATTGCTGCTATAAATATTGGGGTACAAATGGCCCTTCTTTTCACTACATCTGTATCTTTGGGTAAATACCCAGCAGTGCAATGGCAGGGTCATAGGGAAGCTCCATTTTTAATTTCTTGAGGAATCTCCACACTGTTCTCCAAAGTGGCTGCACCAACTTGCATTCCCACCCACAGTGGAAGAGGGTTCCCCTTTCTCCACATCCTCTCCAACACATGTTATTTCCTGTCTTGCTAATTTGGGCCATTCTAACTGGTATAAGGTGGTGTCTCAAAGTGATTTTAATTTGAATCTCCCTGAGGGCTAATGATGATGAACATTTTTTCATGTGTCTGATAGCCATCTGTATGTCTTCATTGGAGAAGTATCTGTTCATATCATCTTCCCATTATCTGATACGATTATCTGTTTCATGCGTGCTGAGATTGAGGAGCTCGTTATAGATCCTGGATATGAATCTTTTCTCTGTACTGTCATTTTCAAATATCTTCTCCCATTCCGTGGGCTGCATCTTTGTTTTCTTCACTGTTTCCTTTGATGAGCAGAAGCTTTTGATCTTGAGGAAGTCCCAAAAGTTCATTTTCACTTTTGTTTCCTTTGCCTTTGGAGACATATCTTGAAAGAAGTTGCTGTGGCTGATATCAAAAAGGTTACTTCCTATGTTCTCCTCTAAGATTCTGATGGATTCCTGTCTCACGTGGAGGTCTTTTATCCATTTCGAGTTTATCTCTCTGTATGGTGGAAGAGAATGGTCGAGTATCATTCTTCTACATGTAGCTGTCCAGTTTTCCCAGCACCACTGATTGAAGATACTGTCTTTTTTCCACTGTATATTTTTTCCTGTTTTGTCGAAGATTATTTGACCATAGAGTTGAGGGTCCATATCTGGGCTCTCTACTGAGTCCCACTGGTTTATGTGTCTGTTTTTATGCCAGTACCATGCTGTCTTGGTGATCACAACTTTGTAGTAAAGCTTAAAATCAGGTAGCATGATGCCGCCAGTTTTATTTTTGTTTTTCAACATTCCCTTAGTTGATTCAGGGTCTCTTCTGATTCCATACAAATTTTAGGATTAATTGCTCCAGCTCTTTGAAAAAGACCAGAGTAATTTTGATTGGAATGGCATTAAAAGTGTAGATTGTTCTAAGCAGTATAGACATTTTAACAATGTTTACTCTTCTGATCCAAGAGCATGGAACAGTCTTCCATCTTTTTGTGTCTTCTTCAATTCTTTTCATGAGTGTTCTGTAGTTCCTCGAGTACAGATCCTTTACCTCGTTCGTTAGGTTTATTCCCATGTATCTTATGGTTCTTGGTGATAGAGTAAATGGAATCGATTCTCTAATGTCCCTTTCTGTATTTTCATTGTTAGTGTATAAGAAAGACACTGATTTATGTACATTGACTTTGTATCCTGCCATGTTACTGAATTAGTTCTAGTAGTTTTGGGGTCGAGTTTTTTGTGTGTTCCATATAAAGAATGATTTCATCTGTGAAGAGAGAGAGTTTGACTTCTTCATTGCCAATTTGGATACTTTTATTTCTCTTTGTTGTCTGATTGCAGTTGCTAGGACTTTTAATACTATGTTGAACAAGAGTGGTGAGTGTGGGCATCCTTATCATAGTCGTGATCTCAACGGGAAGGCTGTGATCCTTTTCCCAATGAGGATGATATTTGCTGTGGGTCTTTCATAGATAGGTTTTATGAAGTTCAGGAATGTTCCCTCTATCCCTATACTTTGAGAAGTTTTTATCAGGAATGGACGCTGGATTTTGTCAAGTGCTTTATCTGCATCAATTGAGAAGACCATGTGGTTCCTCTTTCTTCTCTTATTGATTTGTTCTATCACATTGATTGATATGCGAATGTTGAACCATCCTTGTAACCCAGGGATGAATCCCACCTGGTCATGGTGGATAATCTTTTTAACGTGCTGCTGGATCCTGTTTGCTAGGATCTTGTTGAGAATCTTAGCATCCATATTCATCAGTGATATGGGTCTGAAATTCTCCTTTTTGGTAGGGTCTTTGCCTGGTTTGGGGATCTGGGTAATGCTGGCTTAATAAAAAGAGTCTGGAAGTTTTCCTTCTGCTTCAATTTTTTTGGAACAGCTTCAGGAGAATTGGTGTTATTTCTTCTTTGCAAGTTTGATAGAATACCCCAGGGAATCCATCAAGTACTGGGCTATTCTGTTTTGGGAGATTTTCGATCGCTGCTTCAATCTTGTTACTAGATATCGGTCTACTCAGGTTGTCAGTTTCATCCTGGTTCGATTTTGGGAGTTTATACTTTTCCAGGAATGCATCCATTTCATCTAGGTTGCTTAGCTTATTGGCATATAACTGTTGATAATAACTTCTGATGATTGTTTCTACTTCCTTGGTGTTAGTTGTGATCTGTCCCTTTTCATTCGTAATTTTATTAATTTGTGCTTTCTCTCTTTTGGATTAGTGTGGCCAATTGTTTATCAATCTTATTGATTCTTTCCGAAAACCAGCTTCTAGTTTCATAGATATGGTCTATTACATCTCTAGTTCCTACCTCATTGATCTCTGCTCTAATCTTTTTTTTTTTCTTTCGTTTCTTTTTTTTTTTTCCATTTTATTTATTTTTTCAGCGTAACAGTATTCATTCTTTTTTTTTTTTTTTTTTTTTTTTTTTTTTTTTCCCCCTTTTATTAATTTTTTCAGCGTAACAGTATTCATTCTTTTTGCACAACACCCAGTGCTCCATGCAAAACGTGCCCTCCCCATCACCCACCACCTGTTCCCCCAACCTCCCACCCCTGACCCTTCAAAACCCTCAGGTTGTTTTTCAGAGTCCATAGTCTCTTATGGTTCGCCTCCCCTCCCCAATGTCCATAGCCCGCTCCCCCTCTCCCAATCCCACCTCCCCCCAGCAACCCCCAGTTTGTTTTGTGAGATTAAGAGTCATTTATGGTTTGTCTCCCTCCCAATCCCATCTTGTTTCATTTATTCTTCTCCTATCCCCCTCCCCCCCCATGTTGCTTCTCCATGTCCTCATATCAGGGAGATCATATGATAGTTGTCTTTCTCCGATTGACTTATTTCACTAAGCATGATACGCTCTAGTTCCATCCACGTCGTCGCAAATGGCAAGATTTCATTTCTTTTGATGGCTGCATAGTATTCCATTGTGTATATATACCACATCTTCTTGATCCATTCATCTGTTGATGGACATCTAGGTTCTTTCCATAGTCTGGCTATTGTAGACATTGCTGCTATAAACATTCGGGTACACGTGCCCCTTCGGATCACTATGTTTGTATCTTTAGGGTAAATACCCAGTAGTGCAATTGCTGGGTCATAGGGTAGTTCTATTTTCAACATTTTGAGGAACCTCCATGCTGTTTTCCAGAGTGGTTGGACCAGCTTGCATTCCCACCAACAGTGGAGGAGGGTTCCCCTTTCTCCACATCCTCTCCAGCATCTGTCATTTCCTGACTTGTTAATTTTAGCCATTCTGACTGGTGTGAGGTGATATCTCATTGTGGTTTTGATTTGTATTTCCCTGATGCCGAGTGACGTGGAGCACTTTTTCATGTGTCTGTTGGCCATCTGGATGTCTTCTTTGCAGAAATGTCTGTTCATGTCCTCTGCCCATTTCTTGATTGGATTGTTTGTTCTTTGGATGTTGAGTTTGCTAAGTTCCTTATAGATTTTGGATACTAGCCCTTTATCTGATATGTCGTTTGCAAATATCTTCTCCCATTCTGTCAGCTGTCTTTTGGTTTTGTTAACTGTTTCCTTTGCTGTGCAAAAGCTTTTGATCTTGATGAAATCCCAATAGTTCATTTTTGCCCTTGCTTCCCTTGCCTTTGCCGTTGTTCCTAGGAAGATGTTGCTGCGGCTGAGGTCGAAGAGGTTGCTGCCTGCGTTCTCCTCAAGGATTTTGATGGATTCCTTTCTCACATTGAGGTCCTTCATCCATTTGGAGTCCCAGGGGAATTCTACCAAACATTTAAAGAAGAACTCATTCCTATTCTCCTGAAACTGTTCCAAAAAATAGAAATGGAAGGAAAACTTCCAAACTCATTCTATGAGGCCAGCATCACCTTGATCCCAAAACCAGACAAGGATCCCACCAAAAAAGAGAACTACAGACCAATATCCTTGATGAACACAGACGCAAAAATTCTCGCCAAAATACTAGCCAATAGGATTCAACAGTACATTAAAAGGATTATTCACCACGATCAAGTGGGATTTATTCCAGGGCTGCAGGGTTGGTTCAACATCCGCAAATCAATCAATGTGATAGAACACATTAATAAAAGAAAGAACAAGAACCATATGATACTCTCAATAGATGCTGAAAAAGCATTTGACAAAGTACAGCATCCCTTCCTGATCAAAACTCTTCAAAGTGTAGGGATAGAGGGCACATACCTCAATATTATCAAAGCCATCTATGAAAAACCCACTGCAAATATCATTCTCAATGGAGAAAAACTGAAAGCTTTTCCATTAAGGTCAGGAACACGGCAGGGATGTCCATTATCACCACTGCTATTCAACATAGTATTAGAAGTCCTAGCCTCAGCAATCAGACAACAAAAAGAAATTAAAGGCATCCAAATTGGTAAAGAAGAAGTCAAACTATCACTCTTCGCAGATGATATGATACTATATGTGGAAAACCCAAAAGACTCCACTCCAAAACTGCTAGAACTTGTACAGGAATTCAGTAACGTGTCAGGATATAAAATCAATGCACAGAAATCAGTTGCATTTCTGTACACCAACAACAAGACTGAAGAAAGAGAAATTAAGGAGTCAATCCCATTCACAATTGTACCCAAAACTATAAGATACCTAGGAATAAACCTAACCAAAGAGACTAAGAATCTATACACAGAAAATTATAAAGTACTCATGAAAGAAATTGAGGAAGACACAAAAAAATGGAAAAATGTTCCATGCTCCTGGATTGGAAGAATAAATATTGTGAAAATGTCTATGCTACCTAAAGCAATCTACACATTTAATGCAATCCCTATCAAAATACCATCCATTTTTTTCAAAGAAATGGAACAAATAATCCTCAAATTTATATGGAACCAGAAAAGACCTCGAATAGCCAAAGGAATATTGAAGAACAAAGCCAAAGTTGGTGGCATCACAATTCCGGACTTCAAGCTCTATTACAAAGCTGTCATCATCAAGACAGCATGGTACTGGCACAAAAACAGACACATAGACCAGTGGAACAGAATAGAGAGCCCAGAAATCGACCCTCAACTCTATGGTCAACTAATCTTCGACAAAGCAGGAAAGAATGTCCAATGGAAAAAAGACAGCCTCTTCAATAAATGGTGCTGGGAAAATTGGACAGCCACATGCAGAAAAATGAAATTGGACCACTTCCTTACACCACACACGAAAATAAACAGTATTCATTCTTTTTGCACAACACCCAGTGCTCCATGCAAAACGTGCCCTCCCCATTACCCACCACCTGTTCCCCCAACCTCCCACCCCTGACCCTTCAAAACCCTCAGGTTGTTTTTCAGAGTCCATAGTCTCTTATGGTTCGCCTCCCCTCCCCAATGTCCATAGCCCGCTCCCCCTCTCCCAATCCCACCTCCCCCCAGCAACCCCCAGTTTGTTTTGTGAGATTAAGAGTCATTTATGGTTTGTCTCCCTCCCAATCCCATCTTGTTTCATTTATTCTTGATTACTTCCCTTCATGTGTTTGGAGTTGGTTTGATTTGTTGTTGATTCTCCAGTACTTTAAGTTGTAGAGACAGCTGGTGTATTCTGGATTTTTCAATTTTTTGAGGGAGGCTAAAATGGCTATGTATTTCCCCCTTAGAACTGCCTTTGCTGTATCCCATAGGTTTTGGACCGAGGTGTCTTCATTCTCATTGGTTGCCATGAATGTTTAAGTTCATCTTTGATCTCCTGGTTGATCCAGAGACACCACAGCCCCGTGCCCCTCCCCGATCTCCTGGTTGATCCAAGCATTCTTAAGCAAAGTTTCATTCAATTCTCTTATTTCTTTATTGATTTTCTGCTTCAATGATCTGTCTACTACTGAGAGAGGCATGTTAAGATCTCCTACTATTAATGTATTCATATCAATATGACTCTTTTTCTTGATTAATAGTTTTCTTATCTAATTGGATGCTCCCATATTGTAGGTATAGGTATTTACAATTGTTAGATCAACTTGGTGGATATTCCCTTTAAGAATGATGTAGTGTCCTTCTGTATCTCTGACTACAGTCTTTAGTTTAAAATCTAATTTATCTGATATGAGAATCGCTACCATAGCCTTCTTTTGAGGCCCATTGGCATGAAAGATGCTTCTCCTTCTCTTCACTTTCAGTCTGGGTGTATCTTTAGGTTCAAAATGGGTTTCTTGTAGACAACATATGGATGGGTCCTGCGTTTTATCCAATCTGCAAACTTGTGTCATTTTATGGGGTGCATTTAGGTCATTCACATTGAGAGTGATTATTGATAGATAAGTTTCTATTGACATTGTGTTACCTTTGAAATCTTTCTGTCTGTAGATTGTCTCTATATTTCTGTTCAATGATATTCTTAGGATTTTTTTCTCTTTTATAGGACCCCCCTTAGTATTTCCTGCAGTGTCGCCTTGGTGGTTACATAGTCTTTAAGCCTTGCAGGTCTTGGAAACTCTTTATCTCTTCATCCATTTTGAATGACAGTTTTGCTGGATAAAGTGTTCTTGGCTGCATGTTATTCTCATTTAGTGCTCTGAATATATTTTGCCAGCCCTTCCTGGCTTGCCAGGTCTCTGTGGACAGGTCTGACATTAATCTGATGGGCTTTCCTCTGTATGTAAGGAGCTTCTTTGTCCTAGCTGCTTTCAAGAGGGTCTGCCTAGAGTTATAATTCTTCATTCTAAGGGGTCGTGAGGACTTTCCAGAATCTAAAATCTTGGGGGGAAACCGTTCTGCCTCTAGTACATGAACGCTCTTTCCATTCATGAGATTGGGAAAAATTTCATAGACAAATTCTTCCACCACATCTTCTAGACTTCTTTCTTTCTCCTCCCCTTCAGGGATTCCAATAATTCTGACATTAGAACATTTCATGGCATCATTTATTCCCCTGATTCTGTTTTTGTGGCTTCTGAGCTGTTTGTTCCAGGCTTCCTCCTGATCCTTTCTCTCTATTTGTTTGTCCTCCAGATCACTATTTTTATCTTCTGTCTTGGTTACCCTAGCTTTCAGAGAATTTAGATTGGATTGGAACTCATTGAGAGCATTTTGAACATCATCCTTGGTGGCTTTCAGTTCTGCCCTAACTTTGTGAACATCATCCCTGGTGGCTTGGAGTTCTGCCCTAATCAATTCCGTTTGGTCATCCATGTATTTCTCCAACTGAGCTATTGCCTGGATAATTGTTAGTCTGAATTCCTTTTCTGACATATTGTCTATGTCGATAGCCATTAGCTCTGTTGCAGAAGATCCATCCTCTGTATTTTTCTTCTGTTGGGCATTCCTCCTCCTAGTCATTTTGGTGAGAGATGACTGAACATATGTCGCTGGATGTATCAAATGTGGTGCAGTCAAGGTTCACCCTGAAATGATTCTGAGCAATCAGGATTCCCCACCCAATCGATATAAAAAAGAAAGGAGAAAAAAAATGAAGGTAGAGAGAGAGTGAGAGAGAGAGACAGCAAAAAAAGGAAGATAAAAGAGAAGACTCAGCCCAAATGGGCCCCAAGGTAAAATTTATGAAGTATACAAACAAAAGTAGAAAAACAAAAAGACTGAAAAAAGTATAGTACAAGAGAGGGGAGTAGTCAATATGGCGGACAAGTAGCAGGCTGAGACTACATCAGGTAGCAGGAGATCAGCTTGATAGCTTATCTAAACATTGCAAACACCTACAAATCCAATGGGAGATCAAAGAGAAGAAGAACAGCAATTCTAGAAACAGAAAATCAACCACTTTTGGAAAGGTAGGACTGGCGGAGAAGTGAATCTAAAATGACGGGAAGATAGACCATGGGGGGAGGGGCCGGCTCCCGACAAGCAGCAGAGCAATGGAGCACAAAATCAGGACTTTTAAAAGTCTGTTGCACTGAGGGACTTTGCTCCAGAGGCTAAACCGGGGTGAAGCCCACGTGGGGTCAGCATGGCCCCAGATCCTGCAGGGTCACAGAAGGATCGGGGGTGTCGGAGTGTCGCAGAGCTTGCAGGTGTTAGAACAGAGAAGCCGGCTACAGAGACAGAGCCTAGGACTGAACTCTCAGCTCGGGGTTACCTTGAACTGGTCACGGGCTGGGTGAGCTCGGAGCGCGGCTGGAGGCTGGGGATACGGGAGTGATTGGGCGCTGTCCTCTGGGGGCTCACCAAGGAGTGGGGTCCCGGGCTCTTGGCTCCTCCGGGCCAGAGACTAGGAGGACACCATTTTTATTCCCATCCTCTGGAACTCGACGGAAAACATTCAGGGAACAGAAGCTCCAAAAAGCGAACCCGAGCCGATTACTTAGTCCGGCCCCGGTAAGGGTGGTACAATTCCGCCTTGGGCAAAGACACTTGAGAGTCACTACAACAGGCCCCTCCCCCAGAAGATCAACAAAATATCCAGCCAGGTCGAAGTTCATCTATCAAGGAAAGCAGGTTCAATACCTAAGACAGCAGTGGAATTCCAGAGGAGGAGAAAGCAAAGCAGGGAACTCATGGCTTTCTCCCCATGATTCTTTAGTCTTGTGGTTAATTCAATTTTTTTTTCAATTTTTTTCTTTCTTTTTTCTTCTTCTGCTAAATTTTTTAAAACTTTTACCCTTTTCTTTTTTAACATTTTTTGACTAGTTTATCTAAAAAATATATTTTTTCTTTCCTTTTTTATATTTTTTCTTGATTTGTTTTATTTTTTTAATTTTTTTCTTTTTTTTCTGAACCTCTTTTTATTCCCCCTCCCCACAATTTGGGGTCTCTTCTGATTTGGTTAAGTGCATTTTTCTGGGGTCGTTGCCACCCTTTTAGTATTTTATTTGATCCTTCATATCCTCTTATCTGGACAAAATGACAAGGCGGAAAAAATCACCACAAATGAAAGAACAAGAGACAGTACCGAAGGCTAGGGATCTAATCAACACAGACATTGGTAATATGTTAGATCAAGAGTTCAGAATGATGATTCTGAAGGTCTAGCCAGGCTCGAAAAAGGCATGGAAGTTATTAGAGAAACCATCTCTGGAGAGATAAAAGCCCTTTCTGGAGAAATTAAAGAACTAAAATCTAACCAACTTGAAATCAAAAAAGCTATTAATGAGGTGCAATAAAAAATGGAGGCTCTCACTGCTAGGATAAATGAGGCAGAAGAAAGAATTAGTGATCTAGAAGACCAAATGACAGAGAATAAAGAAGCCGAGCAAAAGAGGGACAAATAGCTACTGGACCATGAGGGGAGAATTTGAGAGATAAGTGACACCATAAGACAAAAAAACATTAAATAATTGGGATTCCAGAAGAAGAAGAAAGAGAGAGAGGAGCAGAAAGTCTATTGGAGATAATTATTGTAGAGAATTTTCCTTATATGGCAAAGGGAACAAGCATCAAAATCCAGGAGGGGCAGAGAACCCCTCTCAAAGTCAGCAAGAATAGGTCCACACCCCGTCACCTAATAGTAAAATTTAAAAGTCTTAGTGACAAAGAGAAAAACCTGAAAGCAGCCCGGGAAAAGAAGTCTGTAACATAAAATGGTAAAAATACTAGATTGGCAGCAGACTTATCCACAGAGACCTGGCAGGCCAGAAAGAGCTGGCATGATATATTCAGAGCACTAAACGAGAAAAACATGCAGCCAAGAATACCCTGTCCAGCTAGGCTATCATTGAAAATAGAAGGAGGGATAAAAAGATTCCAGGGTAAACAAAAACTGAAAGAATTTGCAAACACCAAACCAGCTCTGCAGGAAATATTGAAAGGGGTCCTCTAAGCAAAGAGAGAGCCTAAAAGTAGTAGATCAGAAAGATACAGAGACAATATACAGTAACAGTCACCTTACAGGCTAATAATGGCACTAAATTCATATCTCTCAATAGTTACCCTGAATGTTAATGGGCTAAATGCCCCAATCAAAAGACACAGGGTATCAGAATGGATTAAAAAAAAAAAAACATCAATATGTTGCCTACAAGAAACTCATTTTAGATGCGAAGACACCTCCAGATTTAAAGTGAGGGGGTGGAAAACAATTTACCATGCTAATGGGCATCAGAAGAAAGCTGGGGTGGCAATCCTTATATCAAATCAATTAGATTTTAAGCCAAAGACTATAATAAGAGAAGAGGAAGGACACTATATCATACTCAAAGGGTCTGTCCAACAAGAAGATCTAACAATTTTAAATATCTATGCCCCTAACGTGGGAGCAGCCAACTATATCAATCAATTAATAACAAAATCAAAGAAACACATCAATAATAAATACAATAATAGTAGGGGACTTGAACACTCCCCTCACTGAAATGGACAGATCATCCAAGCAAAAGTTCAACAAGGAAATAAAGGCCTTCAATGACACACTGGACCAGATGGACATCACAAATATATTCAGAACATTTCATCCCAAAGCAACAGAATACACATTCTTCTCTAGTGCACATGGAACCTTCTCCAGAATAGATCACATCCTGGGTCACAAATCAGGTCTCAACCGGTATCAAAATATTAGGATCATTCCCTGCATATTTTCAGACCACAATGCTCTGAAGCTAGAACTCAATCACAAGAGGAAAGCTGGAAAGAACCCAAATACATGGAGACTAAACAGCATCCTTCTAAAGAATGAATGGGTCAACCAGGAAATTAAAGATGAATTGAAAAAATTCATGGAAACAAATGATAATGAAAACACAACGGTTCAAAATCTGTAGGACACAGCAAAGGCAGTCCTGAGAGGAAAATATATAGCGGTACAAGCCTTTCTCAAGAAAAAAGAAAGGTCTCAATTACATAACCTAACCCTACACTTAAAGAAGCTGGAGAAAGAACAAGAAAGAAACTGTAAACCCAGCAGAAGAGAAATCATAAAGATCAGAGAAGAAATCAATGAAATAGAAACCAAAAAAAAAAAAAAAATAGAAAAAATCAATGAAACTAGGAGCTGGTTTTTGGAAAGAATCAATAAGATTGATAAACCCCTGGCCAGACTCATCAAAAAGAAAAGAGAAAGGACCCAAATAAATAAAACCATGAATGAAAGAGGAGAGATCACAACTAACACCAAAGAAATACAGACAATTATAAGAATATACTATGAGCAATTCTACGCCAACAAATTTGGCAATCTGGAAGAAATGGAGGCATTCCTAGAGACATATAAACTACCACAACTGACCCATGAAGAAATAGAAAACCTGAACAGGCCCATAACCAGTAAGGAGTTTGAAACAGTCTTCAAAAATCTCCAGAAAAAAAGCCCAGGGCCAGATGGCTTCTCAGGGGAATTCTACCAAACATTTAAAGACAGCCTCTTCAATAAACGGTGCTGGGAAAATTGGACAGCCACATGCAGAAAAATGAAATTGGACCATTTCCTTACACCACACACGAAAATAGACTCAAAATGGATGAAGGACCTCAATTTGAGAAAGGAATCCATCAAAATCCTTGAGGAGAATGCAGGCAGCAACCTCTTCAACCTCAGCCGCAGCAACATCTTCCTAGGAACATCGGCAAAGGCAAGGGAAGCAAGGGCAAAATGAACTATTGGGATTTCATCAAGATCAAAAGCTTTTGCACAGCAAAGGAAACAGTTAACAAAACCAAAAGTCAACTGACAAAATGGGAGAAGATATTTGCAAACGACATATCAGATAAAGGACTAGTGTCCAAAATCTATAAGGAACTTAGCAAACTCAACACCCAAAGAACAAACAATCCAATCAAGAAATGGGCAGAGGACATGAACAGATATTTCTGCAAAGAAGACACCCAGATGGCCAACAGACACATGAAAAAGTGCTCCACATCACTCGGCATCAGGGAAATACAAATCACAACCACAATGAGATATCACCTCACACCAGTCAGAATGGCTAAAATGAACAAGTCAGGAAATGACAGATCCTGGCGAGGATGTGGAGAAAGGGGAACCATCCTCCACTGTTGGTGGGAATGCAAGCTGGTGCAACCACTCTGGAAAACAGCATGGAGGTTCCTCAGAATGTTGAAAATAGAACTACCCTATGACCCAGCAATTGCACTACTGGGTATTTACCCTAAAGATACAAACATAGTGATCCGAAGGGGCACATGTACCTGAATGTTTATAGCAGCAATATCTACAATAGCCAAACTATGGAAAGAACCTAGATGTCCATCAACAGATGAATGGATAAAGAAGATGTGGTATATATATACAATGGAATATTATGCAGTCATCAAAAGAAATGAAATTTTGCCATTTGCAATTACGTGGATGGAACTAGAGGGTATCATGCTTAGTGAAATAAGTCAATCTGAGAAAGACAACCATCATATGATCTCCCTGATATGAGGACATGGAGATGCAACATGGGGTTTAGGAGGATAGGAGAAGAATAAATGAAACAAGATGGGATTGGGAGCGAGACAAACCTAAATGACTCTTAATCTCACAAAACAAACTGGGTGTTGCTGGAGGGAGGTGGGGTTGGGAGAGTGGGAGGGGGTTATGGACATTTTGGAGGGTATGTGCTATGGTGAGTGCTGTGAAGTGTGTAAACCTGGTGATACACCGACCTGTACCCCTGGGGATAAAAATATGTTATATGTTTATAAAAGAAAAGAAAAGAATGGATGAATACCCAACTTTTGTTGCAACATGGACGGGACTGGATGTGATTATGCTGAGTGAAATAAGTCAAGCAGAGAGAGTCAAGTATCACAAGGTTTCACTTATTTGTGGAGCATAACACATGACATGAAGGACATTGGGAGATGGAGAGGAGAAGGAAGTTGAGGGAAATTGGAAGGGGATGTGAACCATAAGAGACTATGGACTCTGAAAAACAACCTGAGGGTTTTGAAGGGGCGGGGTGGGAGGTTGGGGAAACCAGGTGGTGGGTAATAGGGAGGGCACGTATTGCATGAAGCACTGGGTGTTGTGCAAAAACAATGAATACTGTTATGCTGAAAAATAAATAAATTTAAAAAAAAGAAAAAAATATATGACAACAGAAAAAAAATATATGAAAGCAAAAAAAGGAAGAACCTCGTCAAAAAGAACCTCAAGTATAAGATTTATATACTATCAGGATAAACACAAATACACAGAAACACTGGCGGAAAGAAAAGTTGGGAGAGTGGTTATAAATTCTCAGTGTAGGCAAGGAACATTATTTTGATTCTTCCTGGATGTATCTTGATGTCTTTGTGAAAGGACTCAACTTTCCTAAGATAAAGAGGGATTAAAAATTGTTTTACCTATGGGGTAGCATTCGTTGGGGAAAGGGGATTACCTTGAAGTTAGCGCCATATGTATATTAGAAAATAAAGATTAAAAAAGAATAAACTAGACTAAACTAAACTAAAATTAAAAAATAAAAAAATAGAAAAGCAAAAGAAAAACACGGGTGTATATATCAAAAAGTTCAGGTTAGATGGTTATTAAGGAATTTGATGTACTGGACATCTCACTGTGATGGGAAATATGTTAAAAATTATCTATATGTATAAAAAAAGAACAAGAATAATGGTAATGAGCTAAAAATAAAAGTTGTATTTATGAAGTAGTAGTGGTTTTTTTCTCTCTCTCTCTTTTTTTTTCTTTTCTGTTTGGTTTTCTGGGGGAGGGACCTGCCACGTGGGTTTTCAGTCAATGATGTTCCCTGAGTTAAGTCCTCACCCTTTCACCTCACCACCACCTTCAAGGGGGTGGGCTCTGAAGAAACTGTTTTTTTTTTTTCAGGCTTTTGTTCTCTGGAGGTTTTTATGTTTGTTCATCTGTTTTCTCTCTCCTTGACAGCTTTTGATGGTTTTTAGAGGTTTAGAGGAGAGCAAACTGCACCACAACCTCCCTCTCAGAAAGAAGCCTCAGAAAGCTCTGCAGAGCTCCTGGCAGAGTAGGTTCTGAGTCACAGTCCTTGGGCATGCAGGATCTCCTCCTTGTACCCCAAACCACAGCCGTGGTGGATGTCTGGGAAGCTCCAGACATCCAGACATCCAGAGATGTTCCAAGCAGCGATTGCACACTTGGATTTTCCCACTGGCCCGGGCTGGGAGTGCCTGGTTTTTCCGGGTCCAAGTGCTCCTGGCTAACGCCTCTGAGCACCTCTCCCAAGGGAGGGTGTGGGGCATGCGTGTCTCAGGAATGCCATCTGGTCAGGCTCCCAGCCCCTCACGGGAGCCAGACCCCACGTGTTATCGGGTGTGCTGGTAGCTCAGGCATACTGGCGGCTCAGGGACCAAGACCTGGTTTCTCTGCCGCACTCTCTCTGGCTCAGCACCAGAGGAGGCTGTCCTGGGTCTGGTGACTTAAGCCCCTGTCCCTAACCGCCCCAATTCCCACAATTTCCCCCATGATCCTTTGCTCTTTTTTGAGTGCTTTCAACCAGACTCCAAGTTAATGCTGGTCCCCAGATGCAGGGCATTCTCGTATTGGGGTATTGCTTTCCAATTGGTCACCTCTGGTGGTTCCCTCCCCCTTTTGTTTATCTTCCGATATCAGTCCAAATTTCCCACTCCGCTTTACCTGTCCACTGGAGTCTTCTGCTCTTGTAGAGATCCAGACGTGTATAATTCTGATCTCAGGCTGATTTCATGGGTGATCGGAGTTCTTTGGTAGCGAGTCAGCTCACTTTAGGGTACAGGTTGAAACGGCGCCTCCTCCTACTTCCCGGCCATCTTGACCTCTCTATATCTAAATTTTAAGTGGGATTTTGCAGTTTGAAATCATATGTGCAGAAATTTGCATCTTTTTAAAGACTGATTTATTTATTTGAGAGAAACAGTAGGGTGGAGAGGGGCATTGGGAAAGAGACATCTAAGCAGTATAGAGTCTGCTGCTGGGCTCATCATACAACTGCAAAACCAGGACCTAAGCCAAAACCTAAGATTAGGACAACCAACCCACTGCAACACCCAGGTGCCCCAGAAATATCAATTCTTATACCTACTTACTTTCCAGATAATTAATGGTCTGTTCACAAATCCTAGGAAACCAAACAAATGTACTCATCATTCCCTGAACCGGGTCACAACATGAATGTTTAAGCTGAATAAATAGAAAGGCCTTTATTTTTTATATTTATTTTTCCAACATACAAATGCTTATTAATACGAATGAGGATTTAAAGACAGGCAAAGTGAAAATAGTTATAGAAAGACCTTTGAAGATTTTATTTATTTATTTGACACAGAGATAGAGATCACAGGTAGGCAGAGAGGCAGGCAGAAAGAGAGGGGAAGCAGTCTCCCCACTGTTCAGACAGCAAGATACATGGCTTGACCCCATGAACCTGAGTTCATGGTCTGAGTTGAAGGCAAAGGCTTAACCCACTGAGTCACCCAGGCACCCCTAGAAAGACCTTTAAATAAAGAATATCTTCTGTGTACATTTGTTTTCATATGGCACCAGAAAATAAACCCTAAAGAAATTAATTTAAACCTGATCCTGTGTAAACATGAGAATTTTATTCTTTTCCAATCATTGCATCCTTCTTAATCATCTCCAGTGGGATTTTCATTATGGAGAAATGAGTCAGGCAGTGGGACTGCGTAATTGGATAGAACTGTGAAATATTTTTAAGTCCTTCAAAATTCTTATGTTCCCAAGGGGAAGAAGACAAATGAAAGAAGTTTAATATGATTTGGTTAAAACATGAGACAATGGAATATATTTACAAATATCAAGACAGTTATTTGCAAATGCTTTTAGATACCAACTGGAGCTTTTTTTTTTTTTTTAAGAAATGAAGTTGGAATAAATAACCTTAAGTAAAGTTCAAATAGTGCTTTGCTTTATAGTACAATTAGGTGAATGGAAACTCTGTAAAAATGTTACCAAAAAATCATTTAGTTGGATCATTTCAACGACACTGATTAAAAGTCAGCAAAGGTTGGGGCGCCTGGGTGGCTCAGTGGTTTAGGCCGCTGCCTTCGGCTCGGGTCATGATCTCAGGGTCCTGGGATCGAGTCCCGCATCGGGCTCTCTGCTCGGCAGGGAGCCTGCTTCCCTCTCGCTCTCTCTGCCTGCCTCTCTGCCTACTTGTATCTCTCTCTGTCAAATAAATAAATAAAAAATCTTTAAAAAAAAAAAAAAAAAAAAAAAAAAAGTCAGCAAAGGTAACTTTAAATACTGTGCCAACTATGATTCACCCATAATATTAGGGTGTTTAATTAAAATGTAATAAATAATAATTGAAGGGATAATTTAAATCTATCCACTTTTCCTTGTTTATTATCAGTAAGACAAATAATTGTCCCTGATATTCCATAATTTGTTTACTTAAAGAGAATAAATATTGGATATATATAATATTATAGAGGTATATTTAAACTTATGAGTATAAAAACAAGTAATATATATTTGGAGAGTTTTTCAAAAGTAAAAGCCTGTTATTCATAGGACACATCTATGATATCTGTTTGATCTACTGTCATACCCTATAAAATAAATCAACACTTTAAGTATTCTTAAATAAGAATTCTATTGAATACAAATGTGTTGGAATGGGTGTGTATAATTACCACCACTAGCAGCGTAGCATATAATCTCACTATTATAAACTCAATTAAAATTTCCTTCTTTTATAAATAATTAAAAAACAATTCAGATTTATATAATGATTAGAGTCTAATTTCAGATGTACAAGACATAGAATATATGCAGTGGATTAATAAATATAATTAATTAAATTTCTTTTTTTCTCTCTGCTTTTATTAACATCAGTTTCATTGTACATATAGTTCTTATGGCTGGAAAAATAGGAAAACAGCATCATCAGGATTCATATATATAATTCACATGTGTCTACAATATGCTACTCATATAGCTGTCAGAATAGTAAGGAAAATCCTTTATCAAAAGCATCCCTCAATTAACTCCTGACAAAATTGATATTTTGTAGCATCCATGTTCCTGAAATAATCATGAAGAATGGGCTTGCTATTATTCATTTGATGGTTGGTACACATCCCTAGGACTGACTTTGAAGCCTATATTAGTTTATAACTTTCGACTGTCAATGGTTCTCAATGCAGGACACCAATTTTTATTGATATGACTTTTTGTCTGTGAATCAAATGCAGCTCAGGTCCATGTCTTTATTCCTGTTTTCTGTGTTGAATTCTCACTCATTCCTATTATGCCACAACTATTACAGCAACAAAATAAGAGCAATGGTGAGGCTATGTAACAGATCTTAAACCTTCTCTTTGGATCTCAAATGTTTCACTTTTATTCATATTTTATTTGTCAGAACAAGTCACACAGTGAAACTTACATTAAATTGAGAGGGAATATTCCATTTCTCTGGATGTGCTAATCCCCAAACAAATCCCCAAACTTGTTCCCAGGGGGTAGTGCTTGTATTGCTTTAATGGTATACTTTGATATGCTTAGCTTTCCATTTGACTTATTATGTTCCCATCACTAGTCAAGATTTTCCTTTGAAACCTATTATAATGCACAAAGGACAACTACAAAATCTCAGTGAGATAAAAAATAAAATAAGCATTTATTTCACACAACCTTACAGATTTGATGGCTGGTTTTTGAGTTCAGAATGGTTCCATGTGTCTCTTAATCCTCCCAAACCAGCTCAATGGACAGCAGCTACTCAGGGCATACTTCCCTTGTGGTGGAAGTTCAAGTTTTCAAGGGAAAGCTGCTTATAAAATAAGCAGACTCCAACTTTTATCCACATTTTTATTAACATATAATGTATTATTTATTTCAGGGATAGAAGCCTGTGATTCATCAGTCTTATATGATTCACAGAACTCACCATAGTACACATACCCTTCTCAATGTTTATCACCCAGCCACCGCATCCCACCTACCCCCTTCCCTTCCAGCAACCCTCAGCTTGTTTTCTGAGATTAAGAGTCTGTTATGGTTTGTCTCCCTTTCTGGTTTCATCTTTTTTCATTTTTCTCACCTTTCTACTATGATCCTCTGTCTTGATTCTCAAATTCATCATATTGGTGAGATTATATAATTGTCTTTCTCTGATTAACTTATTTGCATATCATAATACCCTCTAGTTCCATCCACATCATTGCAAAAGGAAAAAAATTCATTTTTGTTGGCCGCATAGTATTCTGTTGTATATATATATATATATAGCATATATTCTTTATCCATTCCTCTGAAGCTGGACATATAGGCTCCGTCCATAGTTTGGCTATTGTGGACATGGCTTTTATAAACATTCATGTGCATATGCCCCTTCAGATCACCACATTTGTTTCCTTACGGTAAATATCCAGTAGGGAAGTTGGTGGGTCATAGGGGGGCTCTGTTCCCTCCCCCTTTTATTTCACTCAGATGTCTTTTACCCCTTGTCTATAGAGAATTTATTTTAAATTTACTTAATTTTTTCAGTGTTCCAAGATTCGTTGTTTATGCACCACACCAGTGGTCCATGCAATACGTGCCTTCCTTAATACACACCACCAGGCTCACCTAACACCACAATTCCTCCCCCCAAAACTGTAACTTTGTTTCTCAGAGTACACAGTCTCTCATGCTTTATCTCCACCTCCAATTTCCCCAACTCCCCTCTCCTCTCCATCTCCCCATGTCCTCCATGTTATTCCTTATGCTCCCCAAGTAAGTGAAACAATATGACAATTGACTCTCTCTACTTGACTTATTTCACTCAGCATAAGCTCCTCCAGTCCCATTCATGTTGATATCAAAGTTGGGTATTAATGCATAATATTCCACTGTATATATGGACCATATCTTCTTTATCCATTCATCTCTTGAAGGGCATCTTGGCTCTTTTCACAGTTCATCAAATGTGGCCATTGATTCTATGAGCACTGGGGTATATACAGAGCTTCTTTTCACTACATCTGAATCTTTTGAGCAAATACCCAGTAGTGCAATTGCAGAGTCATGGTGTAGCTCTATTTTTAAATTTTTTTTAAGATTTTATTTATTTATTTGACAGAGATCACAAGCAGGCAGAGAGGCAGGCAGAGAGGAGGAAGCAGGCTCCCCGCGGAGCAGAGAGCCCAATGCGGGGCTCAATCCCAGGACCCTGAGATCATGACCTGAGCCAAAGGCAGCGGTTTAATCCACTGAGCCACCCAGGCACCCCGTAGCTCTATTTTTAATTCCTTAAGGAATCTCAACACTGTTTTCCAAAGTAGCTGCACCAACTTTCATTCCCATCAACAGTGTAAGAGGGTTGCCATTTCTCCACATCCTCTCCAACACTTGTTGTTTACTGTCTTGTTAATTTTGGTCATTCTAACTGATGCAAGGTGGAATCGCAATGTGGTTCTGATTTCAATCTTCCTAATGGCTAATACTGATGCACATTTTTCATGTTACTGTTAGCCACTTGTACGTCTTCTTTGGAAAAGTATCTGTTCATGTCTTCTGCCCATTTTTTTTTTTTGCATGATTATCTGTTTTTTGAGTGTTGAGTTTGAAGAGTTCTTTATAGATCTTGGATATCAGCCCTTTGTCTGTACTGTCATTTGCGAATATCTTCTCCCATTCCTTGGATTGCCTCTTTGTTTTGTTGACTGTTTTCTTTGAAGGTCAGAAGCTTTAGATCTTGGTGAAGTCCCAAAAGTTCATTTTTGCTTCTGTTTCCTTTATGTTTGGAAACTTGTATTGAGAGAAGTTGCTGTGGCCGGTGTGGAAGAGTTTACTGCCTTTGTTCTCCAAAGGGATTTTGATAGATTCCTGCCTACATTGAGGTTTTTGTTTTGTTTTTGTTTTTGTTTTTGTCCATTTTGAGTTTATCTTTGTGTATGGTATAAGAGATTGTCGTGTTTCCTTCTATATATAGCTGCCCAATTTTGCCAACACCATTTATTGAAGACACTATCTTTTTTCCACTTGGTATTTTTGCCACCTTGTCAAAGATTAGTTGATCATAGAGTTGTGGGTCCATATGCAGACTCTCTACTCTGTTCCACTGGTCTATCCTTCTGTTTTTGTGCCAGTACTATGCTGTCTTGGTGACCATAGCTTTATAATAATGCTTGAAATCAGACAACATGATGCGCCCATGTTTGCTTTTCTTTTTCAACATTTACTTAGCAATTAGGGGTCATTTTCAGGTCCATACAAATTTTAGGATTGTTTGGTTCAGCATTATGGAAAATACTAGTGGAAATTTGGCTGGGATGGCATTGAAAGTATAGATTGCTCTGGCCAGTATAGACATTTTAACAACATTTATTCTTCCAATCAAAGATCATGGAATGCTTTTCCATCTTTTTGTTTCTTCTTTAATTTCTTTCATAAGTGTTCTGTAGTTCGTTGAGTACAGATACTTTACCTCTTTGGTTAGGTTTATTCCCAGGTATCTTATGTTTCACAGTGCTGTAGTAAGTGGAATCAATTCTTTAATTTCCCTTTCTGTATTTTGATTATTAGTGTAAAAGAAAGAAACTGATTTCTGTGCATTGATTTTGTATCCTGCCACATTATGCAATTGCTGTATGAGTTCTAGTAGTTTGGAAATGGAGTCTTTTGAGTTTTCTGTGTAATGTATCATGTCATCTGCAAAGAGAGAGTTTGACTTCTTCTTTGCCAATCTGAATGACTTTTATTTTCTTTTAGGTGTCTGATTGCTGTTGCTATGACTCCTAGACTATGGTGAACAACAGAGGCAGGAGTCATCATTCTTGTGTTTTTGACCTCAAAATTAAGGATGTTAGCATTTCCCCTTTGAGAATGATATTCTCTGTGGGTTTTTCATAGAAAGATTTTATGAAGTTTTGGAATGTTCCTTTTAATCCTATCCTTTGAAGAGTTTTTTGTTGTTTTTGTTTTTGCTGTTTCAGGAAAGGATGTTGTATTTTGTCAAATGCTTTTTCTGCTTCAATTTAGAGGACCACGTGGTTCTTTGTTCTTCTCTTATTGATTTGTTCGATCACATTGGTTAATTTGGGAATGTTGAACCACACCTCCATCCCAGGGATAAATCCCACCTTGTCACAGTAGATAATATTTTTAATGCACAGTTGGATCCTGTTACCTAGGATCTCATTGAGAATCTTGACATGTACACTGATCATGGATATTGGTCTAAAACTCTCCCTTTTGATGGGGTCTTTGCCTTATTTGGGGATCAGGGTAATGCTGACTTCATAGAAAGAGTCTGGAAGTTTTCTTCTATTTCTATTTTTGGGAAAAGCTTCAGGAGAATGGGTATTTTTTCCTTCCTTGAATGTTTGGTTGAATTCCCTAGGGAATCCATCAGGTCCTTGGCTCTTGCTTCGTGGGAGGTTTTAGGTCACTGCTTTAATCTCCTTACTAGATATTGGTCAATTCAAGTTGTCAATTTCTTCCTATTTTAGTCTTTGAAGGTTATAGGTTTCCAATAATGCATTCATTTCTTCTAGGTTGCTAGATTTATAGGTGTATAGCTGTTGATAATAATTTCTGATGATTGTATCTATTTCCTTGTTGTTAGTCATGACCTCTCCCATTTCATTCATAATTTAATTAATCTGAGTATTCTCTCTTTTCTTTTGGATTGACTTGGCCAGTGATTTATTGATCTTATTAATTCTTTTAAAGAATCAGCTTCTAGTTTCCGTGATGTGTTCTACTGTATCTCTAGTTTCTAACTCATTGATCTCTGTTCAAATCTTGATTATTTCCCTTCTTGTGCATGGAGTTGGCTTAATTTGTTGTTGATTTTCAGTTCCTTAAGGCATAACAGAGCTGATGTATTTGGGATTTTTCAATTTTTTTGAGTGAGGCTTGGATGGCTATGTATTTCCCCCTTAGAACCACCTTTGATGTATCCTATAGGTTTTGGACCAATGTGTCTTCATTCTCATTGGTTTCCATGAATTTTTTAAGTTCTGCTTTGATTTTCTGGTTGATCCAAACATTCTTGAACAGGATGGTCTTTAGTTTCCAAGTGTTTGAATTCCTTCCAAGTTTTTTCTTATATTTGAGTTCCAGTTTCAAAGAATTGTGGTTTGAGGATATGCAGGAAATAATCTCAATCTTTTGTTATCCATTGAGCCCTGATTTGTGATCCAGTATGTGGTTTACTCTCAAAAAATTTCCATTTGCACTTGAGAAGAATGAGTAGTCTGCTGTTTTAGGGTGGAATGCTCTGTATATAATTTTGCGGCCCATCTGGTCAAAGGTGTCATTCAAAGCTCCTGTTTCCTTTTTATTTTAATATTTTATTTATTTATTTGACAGAGATCACAAGTAGGCAGAGAGGCAGACAGAGAGAGGAGGAAGAAGGCTTCCAGCTGAGCAGAGAGTCCGATGCGGGGCCAGATCCCAGGACCTGGGATCACGACTTGAGCCGGAGGCAGAGGCTTTAACCCACTGAGCCATGCAGGTGCCCAAAGCTCCTGTTTCTTTTTTTGATTTTTTAATTGTTTGATCTGTCTCTTACTGAGAATGGCGTGTTAAGATCCCCTGGAATTAATGTGTTCACATCAACATGACTTTATTTTAATTGACAGTTGGCTTATATAATTGGCTGCTCTCATAGTGGGAACATAAATATTTATGATTATTTGATCTTATTGGTGGATGGATCCTTTAAGAATGATGTAGTATCTTTCTGTTTCTCTGTATACAGTCTTCAGGTTAAAGTCTAATTTATCTGATATGAGAATCATTACCCCAGCTTTCCTTTGAGGCCTGCTGGCATGAATGATGCTTCTCCATCCCTTCATGTCAGTTTGGCTGTATCTTTAGGTTCCAAATGTGTCTCTTGTAGACAGTATATGGATGGCTCCTGTCTTCTCATCCAGTCTGCAACCCTTTTCTGTTTTATAGGAGCATTTAGGCTCTTCACATTGAGAGTAATTATGGAAAGATAAGTTTTTATTGACCTCATGTTGACTGTGAAGTCCTTGTTTCTATAGATTGCAAATGTCTTTCTATGTCACTTGGGTTCTTTCTTCTTTTATAGAACCCTTAATATTTCTTGTAGTGTTGGCTTGGTGATCATATACTCTTTTAAGCCTTATCAGTCTTGGAAGATCTTTATTTCTCTATCCATTCTGAATGTCAGCCTTGCTGGATAAAGTATTCTTGCCTGCATGTTCTTCTTATATATTGCCTTGAATATGTCTTGCCAGCCCTTTCTGGCTTGCCAGGTTTCTGTGGACAGGTCTGACGTTATTCTGATGGGCCTTCCTCTGTATGTAAGGAATCTCTTTCAACTAGCTGTCCTTAGGAACTCATGTCTACAATTTTGATTCATGAATTTCACAATCAAGTGTCTGGTGGTTTTTCTAGATTTGTTGATCTTGGGAGGTGACCTTTCTGCCTCGAGGACCTGAACACTAGTTCCATTCCCCTGATTGGGAAAATTTTCATCCAGAATTTGTTCAAGTATATATTCTAGTCTTCTCTCTTCCTCCACCTCCCTCAGGCATCACAGTAATTCTAACATTGGGACGTTTCATGACGTCATTTCCCCCCAAACTAATTCTGCTTTCATGGCTTTTAAGCTGTTTGTTCCAGGCTTCCTCCTAGTCCTTCTTCTCTATCAATTTGTCCTCTCAATCACAAATTCCAACTTCTGAATTGATTAGCCTAGCTATTAGACTATTTAGATTATACTAGATCTCTTTGATACCCTTTTAAAATTCTGCTAGGTTGGTTTTCACTTCTGCCTTTAGAGATTCTATGTTGTCACTAATTGTTTTCTCCAACCTAGCGATTGATGGATAATTGTTACCCTGAATTCCCTTCCTGACATACTGTTTATGTCTATGTGCAATAGTTCTGTGGGAGAGGCACTATCTCTGGATTTTTCCTCTGTTGGATGTCCCTCCTCCTACTCATTTTGGTGAGAGGTGGTTGAGGGGATGTATAGCTGAATATATCAACCACGATCCAAGCCAACTGCACCCTGGAAAGTTTGGGGGCAATCAGAAGTCACCACCAAAAAGAAAGAACGAGAAAGAAAAAGAGAGAGATTGCGAGAGAGAAAGAGAGAGAAGAAAACCCAGCAAAAATGAGCCCCCAAAGTAAGATTTATGAGGTATATAAACAAGAAACAAACAAACAAAAAGATCAACAAAGTAAATGACTAGAATAAAAAAGAAGCCAGCCTAAATGAACCCCAAGACCAAGATTTATATAACACCTGAACAAAATCAAATACCTAGAAACACTGACAGGAAAATAAGATGGGAGAGTGGTTACAAATCCTCGATGTGGGAGAGAAAGCTTATTTCAGTTCTTCCTGGGTGCATCTTTATATCTTTGTTAAGGGACTCAACTTTCCAAAGATAAAGGGAAATTAAAACTGTTTTATATATAGGGGTAGTATCAAATAGGGAAAAAGGATTACCTTAAGGCTTATATCTATATGTCTATTAAAATATGAAAAAAAAGAAAACGAAAGAAAAAGAAACACAGGTATATATATATGAAAAAAGTTCAAGTTAAACACTTATTATGAATTATGTTGTATTCAAACTTTAGTTGCAAAAATAAGTAGGTTAAAAAATTAACAGAACAGGGGCGCCTGGGTGGCTCAGTGGGTTAAGCCGCTGCCTTCGGCTCAGGTCATGATCCCAGGGTCCTGGGATCGAGCCCCGCATCTGGCTCTCTGCTCAGCGGGGAGCCTGCTTCCCTCTCTCTCTCTGCCTGCCTCTCTATCTACCTGTGATCTCTCTCTGTCAAATAAATAAATAAAAATCTTTAAAAAAAATTAACAGAACAATTATGAAAATGAATTAAAAACAAAACAAAGTTGTATCTATGAAATATATTGGTTGTTGGGTAATACCATGAGCTTAATATTTTGTATTCCACTGATGCTAGGGTTTTGCAGTTTGATGGGGACCCTGTGGTTGTCCTCTTGTTCTTTCGGCTTGCCTTTTGGAGGAGGGGCCTATTGAGTTATTCTACCTTCAATCTTGCTTGGGTTGAGTTGTCCTGCAGGTTATGAAGGCTCTGGGCTCTGTAGAAACTGGTTTTTCAGGGTTTTATTCTCTGTAGGTTTTTGTTCTTTGGAGGCTTTTTGTGGCTTTTAAAGGGTCAGAGCAAAGAAAATATCTGTCTGCACCCAGAACTTCGCCTGAGAGAGAAGTCTCAGGCTTTTCCCCTCTGGGTAGACCAGAACACAGACTCCCCCTCTGCAAAACTCTGCTGAACAGTGCAACTTCCCACAGGCGGTGTGCATTGCCAGCCACCCTCCCAGTGGTCAGCTGAGCCCTCCACTTGTCTCTGCACCCCCCATGACACTAAAATTGGGAGCGATTTTGGTCCAGGGAGGCTGCTTCTGGTAACTGCCCTGCCGGGACTGCTGTGTAGAGTCCAGGCCCACGCAAAAGTGCTCTGACCCAGTGGTTGTGGAGGTGAAGGAAGGCAGTACCATACTGTCTTGATGGTTACAGCTTTGTAATAGAGCTTGAAGTCGGAATTGTGATGCCATCAACTTTGGCTTTCTTTTTCAACATTCCTCTTGCTATTCAGGGTCTTTTCTTGTTCCATATAAATTTTAAGATTATTTGATCCACTTCTTTGAAAAAAAGTAGTGGTATTCTGATATGGATTTCATTAAACTGCTGATTTCTCTAAATAGCATAGACATTTTCACAATATTTGTTCTTCCAATCCGTGAGCAGGGAACATTTTTTTTTTCTCATTTCTTTGTGTCTTCCTCAATTTCTTTCATGAATGCTCTATAGTTTTCTGAGTGCAAATTCTTTGCCTCTTTGGTTAGATTTATTCCTCTGTATCTTATGGTTTGGGGAATAATTGTAAATGGGTTCAACTCTTTAATTTCTATTTCTTCTGTCTTGTTGTATAGAAATACAACTGATTTCCATGCATTGGCTTTATATCTTGATATTTCACTGAATTTCTATACGAGGTCTAGCAGTTTTGGAGTGGAGTCCTTTGGGTTTTCCACATAAAGTGTCATATCGTCTACAACGAGTGAGAGTTTTACTTCTTATTTGCTAATTAAGATGCCTTGTATTTGTTTTGGTGATCTGATTGTTGAGGATAGGACATCAGTACTATGTTGAATGGCAATGGCGACAGTGGACAGCTCTTCTATGGTTCTGTCCTTAGGGGAAAAGCTCTCAGTTTTTCCAAATTGAGAATGATATTTGTTGTGGGTTTTTCATACATGGCCTTGAATATATTGAGGTATGAACCCTCTATCCCTATGCTTTGAAGAGTTTTTATCAAGAAAGGATTCTGGTTTTTTTTTTTTGTGAAATGCTCTTTCAGCATCTATTGAGAGTTTCATATGGTTCTTAATCTTTCTTTTATTACTGTGTTGTATCACATTTATTGATTTGCTGATGTTGAACCAACCTTGCAGCCCAGAAATAAATCCCACTTGGTCATGGTAAATAATAATTTTAGTGTACTGCTGGATCCTATTGGTTAGTATTTTGGTGAGAATTTTTATGTCCATGTTCATCAGGGACATTGGTCTGTAATTCTCCTTTTAGATGGGTCTTTGCTTGGTTTTAAGATTAAGGTAATGCTGACCTCATGAAGTGAATTTGAAAGTTTTCCTTCCATTTCTGTTTTTTGGATTAGTTTCAAGAGAATGAGTATTAATTATTCTTTTTTCTGTTTTGTTTTTAGAGCATTTTTTTATTTGTTTATTTTCAGCATAACAGTGTTCATTGTTTTTGCACCACACCCAGTGCTCCATGAAGTACGTGCCCTCCCTATTACCCACCACCTGGTTCCTCAACCTCCCACCCCCCCGCCCCTTCAAAACCCTCTGGTTGTTTTTCAGAGTCCATAGTCTCTCATGGTTCATCTCCCCTTCCAGTTTCCCTCAACTCCCTCTTCTCTCCAACTCCCCATGTCCTCCGTGATCTTTGTTATGCTCCACAAATAAGTGAGACCAAATGATATTTGACTCTCTCTGCTTGACTTATTTCGCTCAGCATAATCTCTTCCATTCCCGTCCATGTTCTACAAAAGTTGGGTATTCATCCTTTCTGATGGAGGCATAATATTCCATTATGGGTATGTACCACATCTTCCTTATCCATTCATCCGTTGAAGGGCATCTTGGTTCTTTCCACAGTTGGGCGACCGTGGCCATTGCTGCTATAAACATTGGGGTACAGATGACTGTTCTTTTCACTACATCTGTATCCTTGGGGTAAATACCCAGCAGTGCAATTGCAGGGTCATAGGGAAGCTCTATTCTTAATTTCTTGAGGAATCTCCACACTGTTCTCCAAAGTGGCTGCACCAAATTGCATTCCCACCAACAGTGTAAGAGGGTTCCCCTTTCTCCACATCCTGTCCATAACACGTGGTTTCTTGTCTTGCTAATTTTGGCCATTCTAACTGGTGTCAGGTGGTATCTCAATGTAGTTTTAATTTGAATCTCCCTGATGGCTAGTGATGATGAACATTTTTTCATGTATCTGATAGCCATTTGTATGTCTTCTTTGGAGTGTCTGTTCATATCTTCTGCCCATTTTTTGATATGATTATCTGTTGTGTGTGTGTTGAGTTTGAGGAGTTCTTTATAGATCCTGGATATCAACTTTTGTCTGTACTGTCATTTGCAAATATCTTCTCCCATTCCGTGGGTTGCCTTTTTGTTTTGTTGACTGTTTCTTTGCTGTGCTGAAGATTTTGATTTTGATGAATTCCCAGAAGTTCATTTTTGCTTTTGTTTCCTTGGCCTTTGGAGACATATCTTGAAAGAATTTGCTGTGGCTGATACCGAAGAGGTTACTTCCTATGTTCTCCTCTAGGATTCTGATGGATTCCTGTCTCACAATGAGGTCTTTTATCCATTTCAAGTTTATCTTGTGTACAGTGTAAGAGAATGGTCAAGTTTCATTCTTCTCCATATTGCTGTCCAGTTTTCCCAGCACAATTTATTGAAGAGACTGTCTTTTTTCCATTGAATATTTTTTCCTGTTTTGTCGAAGATTATTTCACCATAGAGTTGAGAGTCCATATCTGGGCTCTCCACTCTGTTCCACTGCTCAGTGTGTCTGTTTTTATGCCAGTACCATGCTGTCTTGGTGATCACAGCTCTGTAGGAAAGCTTGAAATCGGGTAACGTGATGCCGCCAGTTTTGTTTTGTTTTTCAACATTTCCTTAGAAATTTGGGGTCTTTTCTTTTTTTTTTTTTAAAGATTTTATTTATTTCTTTGACAGATAGAGATCACAAGTAGGGAGAGAGGCAGGCAGAGAGAGAGAGAGAGGAGGAAGCAGGCTCCCTGCCAAGCAGAGAGCCTGATGCGGGGCTCGATCCCAGGACCCTGGGATCATGACCTGAGCCGAAGGCAGAGGCTTTAACCCATTGAGCCACCCAGGCGCCCCTGGGGTCTTTTCTGATTCTGTACAAATTTTAGGATTCTTTGCTCCAGCTCTTTGAAAAATACCGGTGGAATTTTGATCAGAATGGCATTAAAAGTAAAGATTGCTCTAGGCACTATAGACTTTTTAACAATGTTTATTCTTCCAATCCAAGAGCATGGAATGGTCTTCCATTTTTTGTGTCCTCTTTAATTTCTTTCATGAGTGTTCTCTAGTTCCTCAAGTACAGATCCTTTACCTCTTTGGTTAGGTTTATTCCCAGGTATCTTATGATTCTTGGTGCTATAGTAAATGGAATTGATTCTCTAATTTCCCTTTCTGTATTTTCATTGTTAGTGTATAAGAAAGCCACTGATTTCTGTACATTGACATTGTATCCTGCCACGTTACTGAATTGCTGTATGAGTTCTAGTAGTTTGGGGGTGGAGTCTTTGGGGTTTTCCATATAAAGAATGATGTCATCAGTGAAAAGAGAGAGTTTGATTCTTCCTTGCCAATTTGCATACCTTTTATTTCTCTTTGTTGTCTGATTGCCATTGCTAGGAATTCTAATACTATGTTGAACAAGAGTGGTGAGAGTGGGCACCCTTGTCGTGTTCCTGATCTCCACGGGAAGGCTGCAAGCTTTTTCCCATTGAGGATGATATTTGCTGTGGGTCTTTCATAGATAGATTATATGAAGTTCATGAATGTTCCCTCTATCCCTATACTTTGAAGCGTTTTAATCAGGATCGGATGCTGGATTTTGTCAAATGCTATTTCTGCATCAATTGAGAGGACCATGTGGTTCTTCTCTCCTCTCTTATTGATTTGTTCTATCACACTGATTGATTTGCGAATGTTGAACCAACCTTGTAACACAGGGATGAATCCCACCTGGTCATGGTGGATAATCTTTTTAATGTGCTGCTGGATCCTGTTTGCTTGGATCTTGTTGAGAATCTTAGCATCCACATTCATCAGTGATATAGGTCTGAAATTCTCCTTTTTGGTAGGGTCTTTGCCTGGTTTGGGGATCAGGGTAATGCTGGCTTCATAAAAAGAGTCTGGAAGTTTCCCTTCTGCTTCAATTTTTTGGAACAGCTTCAGGAGAATTGGTGTTATTTCTTCTTTGAAAGTTTGGTAGAATTCACCAGGGAATCTGTCATGGCCTGGGCTCTTGTTTTTTGGGGAGTTTTTTGATCATTGCTTCAATCTTGTTACTAGCCATCGGTATATTCAGGTTGTCAATGAAGTGTCTTAATTCTCATTGATTTCCATGAATTTTTTAAGTTCTTCTTTGATCTCCTGGTTGATCCAAGCATTCTTAAGCAAGGTGGTCTTTAGCTTCCATGTGTTTGAGTTCCTTCTGAACTTTCCCTTGTGATTGAGTTCCAGTTTCAAAGCATTGTTATCTGAGAATATGCAGGGAATAATGTCAGTCTTTTGGTATTGGTTGAGTCCTGCTTTGTGACCCAGTATGTGGTCTATTCTGGAGAAGGTTCCATGTGCACTTGGGAAGAATGAGTATTCTGTTGTTTTAGGGTGGAATGTTCTGTATATGTCTATGAGGTCCATCTGGTCCAAAGATTCATTCAATGCTCTTATTTCTTTATTGATTTTCTGCTTCAATGATCTGTCTATTTCTGATAGAGGCGTATTACGATCTCCTGCTATCAATGTATTCATATCAATATGACTATCTTGATTAATAGTTTTCTTATGTAATTGGGTGCTCCCATATTGGGGGCGTAGATATTTATAATTGTTAGATCATCTTGGTCCCTTTAAGAATGATGTAGTGTCCTTCTGTATCTCTGAGTACAGTCTTTAGTTTAAAATCTAATTTATCTGATTTGAGAATCGCTAACCCAGCCTTCTTTTGAGGCCCATTGGCATGAAAGGTGCTTCTCCATCCCTTCACTTTCAGTCTGGGTGTATCCTTATGTTCAAAATGGGTCTCTTGTTGACAACATATGGATGAGTCCTGTCGTTTTATCTAATCTGCAACCCTGTGTCATTTTATGGGCGCATTTAGGCCATTCACATTGAGAGTGATTATTGAGATATAGGTTTTTATTGACATCGTGTTACCTTTGAAGTCTTTCTGTCTGTAGATTGTTTCTATATTTCTGTTCAATGATATACTTAGGATTTTTTCTCTTTAAAATAACCTCCCTTAATATTTCCTGCAGTGTCAGCTTGGTGGTTGCATAATTTTTTAAGCCTTGGCTTTCTTGGAAACTCTTTATCTCTCCATTCATTTTAAATGTCAGTCTTGCTGGATAGAGTATTATTGGCTGCATGTTCTTCTCATTTAGTACTCTGAATATATTTTGCCAGTCCTTCTTGGCTTGCCAGGTCTCTGTGGAGAGGTCTGATATTATTCTAATGGGCTTTCCTATGTATGTAAGGAGCTTCTTTGTCCTAGCTGCTTTTAAGAGGGTCTGTCTTGAAACATAATTCCTCATTTTAAATATAAGGTGTTGTGAGAACCTTTAAGAATCTAAAATCTTGGGGGGAAATCTCTCTGCCAATAGTTCATGAACGTTGTTTCCATTCGTGAGACTGGGAATTTTCATAGACATCTTCTTCCACTATATCTTCTAGAATTCTTTCTTTAACCTCCCCTTCAGGGACTCCAATAATTCTGATGTTGGAACGTTTCATGGCATCATTTATTTCCCTGATTCTGTTTTCGTGGCTTCTGAGCTGTTTGTTCCAGGCTTCCTCCTGACCCTTTCTCTCTGTTTGTCCTCCAGATCACTAATTCTATCTTCTGTCTCAGTTACCCTAGCTTTTAGAGAATTTAGATTAGATTGGAACTCATTGAGAGTATTTTGAACATCATCCCTGGTGACTTTCAGTTCTGCCCTAATCAATTCTGTTTGGTCATCCATGGCTTTCTCCAACCTAGCTTTTGCCTGGAGAATTGTTAGTCTGAATTCCCTTTCTGACTTATTGTCTATGTTGGTAGCCATTAGCTCTGTTGGAGAAGGTCCATCCTCTGTATTTTTCTTCTGTTGGGTATTCCTCCTCCTATTCATTTTGCTAAGAGTTTACTGAACAGATGCAGCTGGATTTATCGATTGTGGTGCAGTCAAGATGCACCCTGGAATGCTTCTGTGCAATCAGGATTCCCCATCCAAATGAGAGAAAAACAGAAAAGAAAAAGAAATAGAGTAGAAGAAAGAAAAAAAAAAGGAAATGAAAAAAGGAAAAAAAAAGAGAGAGAGAGAGAGGGAGACAGGGAAAAAATAGAAGATAAAAGAGAAGGCTCAGCCCAAATGGGCCCCAAGGTAAGATTCATGAAATATCTAAACAAAAACAGACAAACAAAAAGCCTGATAAAAGTATATGACAAGGGTAGGAGATAGGAGAAGAATAAATGAAACAAGATGGGATTGGGAGGGAGACAAACCATAAATGACTCTTAATCTCACAAAACAAACTGGGGGTTGCTGCGGGGAGGTGGGATTGGGGGAGGGGGAGCGGGCTATGGACATTGGGGAGGGGAAGCGAACCATAGGAGACTATGGACTCTGAAAAACAACCTGAGGGTTTTGAAGGGTCAGGGGTGGGAGGTTGGGGCAACCTGAGGGTTTTGAAGGGTCAGGGGTGGGAGGTTGGGGGAGCAGGTGGTGGGTGGTGGAGAGGGCACGTTTTGCATGGAGCACTGGGTGTTGTGCAAAAAGAATGAATACTGTTACGCTGAAAAAATAAATAAAATGAGAAAAAAAAAAAAAAATAAAAAAAAAAAAAAAAAAAAAAAAAAAAAAAAAAAAAAAAGTATATGACAAGATATATATGCAAAAAAAGGGAAGAACCTCATCAGAAAGAACCCCAAGTATAAGATTTATATATTATCAGGACAAACACAAATTCACAGAAACACTGGCAGAAGGAAAAATTGGGAGAGTGGTTATAAATTCTCAGTGTGGGCGAGGAAGTTTTTTTGATTCTTCCTGGATGTATGTTGATTTTTTTTTAAGGGACTCAACTTTCCTAAGTTACAGGGGGATTAGAAACTGGTTTGCCTATAGGTGTAGCATTGATTGGGGAAAGGGGATTACCTTGAAGTTTAACTCTATATGTATATTAGAAAATAAAAATTTAAAAAGAATAAACTAGACTAAGCTAAGTTAAAATTTTAAAAAAATTAATAAATAGAAAAGAAAAAGAAAAACACGGGTGTATGTATCAAAAAGTTCAGGTTAGAAGGTTATTAAGGAATTTGATGTACTGGACATCTCAGTGTGATGGCAAATAAGTTAAAAATTATCTGTATGTATTAAAAAAAAGAACCAGAATATTGGTAAAGAGATAAAAATAAAAGTTGTATTTATGAAGTAGTGGTGGTTGTTCTCTTGTAGTTTTCTTTCTTTCTTTTTTTTTTTTTTTCTTCTTTCCTGCTTGGTTTTCTGGGGGAGGGCCTGCCACGTGGAGCAAACTGCACCCCGACCTTCCTCTAAGAGAGAAGCCTCAGAATGCTCTGCAGAGCTGCTTGCAGAGTCGGTTCTGAGTCATGTTCCCTGGGGATGCAGGAGCTCCTCGTTGTACCCAATACCAGGGCAGTGGCGGCTGTCTGGGCAGCTTCAGACCGCCAGAGAGATTCCAAGCAGAGATTGCACACTGAGATTTTCCCACTGTCCCGGGCTGGGAATGTCTGGTATTTCCGGATGTCAGAGCTCCAGGCTAGCACCTATGAGCACCTCTCCCAGGGGAGTGTGTGGGAGGCGAGCCTTTCAGGATTACCATCTGGCCAGGCTCCCAGCCCCTCACAGGAGCTGGAACCCACTTGTTCTCAGGCGTGCTGGCAGCTCAGGTGCGGTGGCAGCTCAGGGACCGTGACCCAATTTCTCCGCCGCACTCTCTCTGGCTCAGTGCCAGGGGAGGCTGTCCTGGGTCGGGGGGACTTAGGTCCCTGTCCCTAACCGCCCCCGATTCCCACTATTTCCCCCTGGGATCCTTTGCTCTTCTTGTTTTTTGAGTGCTTTCAACCAGACTCCAAGTTAATGACGGTCCCCAGATGCAGGGCACTCACGTATTGGGGTATTACTTTCCAATCGGTCACCTCTGGTGGCTCCCTCCCCCTTTTGTTTATCTTCCGATATCAGTCTGATGTCCCCACTCTGCTTTACCTGCCACTGGCGTCTTCTTCTCCTGTAGAGATCCAGACGTGTATAATTCTGATCTCAGGCTGATTTCATGGGTGGTCGGAGTTCTTTGGTAGGTAATCAGCTCACTTTAGGGTACAGGTTGAAACGGCGCCTCCTCCTACATCCCCGCCATCTTGACTCCCCCTTATTCTTTCAATGTTTGGTAGAATTCCCCTCTGAAACTGTCTGGATCTGGGCTCTTGTTTGTTGGGATATTTTGGTGACTGTTTCAATCTCCTTAGTAGTTATGGGTCTGTTCAGGTTTTCTATTTCTTCCTGGTTCAGTTGTGATAGCTTATATTTATATACATTCACTATATACATTTATATATACATTTATTTTTATATATTTTTATAAATTTAATATATTTTTATATATTATATATATACATATAAATATATATATTTATGTACATTCACTATATACATTCACTATACATTTATATACATATATATTTATATACATTCACTATGAATGTATCCATTTCTTCCAGAATGTCAAATTTGCTGGCGTAATTTACTCATAATATGTCCTTCTAATTATTTGCATTTCTTTGGATGTTTGATGTGATCTCTCCTCTTTCATTCATGATTTTATTATTTTAGGTCATTTCTCTTTTCTTTTTGATAAGTCTGGCCAGGTGTTTATCAATCTTATTAATTCTTCCAAAGAACAAGCTCCTAGTTGCCCTGATCTGTTCTTTTGGTTTTTATTTCATTGATTTCTGCTCTGATCTTTATTATTTCTCTTCTCCCACTGGGCTCAGGCTACATTTGTTGTTCTTTTTCCTACTCCTCCAGGTGTAGGTTTAGATTGTGTATTTGAGAACTTTCCTGTTTCTTGAGAAAATCTTGTAGTGCCATATACTTTCCTCTTAGGATGGCCTTGGCTGTGTCCCAAAGGTTTGGGATAGTTGTGTTTTCATTTTCACTTGTTTCAATGGATTTTCCTTATTTCTTCATTAATTTCCTGGTTGACACACTCATTCCTTAGTAGACTGTTCTTTAGCTTCTATGTATTTGAGTTCTTTCCAACTTTCCTCTTGTGCTTGAGCTCTAGTTTCAAAGCATTGTTGTCTGAAAAATTGCAGGGAATGATCCCTATATTTTGGTACCATTTGAAACCTGATTTATGACCTAGGATTTGATATATTCTGGGGAATGTTCCATGTGCACTAGCGAATGCTGTGCATTCTATTGTTTTGGGATGGAATGTTCTGAATATATCTGTGGTGTCCATCTGGTCCAATGTGTCATTTAAACCCTTTCTTTCCTTGTTGATCTTTTGCTTAGATGATTTGTCCATTTCAGTGAGGGATATGTCCAAGTCCCCTACCATTATTGTTTTATTCTTCATGTGTTTCTTTGGTTTTGTTATTAATTGATTTATATAGTTGCCTGCTCCCATGTTAGGGCATAGTTATTTAAAATTGTTAGATCTTTTTGTTAGACAGACCCTTTAAGTATGATATAAGTATCCACATTTTATCAGCTAAGTCACACAGCTATTGCTTGTGTGAGTAATCAAGAAAACATACTTATCCCATATATTTGGAAGAGGTGTGTGTTTGAGAGTGAGTTAATATTTCTTAACTAATAATTTAATCTATGCAAATTCTGTTCAGTTTTTCAATACATATTATATGGGATCAGCTATTTGTCAGATATAGAAGTCAGTTTTTAATGTATATTCATTTGAGTACAGAGAGGCAGAAACAGACACAAACACAGATAATGCCACTCTATGAGAGGAAAAAGTAAAGCAAAATCAAAAATTAAACAACAACAACAACAACAAAAAAACACAAAAACTCTAATAACCCAAAAGTACAACATGTAGAAAAATGTTGGTGTATTTAAATTGGAGGAACAGGGAGAGATTGTCTTTTATAGAGACCTCTCAGTACAGAACTAAGGAAATTAAAA
This sequence comes from Meles meles, assembly GCF_922984935.1. NCBI lineage: Eukaryota > Metazoa > Chordata > Mammalia > Carnivora > Mustelidae > Meles > Meles meles. The sequence goes on from NW_025721612.1 coordinate 1,208,895, forward strand.
GTGAATATGCATATGCCTGATAATAAAGTGTTCAAAGGAATTGAACTAATTTCCTAAAGCAGGAACCTTGTAAGAATGTCCAAAAAATGAAAATTAGGAAAATATTATGGAATATAATAAAATGTATATTTATTCTAGAATTTGCATGGGTAAGTAAAAGACCCAGAATAACCAACAATATATTAAAGGGAAGAACAAAGTTGGTCCGATAAAACAGAATAGCAAGAATTGTGATAAAGCTGCAGTAATCAAGGCAGTGTGATGTTGGCAAAATAGTAGACATGTAGATCATCAGAAAAGAATAGAACCCAGAGATAGACACACACTAATATAATAACTTGATCTTCGACAAATAAGCAAAAACAAAACAAATGGAGAAATGTAGTCTTTTCAATAAAGCTGCTGGAAGAACTGCTTGTACATAAGAATTAATTCTTCATTTCTCCATAATGAGGTAGGTGAATTTCATTAGAATTGAAAACTTTTGCCATGTGAAAGACTATGTCTAGAGCGTAAGGATGTAAGAAGCACATTTTGAGATCTTACTAACAAAACCACATCTGTTATCCAAAATATTCAAATAATTTTTTTTAAGATTTTATTTATTTATTTGACTGACAGAGATCACAAGTAGGCAGGAAGGCAGGCAGAATGAAAGAGGAAGGGAAGCAGACTCCCTGCTGAGCAGAGAATCTGAAGTGGTGCTCAATCCCAGGACCCTGGGATCATGACCTGAGCCAAAGGCAGGGACTTTAACCCACTGAACCACCCAGGATCCCCTACTCAAAGAATTCTTAAAGTCAACAATAAGGAAACACCTTGATTTAAAAAAAAAAATGGACCAAATACCATAAGAGACACTATACCCCCCAAATTAAATAAAAATAAATAAATAAATATAGATGGAAAATAAGCATGTGATAAGATGCTTCACATATTATGTTGCATGAAAATACATTAACATACATTGCACATCTATCAGAGTATCCAAAATCCAGAACACTAACAACAACAAATGTGGACCAGGATGTGAAGCAACAGTGACTCTCATTCACTGCTGGTAGGAAAGCAAAATTCTACAGCCATTTTCAAAAATAGCTTGTCAGTTTCTCATTAAACTCAACAAACTCTCACCACACAATCTAGCAATTATCCAAAATAATTGAAAATTCATTGTTCACACAAAAACCTCATGTGGATATTATTCATAATTGATAAAACTCAGTAGCAACCCTCAAGTCCTCCAGTAAGTGAATGGTTAAGTAAACCATTGTGTATCCAGAAAATGAAATATTGTTCTACACTAAAAGTAAACAGCACTTATCAAGACATAAAAAGACATGGAAGAACCTTAAACACATACTAAGAAATGAAAGAACCCAAACTGAAAAGGCCACATAATGTATGATTCCAGCTATATAATATTTCTTGTCAAAAGGACAAAACCATGGAGACAGGGATTGGGGAGGGATAGGGGTTAAAAAGTGGAAAACAGAAGTTTTTTGGGATGATGAATCTATCCTCTATTATACTATAGTAATGAATCCAAGTCATTATACATTTGTTCAAACCTATAGAATGTATAATACCAGGCATAACTCTTAGGTTAACCATGCTTTTTGGTAACTGAGATGAATCAGTGTGGGCTTATCAAATGTAACAAATGTAACACCATGGTGAGGGATGTTTATAATGAGTGAGACCAGGGATGTGTGGGGAAGAGGTATATGAAAATCTTTGTATCTTCCTTGCAATTTTGTTGTGAATCTGAAACTACTCTAAAAATAAAGTTTACAAAAATAAAAAGAATACAAGTGTATACATTTGGACAAATGTTACTCATAAATATAATTCATTATGATAAATAAAATACCAGAAAATTGAATCTATCAGTAGACAAGTGAATGCTATATTTAAACATACTTTAATAATTGCAGATTCCAAAGATGTACCAGTTTTAGGATTAATTCAATTTTTTTTTCATTGAAAATTATGTCATTCATGTTGTCAGCTCCTAATTTAGGTTTTACCATTAGAAGAGTAAACGACATCTTATTTTAATGTTCAGAAGCCTGCATTCTAATGAGGGACTGTGCCACGAATGCATATATAAATGTACAGATAATACAATTCAAACAATGGCAACAGTTATGTACTTAAAAACAGCAAGACAATGGATAGAATGTTATGACACACTCTGTCTGCCTGTGCTCACTCGTGCTGCTCTCTCCCTCTTTTTCTAAAAAAAAAAAAAAGGAATGCTATGGCACTCTTAAGTTGTTTGGTCAACCGAAGTTCTTTTATCAGTAATATTTGAAAAATATCTGAATGTGCTGAGGGAGCTAACTGAAGGCCATTTATGCAGAAAAGAAGTTTTAAGAGAGGGAACAGCAGTGCAAAGACCTTGAGACCATGAGGAAAAACAAACAGGACAGCAGTACAAATCCAGTGAGGGAGGGGCATACTATGGGTAAGTTCTGAGATAAGCAATTTATGGAAGTTTATACGATTTGGTTTTATTTAAAATCTATTGGATAAATTTCAGTAGAGAAATGTGTCACCTGGCTAATTTTTCTAGAGAATACTTCTGGATGTGTCATGGAGATATCTTAGAAGAAAAAAAAAAAGATGAAAATCAGAAGAATGGTTAAAAGTTCTTCACGGTACCAAGGCAAGGGACAATGGTGTCTGAGTCTAAGAATCTGCAGGGGAGATGCTAAGAAGTGAATGTATGGAACCTGTTCTAAAGATGCAGTGAACAGCTATGCTGGCAAATTAGATATAAGGTAAGATGTGGGTCATATATACAGTGTATATATATATACAGTGTATATATATTACTCAGTAATATATGCCTCGGTACCAAGGCAAGGGACAATGGTGTCTGAGTCTAAGAATCTGCAGGGGAGATGCTAAGAAGTGAATGTATGGAACCTTTTCTAAAGATACAGTGAACAGCTATGCTGGCAAATTAGATATAAGGTAAGATGTGGGTCATATATACAGTGTATATATATATACAGTGTATATATATTACTCAGTCATCAGAAAGAATGAATTCCTACCATTGACATTGACGTGGATGAAATGAGAGTATTATACTAAGTGAAATAAGTTAACCAGAGAAAGAAAATTATTATACACTTTCACTCATATGTGGAATATAAGGTATAGTTCTGAAGACAATACAGGAAAGGAGGGAAAACTGAATGGACAAACCATGAAAAACTCTTGACTCTGGGAAACAAATCGAGATTTGGAGATAGAGGGGAAGGTAGGGGATTGGGTAATATTGTGATGGGCATTAATGCAGGCACATGGTGTGATAAGCCCTGGATGTCATTTGCAACTAATGAATCATTGAATATTATATCAAAACCTAATAATGTAGTGTATGTTGGCTAATTGAATTTAAATTAAAAAAATATGTTAGAGAAAGAGAAGAGTCAATAATGTTTTTAAATTAGAGAAAAACTATGACATCACACAAATGGGGATAAAATTTTTGTTAAACAGGAATACAAATTCCCATAGAAAACTAAAAGCAGGGCGCCTGGGTGGCTCAGTGGGTTAAGCCGCTGCCTTCGGCTCAGGTCATGATCTCAGGGTCCTGGGATCGAGTCCGGCATCAGGCTCTCTGCTCAGCAGGGAGCCTGCTTCCCTGTCTCTCTCTCTGCCTGCCTCTCTGTCTACTTGTGACCTCTCTCTGTCAAATAAATAAATAAAATCTTAAAAAAAAGAAAACTAAAAACAACACACACACACACACACACACACACACACACACACACACATTTTTTGTATTGCAGTCCAAAAAGAGTCTATAGTATAGTAAAAGCCATAGTTATATTGTACGAAAAAATAAAACACTTAATAGTATCAGGGCATTAAATACCAGATAACATGCATTTTTAAAAAGATTTTATTTATTGATTAGACAGAGAGATAGAGAGCATAAGTAAACAGAGTGACAGGCAGAAGGAGAGGGAGAAGCAGGTCCTCCACTGAGCAGGGAGTCCAGTGCAGGCTCAATTCCAGGATCCTGGGATCATGACGTGAGCCAAAGGCAGCCGCCTAACTGAATAAGCCACCCAGAAGCCCAAAAGGTAACATGCATTTATCTCAACATTATCCTAGAAGCAGCGACCATGCATAGGGGTAGTAATTATCTCTGAAAACAAATGAACAAAAATATTAGCTTTTCCAAAACAAGCAAAATCAATCATTGTGTATGATATAAATTATCTAGAATATAGTTGGATTTTACTGGGAAACCGTAAGAATGATTAGAAAGTGTAGGAGACACCCAATTAATATAGAAAAATGACAGACCCTAGAGAGTTAGAAATTCTACTTTATGGTTACAAATGTACCAAAACTTACACGTCTTGAACATAAATTCGTCAAGAAATTTGTAGTATTTATATATGGTCAATTTTTCCCTGGAACTTTGTGAAGGAGGAGGTAAGTAAATGTATTATGTTTCTACAAGTTAAGGACGATTATAGAGTATAGGATAGAACATACAATTGTAACTCCATTCCAATGGACTCCATAAAAGTTGTGGAATTCTAATTCAAATTATAATTTTTCTAGGGTCCTTTTGGGGGTATTCATTTGAATTTGAAGTGCAGGGATATCATGATGAAGCTACATACACAAATAACACATTTCCATGAATAATTATCATGTTCTAATATGCACCCTTAACCCACTACCCAGTGCACATTTTTAAAATCTGCTACATCACATCCTTGAATACCTGTCTCTAACAATATGAGTTTGCTTGCTTGCTTTCTCTCTTTCTTTCTTTTCTTCTTTCTTTAAAATGTAGGCCTCTTTCAATATGTGTATTATTCCATAATATAGTCTTAAATATTTAACGACAATTTCTTAATTTAATAAAATACTCAATGCTAAAAGTTCAATGATTCGTGTACATATATGTACAAATCATAATCCAGAAGAAATGCATCTAGTTAATTTAATACATTTTAAGTCTCTTTTAGTATATACATTATCCTCCTCATTTAAAAATAGTATTATCTGTTAAAGAAGCTGAGTTATTTATTCTATAGAATAACATTCACCCTAGATTTTTCTGGTTTAATATCCATATTGTTAAGGAGCAAGAACTTTGTTTATTGCTTGTGGATTATTCCAAGTAATATAAGAGAGAAATCAGCAACATGAACTTACTGTTAGTTAGCAGAATATATTGTAAAATGCTGTTATAAGTGAAGAGTATAGTTCTCATGTAATAAATAAACAAACAGTACAGAGGATCAGAATTCAAAGCCCTGAAGATAACACAAATGAATTTAACACAAAAGAAGGGAAGGCTACACAAAAAATGATGATAACAGTGTGTTATTGAAAAGCATAACCAGGAAAATTGGTGAGTCAATCTGGAATAAAAAAAATTCAGATTCTACAATTAACACCAAATTCCCAAATTAACTTCAAATAGGTTAAACTTCAAAATTTTCACTCTGAAATCATAAAAGTACTAGAAAAATATAGATATTTTTGTTTTATTATTTTCTGAAAAGGGGAGTCATCTTTTCTTAACATGACACATAAAAGAAACCCTACAAAATCTACTTAAAGTATTTTGAAATTTAAGAAATGAACTTTTAGTTCTGGGTGCAATTGTAAATGGGATTGACTCCTTAATTTCTCTTTCTTCTGTCTTTTTGTTGGTGTACAGAAATGCAACTGGTTTCTGTGCATTGATTTAATATCCTGACACTTTACTGAATTCCTGTACAAGTTCTAACAGCTATAAGATACCTAGGAATAAACCTAACCAAAGAGGCTAAGAATCTATATGCAGAAAACTATAAAGTACTCATGAAAGAAATTGAGGAAGACACAAAGAAATGGAAAAATGTTCCATGCTCCTGGATTGGAAGAATAAATATTGTGAAAATGTCCATGCTACCTAAAGCAATCTACACATTTAAGGCAATCCCTATCAAAATACCATCCATTTTTTCCAAAGAAATGGAACAAATAATCCTCAAATTTATATGGAACCAGAAAAGACCTCAAATAGCCAAAGGAATATTGAAAAAGAAAGCCAAAGTTGGTGGCATCACAATTCCGGACTTCAAGCTCTATTACAAAGCTGTCATCATCAAGACAGCATGGTACTGGCACAAAAACAGACATATAGATCAATGGAACAGAATAGAGAGCCCAGAAATCGACCCTCAACTCTAGGGTCAACTAATCTTCGACAAAGCAGGAAAGAATGTCCAATGGAAAAAAGACAGCCTCTTCAATAAATGGTGCTGGGAAAATTGGACAGCCACATGCAGAAAAATGAAATTGGACCATTTCCTTACACCACACACGAAAATAGACTCCAAATGGATGAAGGACCTCAATGTGAGAAAGGAATCCATCCAAATCCTTGAGGAGAATGCAGGCAGCAACCTCTTCGACCTCAGCCGCAGCAACATCTTCCTAGGAACAATGGCAAAGGCAAGGGAAGCAAGGGCAAAAATGAACTATTGGGATTTCATCAAGATCAAAAGCTTTTGCACAGCAAAGGAAACAGTTAACAAAACCAAAGACAACTGACAGAATGGGAGAAGATATTTGCAAACGACATATCAGATAAAGGACTAGTATCCAAATTCTATAAGGAACTTAGTAAACTGAACACCCAAAGAACAAACAATCCAATCAAGAAATGGGCAGAGGACATGAACAGACATTTCTGCAAAGAAGACATCCAGATGGCCAATAGACACATGAAAAAGTGCTCCACATCACTCGGCATCAGGGAAATAGAAATCAAAACCACAATGAGATATCACCTCACACCAGTCAGAATGGCTAAAATGAACAAGTCAGGAAATGACAGATGCTGGCGAGGATGCGGAGAAAGGGGAACCCTCCTCCACTGTTGGTGGGAATGCAAGCTGGTGCAACCACTCTGGAAAACAGCATGGAGGTTCCTCAAAATATTGAAAATAGAACTACCCTATGACCCAGCAATTGCACTACTGGGTATTTACCCTAAAGATACAAACGTAGTGATCCAAAGGGGCACGTGCACCCGAATGTTTATAGCAGCAATGTCGATAATAGCTAAACTATGGAAAGAACCTAGATGTCCATCAACAGATGAATGGATAAAGAAGAGGTGGTATATATACACAATGGAATACTATGCAGTCATCAAAAGAAATGAAATTTTGCCATTTGCAATTACGTGGATGGAACTAGAGGGTATCATGCTTAGTGAAATAAGTCAATCAGAGAAAGACAACCATCATATGATCTCCCTGATATGAGGACATGGAGATGCAACATGGGGGGTTAGGGAGATAGGAGAAGAATAAATGGCACTCAATGGGATTGGGAGGGAGACAAATCATCAGTGACTCTTAATCTCACAAAACAAACTGAGGGTTTCTGGGGGGAGGGGGTGTTGGGATAGGGGGAGTGGGGTCATTGACATTGGGGAGGGTATGTTCTGTGGTGAGTGCTGTGAAGTGTGCAAACCTGGCGATCCACAGACCTGTACCCCTGGGGATAAAAATACATTATATGTTTATAAAAAATAAGAAATAAATAAAAAATTAAAAAAATTAATGACAATTGATATGTCTCATCATCTAGAAGAAAAGAATATTTTATGTGAATATCTTTTTCTTTAGTTTCATAGGCATGACTTGGTGAAAGAATTCTTCACAGTCTAAAACACACACTTCAAATGGTTGCTTAGTCCGCTGAGTCCTCTGAGGTCAAAAGAAATTATAGTGACTTCATGAGTTTAATTCAACTTACATTTAAAAAAGAAAACATGGGATTAGTCTCAAACATATTATTTAAGGAAATACATTTCATTTTGATGATTATGTAGATTGAATTCTCTTATGCTTCTGATTTGTGCATAACTCAGTTGGGACTATTTCAGAGATAGCTTTACAATTAATATATTTCTTTTTTTTTAAAGATTTTATTTATTTATTTGACAGATAGAGATCACAAGTAGGGAGAGAGGCAGGCAGAGAGAGAGAGAGAGGAGGAAGCAGGCTCCCTGCCAAGCAGAGAGCCCAATGCGGGGCTCAATCCCAGGACCCTGGGATCATGACCTGAGTGAAAGGCAGAGGCTTTAACCCACTGAGCCACCCAGGTGCCCCACAATTAACATATTTCTTAAATGATCTATAAAAAGAGCATGGGTGTAAGTATTTGAGATTTTTTTGGTCATATTAAATTTGAATCATCACAGGTTTACAAGGAAAATGGGTGTGGAAGTCATCTTGCCATAGTGTTATAGGATCTGAGTTTGATAGCAATATATACCTCCTTCTTAAAAAAGCATAACCTTGGAATAACCTTGTGTTCTTAATTGGGCTAGTGAACATGTATATTATTTCTTATTTAAATCTTAATATTTTACATTATGGTTATCACTAATTTTTACCCCAAAATATTTTTGAAATGATAAATGTGTGTAATATAGGTAAAGGATTTCAGAAAATAAAAATACATGGTGAGAATTTTATGCAGTTCTATTACAATAAAGTATTAAGTAAGTTGTATGGTTTCAAACAAGTCCTGGTTTTTATTAATAATATCATTCTGATATTTACTTTATCACTGCCTAGTATTATGAAGTAGGGAGCAGAGTTTCTATATGCTTGGCTTTAATTCTTACTCATTTCTTTAGTTTCTATCTGCTGACATGATTTATCTGAGAATTTTAATTAAACAAATGGACATTAAATATTTTAATAAAGTAGAATTTAATATTCAGGGAACATTGGAGAACGGTATGGAAATACATGTCAGGAGAGATAAAGATCAGAAGTTATAATGATATTAACTACAAATATGCTTCTATGTTTGATAAAGATGTTTAGTTATGAACTTTTAATTTTCCGTTTATGGATCTCATATTTCGTTCTCAAATATTTTATGATGTATCTAATATTAATATTGAAACTTTACACTTTCTAAAGGTTCTGATTTGGATCAAACACACTTTGTTTATTTATTTATTATTCATTAATGTATTCATTCCCCAGTGCCTTTGTCCTGATAGCTCTGGGATGATTCAAAGTCAATGTAATGCCAAATAAATCTCAAATGTGTACATCTATATGATATTTCCAGAAATCCTTTACATAATATCTGCACGACTCAGGCAGGTCAGAACTATCTGAAGTAAAATACACGGGCATATAAGAAAAAATACATATAATTCAGTCTGCATAATCATTGATATAAAACACTTTCATTAAAATATAGTTTCTGAGACTACTGGAAGGTTTTACTTGTAAACATGAATACATGGATCAAGGCACTGCAATTATCTTCTAACTCATTTCAGTGGAATCAGTAGGCTAAACACTTATTTGATGGCTCAGAGTTTTTTACTGTGAATGATAGTTCTTTGCCATCACCATGCCATGTCTGAGAGTGGGAAGAAAAAAAAAAAAACAGATCTAACCTTGAAAGCAATTTTCCCACTAGATCCACAGACACATAAATTGTATTTCGCCAGGACCGGGGCAGCTCAGTAAGTTAAATGCCTGCTTTCGGGTCAGGCCATGATCCCAAGACCCTGGCATTGATCCCCAAGTCTGGCTCTCTGCTCAGTGGGGAGTCAGCTTCTCCCTCCCCCTCTGCTCTCCACACCCACCCCTCATGCTCGCTCTCACTCTCTCATAAATAAATGAATAAAATCTTAAATAAAATAGAACTGGGTTGCACTACGACAACTATTGAAGGGTTTGAGCAATGAAGGGCATGCCTCCGTTCCGAATCCACCTTCATTTATGCAGAAGGGTAATCAGGAAAAGAGAATAATAACAGTAAAAACAACACCAAAAAGAAGTATTTTTTAAATTTTTTTATTTGTTTATTTACAGCATAACAGTGTTCATTGTTTTGGCATAACACCCAGTGCTCCATGCAGTACGTGCCCTCGCTATTACCCACCACCTGGTTCCTCAACCTCCCACCCCTCCCCCCGCCCCTTCAAAACCCTCTGGTTGTTTTTCAGAGTCCATAGTCTCTCATGGTTCATCTCCCCTTCCAGTTTCCCTCAACTCCCTCTCCTCTCCATCTCCCCATGTCCTCCGTGTTATTTGTTATGCTCCACAAATAAGTGAAACCATATGATACTTGACTCTCTCTGCTTGACTTACTTCGCTCAGCATAATCTCCTCCAGTCCCGTCCATGTTGCTACAAAAGCTGGGTATTCATCCTTTCTGATGGAGGCATAATACTCCATCGTGTATATGTACCACATCTTCCTTATCCATTCATCCGTTGAAGGGCATCTTGGTTCTTTCCACAGTTTGGCGACCGTAGCCATTGCTGCAATAAACATCGGGGTACAGATGGCCCTTCTTTTCACTACATCTGTACCTTTGGGGTAAATACCCATCAGTGCAATTGCAGGGTCATAGGGAAGCTCTATTCTTAATTTCTTCAGGAGTCTCCACACTGTTCTCCAAAGTGGCTGCACTAACTTGCATTCCCACAAACAGTGGAAGAGGGTTCCCCTTTCTCCACATCCTCTCCAACACACGTTGTTTCCTGTCTTGCTAATTTTGGCCATTCTAACTGGTGTCAGGTGGTATCTCAATGTGGTTTTAATTTGAATCTCCCTGATGGCTAGTGATGATGAACATTTTTTCACGTGTCTGATAGTCATTTGTATGTCTTCATTGGAGAAGTGTCTGTTCATATCTTCTGCCCATTTTTCGATATGATTATCTGTTTTGTGTGTGTTGAGTTTGAGAAGTTCTTTATAGATCCTGGATATCAACCTTTTGTCTGTACTGTCATTTGCAAATATCAAAAAGAAGTATTTTTTGGGTGTTCTGTGCCAGGCAATATTGTGAATTGCTTGCCTACACTTATTAATTTAATTATCCAAAATCATCCTCAGCTCTATGTACCATCACCATTCACAATAGAAAAGTGGGAGCAAACCTCAGAAAAAAAGAAAACAAACAATTCTGATTATCCTATTTATGTTGGTAAGCCATTCTTCCTTAGTCCCATTCCATCAGCACATTCCACTTTGACTCTCTTGCTAAATGTTGGAAAACGGAGGACACACACCCATTTTTATAACACGGGAAGGTTTTGTTTTGTCTGTTTTGTTTTGTTTTCTTTTGAGCCAGACTCTGAGCTTTTCATAACAATCCTAAGTAGTTTACATTTGTTACTTATAATACATTTAAAATAGTTTTTGTGAACAATATCAAGTTCAAATAAAAAAAAAACAAATACCATCATTACTAAAAGTATTTGATCTAAATTTAGATGTTGAATTATCTTTTTTATTGTGTTATGTTAGTCACCATACAATACATCATTAGTCTTTTTTTTTTTTAAGACTTTATTTATTTGTTTGACGGACAGAGAGAGAGAGAGAGAGATCACAAGTAGGCAGAGAGCAAGCAGAGGGGGAGGGGGAAGCAGCCTCCCTGCTTAGCAGAGAGCTCAATGCAGGGCTTAATCCCAGGACCCTGAGATCATCACTTGAGCCTAAGGCAGAGGTTTAACCCAGTGAGCACCAGGTGCCCCACATCATCAGTTTCCGATGTAGTGTTCAATGAGTCATTGTTTGTGTATAGCACCTATTGCTCCATGCAATATGTGCCCTCCTTTTTTTTTTTTTTTAGATTTATTTATTTGACAGACAGAGATTACAAGTAGGCAGAGAGGCAGGCAGAGAGAGAGAGAGAGGAGGAAGCAGGCTCCCAGCCAAGCAGAGAGCCCGATGCGGGGCTCGATCCCAGGACCCTGGGATCATGACCTGAGCTGAAGGCAGAGGCTTTAACCTGCTGAGCCACCCAGGCGCCCCCAATATGTGCCCTCCTTAATAGCCACCACTAGACTCACCCACCCTCCCACCCTCCTCCCTTCTAACACTCTGAGTTTGTCTTTTGGAGGGGGATAGGAACCATGAGAGACTGTGGACTCCAGGAATGATCTTAAAGGTAGTAAAGACATCAGCTTTAGGGACGTTGGCTTGTACAGACCCTTCCAAAGATCCTATCTTAACTGAACGTTGTATTTTTTTTTTCTTAAAGAAAGCACCAAAGACTGTCCATTTCAGGATTCTGAAATTATAGTTTTGTCCCATGATAGTCTTAAGTTATTTCCAGCAATGACTAACCTTGATGTAAGTGTTGATGACTTATGGGATTCAAACTTTATTTAAAAGCTGAGATCTGAATTACATAATTCCTTTTTGTCCCCTCTGAGGACAAGCAGGTGTGATTTATTGCTGACATTTTCTTTGGGGAGAAAGCCTTTTCACAACTAAGTCATTTTATAGGAAAGTAAGAGTCACTAAATTTTTTTTTCCATTTTATTTATTTTTTCAGCGTAACAGTATTCATTCTTTTTGCACAACACCCATTGCTCCATGCAAAACGTGCCCTCCCCATTACCCACCACCTGTTCCCCCAACCTCCCACCCCTGACCCTTCAAAACCCTCAGGTTGTTTTTCAGAGTCCATAGTCTCTTATGGTTCGCCTCCCCTTCCAAATTTTTTTTTTAATAAACATATAATGTATTTTTATCCCAGGGGTACAGGTCTGTGAATACAATAAAGTGTTTTATAAGTTCTATGTTTTCAGATGAGTCCTGGTTATTATTAATACTTTCATTTTGATATTTACCTTCTCACTGCCTAATAATATTTAAGGAGATGACATAGTTTCTATACGTTAGGCTTTCATTCCTACTCATTTCTTTATTTTCTATCTGTGGATATGATTATCTGACACTTTTGAATTAAAAAATGGATATTAAATATTTTAATAAAGTAGAATTTAAAATTCAGGGGAAGTTGGGGGATGATAATGTGGGAATATGTGTCAGCTGTGATAAAAATTAGAAGAGGTTTTATTATGATGAAAATAACTACAAATATAATTGCTTATTAGTTAAATTTGTTTTGGTGTAAGTGTTCAACTTTCAGTTTATGGATCTCCTATTTAATTTGTTCTTAAATCTTCCATGATGATTCTAAATTTTAATATTGGTACTTCTTTCTTACCAAAATTTCTGGTTTTGGATTACACATACTTAATATAGTATTGTTCTTAGAAGTGTTTAAGATAGTGCTATCCGTAATTACTTTGCTCATATTGGATTTCCAAGCCATTGCTTAATACACCAGTGGTATATTGTAATTATATTTATTTAGGATTGAGAATTGTAAGTTTTAAATTAGTGAACATAATATCATACAAGCTGTCATTCCTCAATGTTTACTTTTTATTAAAGGGAATTGAGCCACTCATTAGGAATTTTAACTGTATGTAGAAATTTATCCTGGAAGTTGTAGTAGGATTCTGGGAGTAATGTTTTTTTTTTCTTTTGGGGAAAGAAGATGCATGATATATTTTACGTGCCTCTAATTGCAACTCCAACTTTGGCACACATTCCTCATCTATCAGGAGAAATATTTTCTTGATGTATAACACATTAAATGTTGCATAGCTTAAAATTAACTTCTTCATATTTATGGAAATGTTTTTACAGCATTCAATGTTTTTAGTATTTAGCATAGTATTATTTTTTGGAAACAGAACTGGCAAAAAACCTGATTAGAAAATATGTATATGTTTTACAAAGGCCTAAGTATTCTGTAATTATTGAAATGTTTTGTATTCATACTTTATTACTGCTGTTATAGACTAAAGTTGAGTGATTTAACATTGTGGAGAACTTCTTACAGCATTCAATGGTTCACGTGCATACCACAGTATTATCCTTGGATTCAGAGATGGAAGGAAGCTGGAATAAAGAACTCTTTTTATGCTTAACAAATGGCCTAAGCATTCTGTACTTTTCCAAAAGAAAGTAAGACGAGGAAACATGTATTTTTCAAACTGGACAGAAATTTAAATTACTTTTAGGATGCCCATAAAAACACTGGGAAATTGGCCACAAATTGGACAATCTGGAAGAAATGGATGCATTCCTAGAGACATATAAACTACCACAACTGAACCAGGAAGAAATAGAAAACCTGAACAGGCCCATAACCAGTAAGGAGATTGAAACAGTCATCAAAAATCTCCAAACAAACAAAAGCCCAGGGCCAGACGGCTTCCCAGGGGAATTCTACCAAACATTTAAAGAAGAACTCATTCCTATTCTCCTGAAACTGTTCCAAAAAATAGAAATGGAAGGAAAACTTCCAAACTCATTTTATGAGGCCAGCATCACCTTGATCCCAAAACCAGACAAGGATCCCACCAAAAAAGAGAACTACAGACCAATATCCTTGATGAACACAGACGCAAAAATTCTCGCCAAAATACTAGCCAATAGGATTCAACAGTACATTAAAAGGATTATTCACCACGATCAAGTGGGATTTATTCCAGGGCTGCAGGGTTGGTTCAACATCCGCAAATCAATCAATGTGATAGAACACATTAATAAAAGAAAGAACAAGAACCATATGATACTCTCAATAGATGCTGAAAAAGCATTTGACAAAGTACAGCATCCCTTCCTGATCAAAACTCTTCAAAGTGTAGGGATAGAGGGCACATACCTCAATATTATCAAAGCCATCTATGAAAAACCCACCGCAAATATCATTCTCAATGGAGAAAAACTGAAAGCTTTTCCGTTAAGGTCAGGAACACGGCAGGGATGTCCCTTATCACCACTGCTATTCAACATAGTACTAGAAGTCCTAGCCTCAGCAATCAGACAACAAAAAGAAATTAAAGGCATCCAAATTGGTAAAGAAGTCAAACTATCACTCTTCACAGATGATATGATACTATATGTGGAAAACCCAAAAGACTCCACTCCAAAACTGCTAGAACTTGTTCAGGAATTCAGTAAAGTGTCAGGATATAAAATCAATGCACAGAAATCAGTTGCATTTCTGTACACCAACAACAAGACTGAAGAAAGAGAAATTAAGGAGTCAATCCCATTTACAATTGTACCCAAAACTATAAGATACCTAGGAATAAACCTAACCAAAGAGACTAAGAATCTATACACAGAAAATTATAAAGTACTCATGAAAGAAATTGAGGAAGACACCAAAAAATGGAAAAATGTTCCATGCTCCTGGATTGGAAGAATAAATATTGTGAAAATGTCTATGCTACCTAAAGCAATCTACACATTTAATGCAATCCCTATCAAAATACCATCCATTTTTTTCAAAGAAATGGAACAAATAATCCTAAAATTTATATGGAACCAGAAAAGACCTCGAATAGCCAAAGGAATATTGAAGAACAAAGCCAAAGTTGGTGGCATTACAATTCCGGACTTCAAGCTCTATTACAAAGCTGTCATCATCAAGACAGCATGGTACTGGCACAAAAACAGACACATAGATCAGTGGAACAGAATAGAGAGCCCAGAAATCGACCCTCAACTCTATGGTCAACTAATCTTCGACAAAGCAGGAAAGAATGTCCAATGGAAAAAAGACAGCCTCTTCAATAAATGGTGCTGGGAAAATTGGACAGCCACATGCAGAAAAATGAAATTGGACCACTTCCTTACACCACACACAAAAATAGACTCCAAATGGATGAAGGACCTCAATGTGAGAAAGGAATCCATCAAAATCCTTGAGGAGAATGCAGGCAGCAACCTCTTCGACCTCAGCCGTAGCAACATCTTCCTAGGAACAACGGCAAAGGCAAGGGAAGCAAGGGCAAAAATGAACTGTTGGGATTTCATCAAGATCAAAAGCTTTTGCACAGCAAAGGAAACAGTTAACAAAACCAAAAGACAACTGACAGAATGGGAGAAGATATTTGCAAACGACATATCAGATAAAGGGCTAGTATCCAAAATCTATAAGGAACTTAGCAAACTCAACACCCAAAGAACAAACAATCCAATCAAGAAATGGGCAGAGGACATGAACAGACATTTCTGCAAAGAAGACATCCAGATGGCCAACAGACACATGAAAAAGTGCTCCACGTCACTCGCCATCAGGGAAATAGAAATCAAAACCACAATGAGATATCACCTCATGGCAGTCAGAATGGCTAAAATGAACAAGTCAGGAAATGACAGATGCTGGAGAGGATGTGGAGAAAGGGGAACCCTCCTCCACTGTTGGTGGGAATGCAAGCTGGTGCAACCACTCTGGAAAACAGCATGGAGGTTCCTCAAAATGTTGAAAATAGAACTACCCTATGACCCAGCAATTGCACTACTGGGTATTTACCCTAAAGATACAAACATAGTGATCCGAAGGGGCACGTGTACCCGAATGTTTATAGCAGCAATGTCTACAATAGCCAGACTATGGAAAGAACCTAGATGTCCATCAACAGATGAATGGATAAAGAAGATGTGGTATATATACACAATGGAATACTATGCAGCCATCAAAAGAAATGAAATCTTGCCATTTGCGACGACGTGGATGGAACTAGAGCGTATCATGCTTAGTGAAATAAGTCAATCGGAGAAAGACAACTATCATATGATCTCCCTGATATGAGGACATGGAGAAGCAACATGGGGGGGTAGGAGATAGGAGAAGAATAAATGAAACAAGATGGGATTGGGAGGGAGACAAACCATAAATGACTCTTAATCTCACAAAACAAACTGGGGGTTGCTGCGGGGAGGTGGGATTGGGGGAGGGGGAGCGGGCTATGGACATTGGGGAGGGGAAGCGAACCATAAGAGACTATGGACTCTGAAAAACAACCTGAGGGTTTTGAAGGGTCAGGGGTGGGAGGTTGGGGCAACCGGAGGGTTTTGAAGGGTCAGGGGTGGGAGGTTGGGGGAACAGGTGGTGGGTAATGGAGAGGGCACGTTTTGCATGGAGCACTGGGTGTTGTGCAAAAAGAATGAATACTGTTACGCTGAAAAAATAAATAAAATGAAACTCAAAAAAAAATAAAAAATAAAAAAAAAATAAAAACAAAAACAAAAAAACAAAAAAAAAAACCACTGGGAAATTGATTGGGATTAATTCATCTAGTGATCAAAAGAGAAAAAAAAAGTGAAGGCTAAGGGAAATTGAGCAACCTTACATTCTCTAAAATGTGCCCTGTGTGTAACGATTTTGACTAAACTCTGATTTTGACTAAACTCTGATCATACAGGACTTACTCTCTGAAAGTTACTGTAATAAGATAATTTGTTTTCCCCTCATCTAAGGAAGAAAATAGAAGTGGCGTACGGTCTTGAAATTTCATTTGGCTGAGAAAATGCTATGGAGGCAATAAAAGCATGTAGTAATAATCACTTTCTTTTTCCTTAAAGGATTTTCATGGAATCTCGGGATATGATCTGTTCTGATGTGTTTCAGTTTAAACTATGAAGACGGGAAACCAATGTGTAGAAACAGATTTTATACTTTCTGGTCTATATATTTATCTTACAAATGAAAATTGTTACAGCCACTTTGGAAAAAATGTTGCCCAATTCTAAACCCATGATCTTTTTCATATCCCACAAACCAGCAATTCCAGTAATATACATATGCCCTGTATAAGTTATTGTCTATGGGAAGCAGGGGTCATATACATAAATATCCATAAATACACCATACATAATAGCACAAAACTGAAAGTTATCCATCTTAAGTCAATCAAAATATAAACAGATATGTGATAAAATTATAAAACAGAATTTTATCTGAGTAGGAATATATATTTATATATATTACATATAATATAATTAATATATAATATATAATATATATTATAATATATTATATTTATATATATAAATATATATTTATATATAATATATATTATATATACAATAAAATAAAATATATAAAATATATATAGTAAAATAATGTCAAATGAAGAGAGGCTCTGAAAAATGTGATGTAACACATAAGATGGTTTTTATAGAGTTCAAAGCTCCCATGGATGATAAGCATTCCATAGTTGTCCATGAATATATATTTGGTAATACTATAAGATAACAAGACAATCGTAGTCTAGAAACTCAGAGCAATGGAGGAAACAAAAAGACAGAGTAGACATTCTGAAGAGATCTAACAATTTCTTTTTTTTTTGACATTTTAACTTTATTTTATTTTTTCAGTGTTCCAAGATTCATTGTTTATGCATCACACCCAGTGCTCCATGCAATGCATGCCCTCCTTAAAACCCACCACCAGGCTCACTCCCCTCACCTCCAAAACCCTCAGTTTGTTTCTCAGGGTCCACAGTCTCTCATGGTTCATCTCCCCCTCTGATTTCACCCAACTCCCTTCTCCTCTCCTTCTCCCAATGTCCTCCATGTTATTCATTATGCTCCACAATTTCTAAAACATTTAACAATGTTTTAATTATTGGATTGGTGGTTGACTTACAGATGCATAGTATATTCTAAACAAATAAGCTACATTAAGAAAAATATTTATGGGCCAAATACAGTAACTTATCTTGAACCAAGAATGAGTGGTCCTAACAAAATTTAAATTCTTATAGAATTTATTAATAGCAAACACACAGTTGATATCAATGTGTCTCTAAAGTATTTCACAAAAATATGTATTTAAATTTAGCATCAAACCATTACTTTCCCAACCCTTAAGCACCAAGAAGTTTCAATATTTTGATTAGAATATTTGATATTAATACAACTGTTTATTTTTTTATTAAACATATATCTTACCTATGACCAAACAGTTTTATGCCTAGGAATACAATAAAATAATTGAGTGAATGTTTCCCAAAGAATATTTTTGTGTAGAGAGGGATATAACATTTTTATTCATAATAGATGAAAATATCAAATGATCCTATGAAGGCAATCATAATATATTTGTACAATGGAGTTCAACTCAGCAATAAAAACAATAGCATTATTCCTTGTATTACCAAGGTATATATATATATAGCTTCTGTTAACATTGAAAAAAAAAAAAAAAAGAACCTGGAAGCTCCAGAGAAGTTGTTGTTTGATTATATTAGTAAGGGTTTCCATTTAATGTTGATGGGAGTCAGAATAATGACCACTGCATAGTTGAGGTGCTAGTAGTGAAGGAGCACTAAGGAAGTGGGTGATGGAAATGTTGTTCCTGTGTTTTTCCTCAATGGTGATAATAACGATTTCTTACTTCCAGTTGTTTATTACAGTCTCTTAGCCCGATTATCTGCTATACTTTTTTTTTTAACATTTTATTTTTAAGTAATCTCTAAACCCAACCCGGGGCTAGAATTCACAATCCCAAGATGAGAGGTTTCATGCTCTACTGACTGAGCCAGTCAGGTTCCCCTCAATTCTCTGCTTTTCTAATTACCTCACACTGCACATCATAATCTCACCATAAGTCTCAAATGTCTGCTTTCCACTATTTCCAGAGACTGGCCAGTTCTTGCTACTCTACCATTACCACTTTTATCCAAGGCAGTATCTTTTAACAACTGTGCTCCTGTAATGGAAACACAATTGTGATTTTCAGTTTTCTGTAGAACCACACCAATGCCTGCCAATTTTCTTGGATTAAAGCCCAAATGCTTACCATGGTCAACCTAACATTTTAAATCCTCCATTATCGTCATTCATTTCTACAATTTCTGTCTTTTTTCCATTAGCTTTGATGTTATACTTTGATTTTCATTTACTTGCCATGCTTGTTTACTCTTTAAGACATTTTCATTGGCTTCCTCCTATGCCTAGAGCATTCCTAATGAGAAATCTGTATGAATTATTAACTCATTTCCATTCAATTTTTGACCAACTATCATTCTCTTGGTTGTCCCTACATTGGACTATTATATATAAAACCAGAAAATTCTCTCACTTTCTCTAAGCCAATTTTTAACTTTTTTTTTTTTGCCCCTAATAGTTACTACTGGTTGGTGTACTCCAGATTTTTCAAGTCTGTTTTGTTTTATCTTATTTTATCCTATCTTACTTTATGTTGTTTTATTTTATTTTGTTTTATTTTATTTTATTTTATTTTATTATGTCCCCCTGCAATGGAATGAAATCTTAATGAGATCAGAGCATTCTGTCAGTTTTTATCATTGTTTACTGCCACATCACCAGTGTCTATACTAGCACAACAGACATAACCGTACATCACTTTTGAATGAATGTAGACATGAGTGAACTACTTACAGTGACATATATTACAGTTTCCTTATTATACTTTTAATATCACGTGCTTGAGTATAGTATATTTCCTACTCACTACATTCAGACATTAAGGAGGACATTACAAAATACATGATTCAAGATGCAAACATTGAGTTAACAGTTGAAATGTATTCCCAGAAGCCAAATACTGTTGACAATAACACCATTTTTTCGAGGTTTCAATTTGGAAAAGCATGTAGCTTCAATAACTATGATTAAGCCATCCTGAAATGAGCAAGAATCAATATATTTATCAATTTATTGCATAAATATCCTTTAGATTAACATATTCCAAACAGTATTCTAGGTAAAGTGATCTATATTGGTCAATCTCAATCAATAAGGGGTTCCTAAAGTGACATATCCTGTACAAATATCAATTATGCCAACAGTCTTTTCAGGGCACCAGTAACCTCTTTATTTCTCAGGCTGTAGATGAATGGATTCAGAAGAGGTGTGATGATGGTGTAAAACACTGCCACTGCCTTATCCTGTTCTGGAGAATGCAAGGAGTGTGGCCTTGCATAGGTGGAGAGGGTAGTCATATAAAATAGGCTTGCCACAATTAGGTGAGAGGAACAAGTGGAGATAGCTTTTGTCTGTCCTTTACCTGAGCTCACCTGGAACACCACAGTAAGTATACGGACATAGGAAGCTAGAATGGCCATGAATGGTAGCAGCAGAATGATAAACCCACTTAGGAGGATTGTATGCTCATACTGGGAAGTATCCTGACACACCAGTGGTACCAGAGATGGAACTTCACAGAAAAGGTGGTTAACAATTCGAGACCTACAAAATGGAAGTTGAAAAGCATACAACGTATGCACTAAAGCATTGATAGAGCTACTGCCCCATGTGCATGTGACCATGAACCAACAGATATTCTTGCTCATAAGTACAGGATAGTGTAAAGGGTGACAGATGGCTACATATCAATCATAGGACATGAAACCAAGGAGAAGGGCTTCAGTTCCAACAAGTGTCAAGAATACAAATGCTTGAATTTCACAACCTAAAAATGTAATGGTCTTACTCTTTGTCAGGAAGTCAGTGGTCATCTTGGGCACGGTGGTGGAGATGTACATCATGTCAATAAAGGAGAGCTGACTGAGTAGGACATTGGAGTGTGGAGTATGATGTCCAACTGAATGAGAAGGACCAGTATGATATTCCCCACCAGAGCCACTGAAAAGAGGGTTACAATGGCAACAAAGAGGAAAGTGTCCATTTGACCATATTGGAAAAGACCAGAAAGTATAAAATCTGTTTCTACACATTGGTTTCCCGTCTTCATAGTTTAAACTGAAACACATCAGAACAGATCATATCCCGAGATTCCATGAAAATCCTTTAAGGAAAAAGAAAGTGATTATTACTACATGCTTTTATTGCCTCCATAGCATTTTCTCAGCCAAATGAAATTTCAAGACCGTACGCCACTTCTATTTTCTTCCTTAGATGAGGGGAAAACAAATTATCTTATTACAGTAACTTTCAGAGAGTAAGTCCTGTATGATCAGAGTTTAGTCAAAATCAGAGTTTAGTCAAAATCGTTACACACAGGGCACATTTTAGAGAATGTAAGGTTGCTCAATTTCCCTTAGCCTTCACTTTTTTTTTCTCTTTTGATCACTAGATGAATTAATCCCAATCAATTTCCCAGTGTTTTTATGGGCATCCTAAAAGTAATTTAAATTTCTGTCCAGTTTGAAAAATACATGTTTCCTCGTCTTACTTTCTTTTGGAAAAGTACAGAATGCTTAGGCCATTTGTTAAGCATAAAAAGAGTTCTTTATTCCAGCTTCCTTCCATCTCTGAATCCAAGGATAATACTGTGGTATGCACGTGAACCATTGAATGCTGTAAGAAGTTCTCCACAATGTTAAATCACTCAACTTTAGTCTATAACAGCAGTAATAAAGTATGAATACAAAACATTTCAATAATTACAGAATACTTAGGCCTTTGTAAAACATATACATATTTTCTAATCAGGTTTTTTTGCCAGTTCTGTTTCCAAAAAATAATACTATGCTAAATACTAAAAACATTGAATGCTGTAAAAACATTTCCATAAATATGAAGAAGTTAATTTTAAGCTATGCAACATTTAATGTGTTATACATCAAGAAAATATTTCTCCTGATAGATGAGGAATGTGTGCCAAAGTTGGAGTTGCAATTAGAGGCACGTAAAATATATCATGCATCTTCTTTCCCCAAAAGAAAAAAAAAACATTACTCCCAGAATCCTACTACAACTTCCAGGATAAATTTCTACATACAGTTAAAATTCCTAATGAGTGGCTCAATTCCCTTTAATAAAAAGTAAACATTGAGGAATGACAGCTTGTATGATATTATGTTCACTAATTTAAAACTTACAATTCTCAATCCTAAATAAATATAATTACAATATACCACTGGTGTATTAAGCAATGGCTTGGAAATCCAATATGAGCAAAGTAATTACGGATAGCACTATCTTAAACACTTCTAAGAACAATACTATATTAAGTATGTGTAATCCAAAACCAGAAATTTTGGTAAGAAAGAAGTACCAATATTAAAATTTAGAATCATCATGGAAGATTTAAGAACAAATTAAATAGGAGATCCATAAACTGAAAGTTGAACACTTACACCAAAACAAATTTAACTAATAAGCAATTATATTTGTAGTTATTTTCATCATAATAAAATCTCTTCTAATTTTTATCACAGCTGACACATATTCCCACATTATCATCCCCCAACTTCCCCTGAATTTTAAATTCTACTTTATTAAAATATTTAATATCCATTTTTTAATTCAAAAGTGTCAGATAATCATATCCACAGATAGAAAATAAAGAAATGAGTAGGAATGAAAGCCTAACGTATAGAAACTATGTCATCTCCTTAAATATTATTAGGCAGTGAGAAGGTAAATATCAAAATGAAAGTATTAATAATAACCAGGACTCATCTGAAAACATAGAACTTATAAAACACTTTATTGTATTCACAGACCTGTACCCCTGGGATAAAAATACATTATATGTTTATTAAAAAAAAATTTGGAAGGGGAGGCGAACCATAAGAGACTATGGACTCTGAAAAACAACCTGAGGGTTTTGAAGGGTCAGGGGTGGGAGGTTGGGGGAACAGGTGGTGGGTAATGGGGAGGGCACGTTTTGCATGGAGCAATGGGTGTTGTGCAAAAAGAATGAATACTGTTACGCTGAAAAAATAAATAAAATGGAAAAAAAAATTTAGTGACTCTTACTTTCCTATAAAATGACTTAGTTGTGAAAAGGCTTTCTCCCCAAAGAAAATGTCAGCAATAAATCACACCTGCTTGTCCTCAGAGGGGACAAAAAGG
Organism: Meles meles; assembly: GCF_922984935.1. Lineage (NCBI taxonomy): Eukaryota > Metazoa > Chordata > Mammalia > Carnivora > Mustelidae > Meles > Meles meles. Next base: position 1,232,378 of record NW_025721612.1, read on the forward strand.
AATTATGTAATTCAGATCTCAGCTTTTAAATAAAGTTTGAATCCCATAAGTCATCAACACTTACATCAAGGTTAGTCATTGCTGGAAATAACTTAAGACTATCATGGGACAAAACTATAATTTCAGAATCCTGAAATGGACAGTCTTTGGTGCTTTCTTTAAGAAAAAAAAAATACAACGTTCAGTTAAGATAGGATCTTTGGAAGGGTCTGTACAAGCCAACGTCCCTAAAGCTGATGTCTTTACTACCTTTAAGATCATTCCTGGAGTCCACAGTCTCTCATGGTTCCTATCCCCCTCCAAAAGACAAACTCAGAGTGTTAGAAGGGAGGAGGGTGGGAGGGTGGGTGAGTCTAGTGGTGGCTATTAAGGAGGGCACATATTGGGGGCGCCTGGGTGGCTCAGCAGGTTAAAGCCTCTGCCTTCAGCTCAGGTCATGATCCCAGGGTCCTGGGATCGAGCCCCACATCGGGCTCTGCTTGGCTGGGAGCCTGCTTCCTCCTCTCTCTCTCTCTGCCTGCCTCTCTGCCTACTTGTAATCTCTGTCTGTCAAATAAATAAATCTAAAAAAAAAAAAAAAGGAGGGCACATATTGCATGGAGCAATAGGTGCTATACACAAACAATGACTCATTGAACACTACATCGGAAACTGATGATGTGGGGCACCTGGTGCTCACTGGGTTAAACCTCTGCCTTAGGCTCAAGTGATGATCTCAGGGTCCTGGGATTAAGCCCTGCATTGAGCTCTCTGCTAAGCAGGGAGGCTGCTTCCCCCTCCCCCTCTGCTTGCTCTCTGCCTACTTGTGATCTCTCTCTCTCTCTCTCTGTCCGTCAAACAAATAAATAAAGTCTTAAAAAAAAAAGACTAATGATGTATTGTATGGTGACTAACATAACACAATAAAAAAGATAATTCAACATCTAAATTTAGATCAAATACTTTTAGTAATGATGGTATTTGTTTTTTTTTATTTGAACTTGATATTGTTCACAAAAACTATTTTAAATGTATTATAAGTAACAAATGTAAACTACTTAGGATTGTTATGAAAAGCTCAGAGTCTGGCTCAAAAGAAAACAAAACAAAACAGACAAAACAAAACCTTCCCGTGTTATAAAAATGGGTGTGTGTCCTCCGTTTTCCAACATTTAGCAAGAGAGTCAAAGTGGAATGTGCTGATGGAATAGGACTAAGGAAGAATGGCTTACCAACATATATAGGATAATCAGAATTGTTTGTTTTCTTTTTTTCTGAGGTTTGCTCCCACTTTTCTATTGTGAATGGTGATGGTACATAGAGCTGAGGATGATTTTGGATAATTAAATTAATAAGTGTAGGCAAGCAATTCACAATATTGCCTGGCACAGAACACCCAAAAAATACTTCTTTTTGATATTTGCAAATGACAGTACAGACAAAAGGTTGATATCCAGGATCTATAAAGAACTTCTCAAACTCAACACACACAAAACAGATAATCATATCGAGAAATGGGCAGAAGATATGAACAGACACTTCTCCAATGAAGACATACAAATGACTATCAGACACGTGAAAAAATGTTCATCATCACTAGCCATCAGGGAGATTCAAATTAAAACCACATTGAGATACCACCTGACACCAGTTAGAATGGCCAAAATTAGCAAGACAGGAAACAACGTGTGTTGGAGAGGATGTGGAGAAAGGGGAACCCTCTTCCACTGTTTGTGGGAATGCAAGTTAGTGCAGCCACTTTGGAGAACAGTGTGGAGACTCCTGAAGAAATTAAGAATAGAGCTTCCCTATGACCCTGCAATTGCACTGATGGGTATTTACCCCAAAGGTACAGATGTAGTGAAAAGAAGGGCCATCTGTACCCCGATGTTTATTGCAGCAATGGCTACGGTCGCCAAACTGTGGAAAGAACCAAGATGCCCTTCAACGGATGAATGGATAAGGAAGATGTGGTACATATACACGATGGAGTATTATGCCTCCATCAGAAAGGATGAATACCCAGCTTTTGTAGCAACATGGACGGGACTGGAGGGGATTATGCTGAGCGAAGTAAGTCAAGCAGAGAGAGTCAAGTATCATATGGTTTCACTTATTTGTGGAGCATAACAAATAACACGGAGGACATGGGGAGATGGAGAGGAGAGGGAGTTGAGGGAAACTGGAAGGGGAGATGAACCATGAGAGACTATGGACTCTGAAAAACAACCAGAGGGTTTTGAAGGGGCGGGGGGAGGGGTGGGAGGTTGAGGAACCAGGTGGTGGGTAATAGCGAGGGCACGTACTGCATGGAGCACTGGGTGTTATGCCAAAACAATGAACACTGTTATGCTGTAAATAAACAAATAAAAAAATTTAAAAAATACTTCTTTTTGGTGTTGTTTTTACTGTTATTATTCTCTTTTCCTGATTACCCTTCTGCATAAATGAAGGTGGATTCGGAACGGAGGCATGCCCTTCATTGCTCAAACCCTTCAATAGTTGTCGTAGTGCAACCCAGTTCTATTTTATTTAAGATTTTATTCATTTATTTATGAGAGAGTGAGAGCGAGCATGAGGGGTGGGTGTGGAGAGCAGAGGGGGAGGGAGAAGCTGACTCCCCACTGAGCAGAGAGCCAGACTTGGGGATCAATGCCAGGGTCTTGGGATCATGGCCTGACCCGAAAGCAGGCATTTAACTTACTGAGCTGCCCCGGTCCTGGTGAAATACAATTTATGTGTCTGTGGATCTAGTGGGAAAATTGCTTTCAAGGTTAGATCTGTTTTTTTTTTTTTCTTCCCACTCTCAGACATGGCATGGTGATGGCAAAGAACTATCATTCACAGTAAAAAACTCTGAGCCATCAAATAAGTGTTTAGCCTACTGATTCCACTGAAATGAGTTAGAAGATAATTGCAGTGCCTTGATCCATGTATTCATGTTTACAAGTAAAACCTTCCAGTAGTCTCAGAAACTATATTTTAATGAAAGTGTTTTATATCAATGATTATGCAGACTGAATTATATGTATTTTTTCTTATATGCCCGTGTATTTTACTTCAGATAGTTCTGACCTGCCTGAGTCGTGCAGATATTATGTAAAGGATTTCTGGAAATATCATATAGATGTACACATTTGAGATTTATTTGGCATTACATTGACTTTGAATCATCCCAGAGCTATCAGGACAAAGGCACTGGGGAATGAATACATTAATGAATAATAAATAAATAAACAAAGTGTGTTTGATCCAAATCAGAACCTTTAGAAAGTGTAAAGTTTCAATATTAATATTAGATACATCATAAAATATTTGAGAACGAAATATGAGATCCATAAACGGAAAATTAAAAGTTCATAACTAAACATCTTTATCAAACATAGAAGCATATTTGTAGTTAATATCATTATAACTTCTGATCTTTATCTCTCCTGACATGTATTTCCATACCGTTCTCCAATGTTCCCTGAATATTAAATTCTACTTTATTAAAATATTTAATGTCCATTTGTTTAATTAAAATTCTCAGATAAATCATGTCAGCAGATAGAAACTAAAGAAATGAGTAAGAATTAAAGCCAAGCATATAGAAACTCTGCTCCCTACTTCATAATACTAGGCAGTGATAAAGTAAATATCAGAATGATATTATTAATAAAAACCAGGACTTGTTTGAAACCATACAACTTACTTAATACTTTATTGTAATAGAACTGCATAAAATTCTCACCATGTATTTTTATTTTCTGAAATCCTTTACCTATATTACACACATTTATCATTTCAAAAATATTTTGGGGTAAAAATTAGTGATAACCATAATGTAAAATATTAAGATTTAAATAAGAAATAATATACATGTTCACTAGCCCAATTAAGAACACAAGGTTATTCCAAGGTTATGCTTTTTTAAGAAGGAGGTATATATTGCTATCAAACTCAGATCCTATAACACTATGGCAAGATGACTTCCACACCCATTTTCCTTGTAAACCTGTGATGATTCAAATTTAATATGACCAAAAAAATCTCAAATACTTACACCCATGCTCTTTTTATAGATCATTTAAGAAATATGTTAATTGTGGGGCACCTGGGTGGCTCAGTGGGTTAAAGCCTCTGCCTTTCACTCAGGTCATGATCCCAGGGTCCTGGGATTGAGCCCCGCATTGGGCTCTCTGCTTGGCAGGGAGCCTGCTTCCTCCTCTCTCTCTCTCTCTGCCTGCCTCTCTCCCTACTTGTGATCTCTATCTGTCAAATAAATAAATAAAATCTTTAAAAAAAAAGAAATATATTAATTGTAAAGCTATCTCTGAAATAGTCCCAACTGAGTTATGCACAAATCAGAAGCATAAGAGAATT